>NC_135482.1:73012692-73376442 GCF_052094955.1 Ictidomys tridecemlineatus | reverse complement strand
CCGGGAGAAAGTTGCTGCCCGCTGCGCTCGGGCGCTGCGGAGTTGGAGCCTGGCGGGTCTCACTCCAGACGCACGCCCCGCGCCTGCCTGGCTGCCGAGCTGGCGCTGCGGAGTGGACAGGAGGCGGGGCCGGGGTCACGTGCAGCCTGGCCGGCGGGGCGGGGCGCCCTCCCTGGGCGGGGCCAGGCACCACCCTCCCGGACCCTAAACCCCACCCTCCTGGAGGGTTGCGACAGCCAAAGCCTTACTTATTCATTTGGGGCGCAGGCACCTGGACATAATTAACCCTGGCTTCGCGGCTGCAGCTGGGAAGCAGGCCCGTATCGGGTGGGGGGGATGCCACTAAGAGGCTGCCAGACCCGGGAAGCCACCCACAAGGATTGCACGGTTTTTAGGGTAGGAGGAGAGTCAGTGTAGCAGCCTGTCCAGCCTCCTAACGTTCTGGGGATAGCCAGGGTTGAAAATGGATTGGAAAAAAAAAAATCCTGGTATGGTACACAGCAAATATCCGTCCTTTTATAGTATTGTGACATTACTCAGTGTGTTCCTTCCCTGACATTAAATGAGCTTATTCTCGAGAAATTCATGACCAGTGTTCTCCCATTTCTATACTTTCTTCTCTCATGGCCAGTTCCTCTTGGAGTTATTCTTGCTTTAAAAGCATAGTACATCGGACTCTGTGAGATCAGTGATAACATATCTCCCCAAAGGAATTGCAAACCTCCTCTTCTGGATCCCTGGTGTATAGAAGAAAATTCACATGTATGCATTCCACTCTTATGTAACCAGGTTATTCCTACTGGTAGAAATAAAACCCCTAGAATCTCCTTTGTGATTTGATTGGCGATCTCCCCTTGACTTCTCCGACAAGCCAAAAAGAAGGATATCTTCCCTCCCGAAAAATCCTCACGATTACCCTCCATTTGAAGGAGCTATTTTGACAGTACCATTTGCTTGAAACAAAGCAGTTCGACCTCACTTGAGGCCAATTGTTTTAATTGTTGAGTTAATTACCGGATGTTGATTTGGATTTTCTTTTCCTTTTCTCCTTTGATTTAAATACTCTAAAGAGAAAACTCGTCCCTCTGATGTACTTTCATTCCTCAGACTGAGGGAACCAAGTGAATACCATGGTATTCTATTCCAATTCCAGTGTTCTTTTATTACTCCTATTTGAACAAAGGTTTCTTAGCAGGGGGGCTATTTTTCATATAGTCTTTCTTGTAGAGAAAAGGATTTTTGTCATCCCGGTTGCAATAAAAAGTTATACTGCCATTTCTCAAAATTGCTTTCATTTGGATTATCTGTCATGATTATCTCCATAATATGGTGCTTTTTGGAAACTAGGAAAAATGAATTAATGAGCTCAGAGGGCTTAACTCTTTAAATTATTGTAAGACTTTAAAGCAAAGCTGTGCCATCATTCCCAGGGATCAGTTAAACAGAGACAGCCCTCAACTCTGTAGCAATGAACTCTGTAATATTCAGACTTCAGAAAAGATTCGGATGAGAGCGCGCCTTTTTCCTTGCCTGCTGTAGTAAAACTGCACCCCCTGGTGGTGAGCCGGTTGGCACGGCTCCTGAAGACAAGGTGTCCCACATGAGCAGCCGCTGACTGTAAGCCTCTTCTTTTGGAGATGAGACAATCTTTTTTTAAACTCAGTTGTAATGAACACCTTGGCTCCTGACCATCCTTTGCAATAAATTCAGTTTTGGGGTCACAGAACACTACACTACCACTGAAAGTTGGGTAGTTTTGTATCAAACCATTGTATACCTGTGGTCACAATGTATCTGAGAAATGTGATGTGAAAACAGGCATCAGAGTCCAGCACTCTTCTTGGCCCTTAGGGGGAGCCAAGTTCAGTTTAGCACCAGAGAATGAGTCTAAAATGGAGTTTCCCGAAGCCTGTCCAAGTTGCAGTCTATGGTGAAATGAAAGGCCATAGGCTGAGAACCAAAAGGCACAAAGTATGGCTACTGCTATCTGTTTCATGGTAGAACATTCAATTGACCACTTGATTAGTTTGTGCCTCATTCGTTCTCATTTGCAGAGCAGATATTGGGGATGCAACAACTATTCATTTAGTACAGTAAGTGTGAAAAGGTATTTTTGAAATATCATTAATTGCAACTTAAGAGTAAACAGTAAGCATCATTGTTTATAAGATGAATTCTAAATCCCCAGTTTTAAGGACATTTGTTTTATAAACTTCAGAACCCACCATAGTAAAAGGAAAGGAGAAAGACAAGTTTTACTTCTAATGCTACACATTCTGAATATAGGGCAAAGACATTGGCTATTAATACAACATACATATTTGTTGTTGGGCTGGGGATGTAGTTCAGTGCTAGAGTGATTGCCTAGCATGTACAAGGCCCTGGGTTTGATCCCTAGAACTACACACAAAAAAATTGTTGGTTTTGTCATTGGGAAAGAATGGAGGAACTGGTAGCAGAATGTTTTCTTTATGCTTACTGGATGTTTATTTTTGATTCCATGAATAATGCATCCTAAGCCTGGAGGTGTAACTCAGTGGTAGAGCACTCGCCTGTTATGAGCAAGACCTGGGTTTCATCCCTAGAGCTGCCAAAAAGAGAGAGGAGGCTAAGGTTGTAGCTCAGTGGTAAAGTGCTTGCCCTGTATGCGTGAGGCCCTGAGTTTGATCCTCAGCACCGCATAAAAATAAATAAATAGAAATAAAGGTATTGTGTCCATCTACAATTAAAGTAAGTAAGTGTGAAAAGGTATTTTTGAAATATCATTAGTTGCAACTTAAGAGTATATTTAAAAAGAAAGAGAAATGTCTTCTTGTCATAAAGCAGTCTAATAATAAAGATAACATAAAAATCCTTCTGAATTCCCTTTCCTACTTCAACTTTGAAATACATCTTTCTAAATCTCTCTCCATTTTCCAGTATATGTATATATGTACACAGTAAAATAGGTTATAAGAGATGCAAAACACAAATCAAACTGGCTTAAGGCAAAATAGCTGGGGAGAGGGAGGATTTATTGGCTTTTGTTTCTGAAAAGTCTACATTAAGCTGGCTTCAAGTGCGGGTGGATACAGGACTTAAGGATATCATCAAGCCATCATCCATCATTCCACTCTGCATCTCTCTGCTTAGCTACATTCTCAAATTTCATGTGGTGCCCAAGTGGCTATAGCAAGCTCCAAGCTCTATATCCTTTTACACTTATGTCTGAGAGGATGGGAAAAGAGCTTCTTTCTCTGAAGCCCTCACAAAATTCTTCTTGTATCTAATTGAATCTTGCAATTACATGCCCATTCCTGACCTAATTACTGTGACTGGGAGATTACAGTTTGATAATGATAGGGTTAGAGCCAATCAAAGCCCACATCTTGAGCTTGAGCAGAGGTAAATCATATGGCCAAAGACTGTAGATGGTCTTCCCATAAGAAATTTGTTGTACAGTTTTGCCAGTGATGGGCAAATTAATGCTGTCAGTAAAACAGATTAAGTTGCCACGAGTACCTGGTAAAGAAATATGGCATGAAATCCAAGCAAAGCATTTCATGGAGGGACTGGCTAAGAGATCAATGTATTGCCCATAGATAGAAAAGACTCAATGCATAAGAAATCATTGAATTTGACCACTATAAATTCAATGAATGGTAACTACTGAGATTAGAAACAATGTTTTGATGACATCATATTCAGGAGACCTAGTAATGTCAGAATTCAACTATTGTTCATTTATACTTTCTGTACTTAAACTAGGCATTCCTAGTAATAGAATAAATATCAATAGGTGTAAAGGTAAAGCAGGGCTCTAGTGATATGTAAAAGGTGCTTATGTATTTAATACTTCCCCCTAAGACTTGCCTTTTCTTATTATTTGGATATGCAGTGTCCCCCCCAAAGCTCCTGTATTAATGCAGGAATATATTGAGGTGAAATTATGCGATTATGAGAGCAATAACCTAATCACTCATCCTAATTTGAATGGACTTACTGGGTGGTAACTGACAGCATGTGGGCAATACTGGAGGCTGCCCTGAGAGGGCATATATTCCCTGTGGCCCTTTCCCTCTTCCTCTCTCTGCTTCCCAGGCTACCTTAGCAGACTAGTAGTGCTCCTCTGCCACACTTTTCTGCCAGGATGCTATGCCTCATCTTGGGCCAGGAGCAATGGAGTCAGTCAACCATGGACTGAAACCATAAGCCAAAATAGACTTTTCCTCTTCTAAGTTTGCTTGTCTGGTATCTTGGTCACAAGGATGAAAAGCTAACACATCTTTCTTTGATTTGCTCTGAAGAGAAAGAAGAAAGATATGGAAGGAGGGAAGCAGGAATAAAGGCAAAAGAAGAAAAGATGGTCAGTAAACCCCAAAGGAAAATGCTTTGTCTAGATTTGCCACTACAAGAAGGCAAGGAGCAGGAAGCCTAAAATAGATGGGGCATGGTTGACATTTTAAAGCATATTGATCCTGCCCATTAATAACCATGACCCAAACAGGAACTTGTGACATATCATCGTAAGATCTGCTCCTTTGGATAGGGATGATTGTGATGCATGCTCCCCCCTCAGAAAATTATAAGAGAGTCATTTCAATTAAGAGCAAATTAATGGAAGGAGCTGGGACATACTTCAGTGACAGAATACTGAACTTTACGTGTGAGAACCTGGATTCTATCCCCAGCATCAAAAAAGCAAATTAGTGGGAATAGAGAGTGTAAGCTTCGTTTTCTAAAAGTTTCTCTGAAAATACAATAAGAGAGAGAAGAGCTTAAGGAGTTATCAGGATCAAGAGAAAGGGAGGGGGCAGGAGTTAGGCATGACTTGAATTTATTCAAGATGTGAAAGTGAAAAGGATTCAATTCAAGAGCCTAACTGATTCATAGCAAAGTCCCAAAGAAGACAGGGAGGATAAGAGCAAAAGCATAACAGGCAAAGCTAACCTAGCCATAAGGAGGAAGAGAGACACTATTTCCTCTGAGAAAAAGGGTAAGCAGAAAAGAAAAGTAGGAAAGACGATGATGTTAGCAATAAGAATGGGTAATAGTAGGTGTTTGGGGCTCAGGGGAGAACCTCCACCTAAGCAGAAAGACTCAAGTTTGAATCTTCACTCTATTACTACATTGACTGTATTACTTTTAAAAATTTATTTATTCTCTGTAAGCTTCAGATTTCCTTAAAAGGGTATGATAATAACGTATCCATATTGTGGTGATTTCAATTCTAACAGAAAAATCCATACTCTGGCCATCATAAACAGTATAAAAATGCATTATTGCACAGATATAAATGTCCAACTCCTGGACATCCTCAAGAATGTATTGTTAGTTATAGGAAAAAAGGTATCAAGAACACAGTTCTATCCTCTTCTGTTCTCAATGTGTTAGTTTTGCCCTCCACTGGGTTCCCCCAAAGTGACAAGAGGGCTTGGACATTTCTAGGTATCATATGTTTCTGACATATAAAGAAAAGTATAGAACCTAGTCCCTATCCTCCAATGTAATATATTCCACGTATAAAAGACCCCCATGCCCATACAGAAAAAATACCTAATAACACAAAGCACACTGCAACAAGCACGGCTAGAGACAAAATCTCTGGAAGGTTCATCTTTGTTTGTAGAATGTCATGAGTCAGATACTAGCTGCAGATGATGAGATATACACAACAACAACAATAATAACAATAGAGACTTGGATTGCAATTTCAAATCTTCACGTGTACAGGACCCAGTCATCTGAAATGAGATAAGTGGGAAGTATTTGTTTTAAAGTAGAATCACTAATGAAACCAACAATTCGCCTTGTTTAATTAAGCAATCGATTTGGCATGAGGTTGATTCTTCAGCCTGTGTCAATCACTGGGCTAGTTCCTGAGAAATACCATTCAGGTGGTTCTTGAAACATGATGAATTCCTGACTAATCACTCTGTTTTAAATAATAAACTGTTTTATTTGACATTTGCATCCAAATTGTAAGCTCAAGTGTAATAAGAACTCTATCTGAAATGTAAGCATGGTACAATTATGACCTTGCTGTGTCAAAATGAGTGAACTTATCATGTTAAAAGTAAGCGAATTATGCTGCTTAAACAACCGACTTATTTTTATAATTAACTAATGATATTAGATAAATTAATAAATTCTACTTCTTTTCACTTTCAACTTAGGAGAACTAAAAACTTTTAATTGAATAACACCAGTTGTATAACTCAATGTCCATATAAGTTTCATTTCTGATAGAGGTCAATATGTTATGTCTTAAGCATTTACTTTTTGAAAAGCAATTTATGTGCACTGTCCTCAGTTGTTCTCATTCTCAGTGGGAAGACACTCTTTGCCAATATGTAAAAACAGCTAATCACATAAATCATTATAGCAATTAAGATGGACGCAAAATTCTGGTTGGAGTCACAGGAGAAGATGCATAAACTGAATTTCATTTTGTTGTTCTTGCTGTTGTTGTTGTTTTTTCCTTTTGACTGAGCCTGGGATCAAACTCAGGGCTTTAAACATGCTAGGCAAGCTGAACTAAACCCCCAGCTCCTGATTGGCTGATATTTAAAAAAAAAATAAGTAAAACTGCATTTTTGTTTTCCAATTCAAGACAATATGAATAACTATTTCAAAAGCATTTATTATTTTACTTGTTTATGAAATATCAATTGATCAAAGTAAGGAGTTTAGTTTGATTGGGTCTTATAGTCTACTTGATATCTGCATTCATCTGGCCTATTAGCGATGACTCTATTTTGTCAGCAGTTTGCACAGCCATAGATTATTTATAAAGAGGTACAACCTTTGTGTGTTTTCTCTCCAAATTAATAAACATCTTACCTGGCCACTATCTGATCACTCTATTTACCAGTGGTTGGTTCTACATTTTATTCTAAAGAAAAAAGGGTCAAATAACAAAAATTTCTCAAACCCCAGAACATCAAATAGGAATATTTTAAAATTTTTTGAATAGAAAATCTTGATAATTCTGAAGCTGAAACCTAAATCAATGTACTTATCAATTAGTGGTCTCTCATCACGGAACATCACTGTGCAATGTATAGAGAATTGGAAAGAAATGAACTATTTTAGTAGCTTTTCCTGATACTAAAATAAATAAATAAATAAAAAGGAAGCTTTCAAGTATGAAAAAGCATTCATCTGTATGCAATACAAAATAAGAAATGTGTTTCTGAGCTGAAAAGCTAAGATAATTTCATCATCTTCTCTAAACCATTGATTTGTATGAGATGTTTGGATGAGTACTGAAAAATTCAGTAAATAAGTTATTACTACTAGCTAATGATGACAGATCTCCATCAGGGTGTGATTTGCTAAAGAAATAAAAATGTAATAGTGCACTGACAAGGAAAGTAAAGTCAATTTCTTCTGTATGATCTTTGTTTTTTAGAATTGCCATGAATCTTCTATGCAGGAGCACTAGGGTAATCACATCTATTTCTCATAGCCCTACAGGCTAAGTATAGACTCAGCTTTCAATTATCACTGTGATGGATGAGAGATTCACAGTGTGAATAATAGATGGAAAAGCAGTCAGCTAACATATGCAATACTCATAATTTTAAAGCCCTTGTTGACATTAAAACATTATCCTTAGTTTTCCATGATAGTTTAGGTATGTAGCTAAACTGCTTTGTGCCTTTTCTTTTTTAAATTCATTTTCTACTGAAATTTTCTTTTTAAAGATATGTTCAAATACAATCTGTGTTTTTTTGCTTTATTTTTGTTTTTCTGAGACTGTGTCTTCCTATGTTGCATTTATTAGTCTTAAACTCCTGGGCACAAGCACTTTTCTGACTTCATCTCCCAAGTAGCTGGGACTTCAGTTGCACCACTGCACCTGGTTACAACTTTTTTTTTCCCCAACTAGCTAGACATTTATCAGTCCTTGTAATCATCGTGTACATTTGGACACTCTGTTTCATGTGTTATCTGAATTGTGAATCTTGCTTTGCCAGAATAGAAGCCAGCAGCTCACTCTCCCAACATTTCAAGGAGTTGGGGCAGGCATGTGCCCAGGCTCAGCCATCAAACGCATCTTCATGAGATTTATTGAAAGAGATTTACATGAAGTTGGAGACACACCATAAAGTGTGTCCCTACAATGGTGTCAGACTGGCAGAGATATATACCGGTTCATCGAGTGACAGCCACAGTCCTAGTGTGAATGAAGGTACTATGTCCAGACGTGGCAGCAGGGGCTATGGTGCATTAACCCAGCAGGAACAGCAGCGGCAGCAAGAGCACAGTAGCAATATCTCTACTGAAGCAGCCAGTGCAATACTAACAATGTGATGGGGATCATAGATGCTCTGATTCTATGCCCCTTGCAAAAATTTTATGATTTCTTCTCATAATTTTATAAATATGACATAATATTTGTTTGATTTTTTTTTTGTTTACTCTGTAAAATGTTTGACAACCACAATAAATGACAGGAGGAGAGAAATGAAAGTATATACTTGCAACATACTCATGGTATGTCTAAAGTGTTATATCATCATAGTAATGAAGGATGTATACTATAAAACCTCAAGCAACCATCAAAATAATGCAAAAGATATTATACCAATTAAATCAACAAAGAACATAAGATGAAATAAAAAATAAGATGGCTCAATTCAAAAAAGGTAGCAAAAGAAAAAGTAATGGGGAATGAAGAAAAGTTAAGGAATATAAAAGAAAAATAGCATGGTGGCAAATTTAACCCATTCATGTCCATAGTCACATTGAAGATGTGGTATAACAATATCAAGAAAAAGATGAAGATTAAAAGATTGGATATAAAATGCAAAACTCAGCTATATGCTGCCTATAAGAAGCCAACTTTAAATATAACCTATATATTAAATATTACACATTGTATATTAAATATGAAATATATATTAAATATGAAAGGATAGACAAATATACACTATGCTAATGCAGCTTAAAAGAAAGCTGGAGTAGGATAGATTGGTACAGACAAATAAGATTTCAAAGCAAATATAGGCAGGATAATTTTATAATAGTAAATGTGTCATTCCAACAAGAGAACATAATTCCAAATTTTAAGCATCTAGCCAGGTGCAGTGGTGCACACCTGTCATCCCAGCAGTTTGGGGCTCTGAGGCAGGAGGATCTCAAATTCTAAGCCAGCCTCAGCAAATTAGTAAGGCCCTAACAACGTAGTGAAACCTTGGTTCAAAATAAAAAAATAAAATAAAATAAAAAGGGTTGGGGATACGGCTCAGTGATTAAGTGCCCCTGGGTTCAATCTCTGGTAACAAAAATAAATAAATAAATAAACTAACTAACAAAAAAAAAGTTTAAGCATCTAAAAACAGACCTTCAAGATATATGATAGTTGTAAAAGAAAAGTAGCTAAACCACAGCCAGAAATAATAATACTTCTCTTTCAACACTTAATGGAATTCGTATACAGAAAATAGTGTGCAAGAAGAATATAAAATGTTTGAATAACATTGTCAGTTGGATTAACCTAATTGATACTACCCAACAGTAGCACAATATGTACGTGTATCAAGCACACATAGGACATTTACTAAAAGCACAGTTTAAATTTTAAAAGTGATCTTAACAAATTTACAATAATTCAAGACATTCATGAGTACAACAAATGCAAGTAAGTTGAAATCACCTCCTTACATATTTGCAAACTAAGTAACATACTTCTAAATTAATGATGGGTCGAAGAAAAGGGAGATTAGAAAGCATTGTGAACTAAATGAAAATTAAAATACAAAACAGGTCAAACTTTGTGAGAGGCTGCTGAAGCACCTCTAAAAGGAAATCTGTAGCTCCAAAAGCCTGTAATAAAAAGAAAAAACAAGAATCAAAGAAACTCACAATTCTTAAAAAAGCTCAAAAAGGAGTGCAGATGTGGCTCAGTGACAGAGTGCTTGTCTAGAACCTCACAAGGCTGATCATGAAAAAATGATGGAAGTTACAATCAGTATCAGAAATGAGAATAGTTACATCATTATAGATTCCACAAATATTATTAACATTTTATGCCAAAAAAAGTTTGATGCAATGCACATACTCTGAAATAAACTATCAAAGCACATTTTAAAATTAACAGATGATTTGGAAATGGGACATAGCTCAGTGGTAGAGTGCTTGCCTTGCATGTGCAAGGCCCCTGTTTCAATACCCAGTATTGAAAAAACAAAATATAATAAAAAGGAATAGGTGAATTGAGTAGGATTATACTTAACTAAGTATAAAGCTTTGTAGTTTGTTTGTGGTTTAAAGCTTTCCCATGAGAAACATTACAGACCCAGTTGGCCCAACTAGCAATATCTACCAATCATTTAAGGGGAAAAAATAATATGAGTCTATATCAGCTCCTTTAAGAGGAAGTAATATTTCCTAACGTATTTTGTGAGTTCAGCATTATCCTGACTCAAAAACCAGACAAAGACATTATAAGAAAACTGCAAAACTATCTCTCTCAATTATATGGAAAAATTCTAAACAATTGTTTTGCAAATCAAATCTTAGAATACATTAAAAGGATAATACATCATTTGTTCTTTCTTGTTCTTAAGGTTGAAACTGAGGTCATTTAACACAGTGAAAAGCAATTAAGTGGAGAATGGAAAGTCTTTTCAATAAAAAATACTGAAAAATTTGGATATCCACACACAAAAAGAATGAACTTCAATCCATGTCTGACATCATATACAAATATTAATTCAAAACAGATGACAGACCTGAATGTAAGAACCTCAAACTAAAATCTTCTAGAAGAAAGCTTAGGAGAAAATCTTTGCTACTTTGGATAAGGCAGGGATTTCTTAAATGTAATATCAAAAGCACAATCATTAAAATAATAAATTGATAAATTGGATTTCATCAAAATTAGAAATTTCTGCCCTTCAAAACATGCTTGTTATTTTAATTAAACTTGTTATTTTAAGATAATAATGAATCTATATGCAGCCATAAAAAATAACAGAGATCCCACATATCATTTACCCAATTCCCCCCATAGTAACATATTGCTAAACTATAGTATAAAATCACAACCAAGATATTCACATTAATAGAATCAAGATACAGAACATTTCCATCACACAAGGACCCCCCCTCCCTCAGGGGTTTATTGATAGTCTCATTGACTCTCCTTTCCTCACCTTCTCCATGACCTTGGATATCACTAATCCCTTCTCCGTGAATTTTGTCACTTCAATAATATTGTTTAAAATCTGAGGCTATGTTCACTTTCTCCAAAGTCATTTTTTTTTCAAAAGTCTGCCTTTCGGGGATGGGGCTAAGGCTCAGCAGTAGCACACTTGTCTGGCATGTATGAGGCACTGGATTTGATTCTCAGCACCACATATAAATAAATAAAATAAAGGGCTATCAAAACTAAAAAAATATTTTTTTTAAAAAAAGCCTGCCTTTCTTCCACTGAGTTGATTTGCACTTTTGTCAAAAATTAGTTGGGCTGGGCTGGACGTGTGTGTAGCTCAGTGGTTTAGCACTTGCCTGGCATGCATGGTGAAAACCCGAGTACTGCCACAAAAAATAAATAAATAATTTAAAAGTTGTTCATTTGTGAATTTTCTATTTTGCTCCATTGATTTATGTGTCTATCTCTCCTCTAATACCAAACAATCTTAATGACTGCAATTACCTAATGAGTCTTGAAATTGAGTAAAGTGATTTTTTTCTCATTTATTCTCCTTTTTGAAATTGTTTTAGCTATTCTACCTTTACACTTTAACTTTATTCATATACATTTTCTCTATTGCTAAAGATAGACTAAAACTTGGCAAACTATCCATCCATTAAAGAATATGTGGGTTATTTTCAGTTTGGAGATAGTATTAATAAAGTTGCTGTAAGCATTTTGTGTGTGTGGATGGAGGGGTCTGGTGGTGGTGTTGGTGGTGGGAATTGAACCCAAGGCTTCACACATGGTAGGTAAACACTCTTCTCCAGAACTACATTCCAAGCCCTATTTATGTTTAACAACAATCCTGAATGTTTATGCAGAAAATCTTGCTGGAATTTATGGTAGGAATTATGTTAGACCTGGGTATGAATTTGGGAAGGATTAACAACTTTACTATATTGAGTATATTGTGTCTTCAAATCTATGAGCATGTTTTATTTCCTTTAATTTACATTGTCTTTGATGCTTTCATCAGCATTTAGTTGGGGCATACAAGTCCTGTACACATTTGTTAGATTTAAATCTAAGTACTTTTCTTTTTTTAAGTCATTTTAGATGGTCTTTTTAATTTGGAATGCACATTTTCATTATATAGAAACATAATCAATTTCATAATCAATATGTTTCAGTATATAGAAACATAATCAATTTATGTACATATGTTTAATGATACCTTATTAGTTCTGGGTGTTCTTTTGTCAAAAGACACTTTTAAGAGAATGAAAAAATAAGTCACAAACTAGTAGAAAATATTTGCAAATTATATGTCCAATGGAGAACACATATCCAGACTGTGTAAAGAACTATTAACATTGAATGATGAAAAAACAAAACAACTCAATTAATGATTGAGAATATGTTTGGAAAACATTTCAAACACTATTTATGCATAGCATATAGCCATATGAGTTAATGCCTGACATCCTCTAGTCATTGGGGAAATACAGATGAAAACCATTATAAGGTTTTACTACATACTAAATCAAATGGCTAAAATTAAACCTACTGACCATGTAAAATGTTGGTGAGGATGTGGTGAGACTGGCACATTTACCCAGAATTGGGAATATGAAATTATATAACCATTTCATAAAATAATTTGACATCTTATTTAAAAAGTTAAATATTACATAATCCATCCATTCAATTTTTTAATATTTACTGGAGAGATGAAAGCATGTCCAAAATTTTGTCAATGTTCATAGAATCTGTTTTTAAAATTTTACACTTGAGAGGAGTTTAAGTCATACAACTGAAGTAATTAAAGAAACTGAATTTTTTAAGCATAATTTTTAAAAGTGTTTTGAATTATTAAACAAAATTTATCAAACATTTTTCAGAAACTGCTAAAAGTTATGGTAGAATAAGTTGTATGTTGAGCTTAAACTTTAAAGAAGGACTTTAGTTTCAAATTTTAATATCAAGAACAATCTCCTTTGCAGTGAAAAACTGTTCTTCAGGGCATAAGTATCTCACATTTAATATTATCTTTCTCTTTTCATTATCAACTTTGTACCATATTCCTATTGTCTCTCAAATTCTTTCATTTTTAGCCTACAAATTAATCTTTCACTGGATTTTTGAGAAGGCAAGTCTAAGGTTGAGGAAAATTTGTTGTGTATATGTGTGTGTGTGTGTGTGTGTATGTGAGTGTGTGAATGTGTGTATGCGTTTGCAACTCTGAGTTTCTTGAAAGCAGATGTTATTTCTTCATCATCTTCTGTGGACTTGGAAGCATGCTTGGTACAAAGTAGTTTCTCAATAGGTACTCAACAGGAATTCAGTACGAGCTGTTGAACAAATTCACTTGTTCTTCTTAAATAGAGCTCTTCTCGCTAGCCCTTTTACACAATTAATTTCATCATGAGGACCCTTGGCTTTCCTTGTGCTCAATTCTCAGGAGGCTGTTGGATACTTAGCATCTGACTCCTCTTCTGGTAGTTATTCATGATCACAGGCAGGTACACCATAGACTTCTCTGGTCTAAGTGAAGCCAGAATTTTACAAAGAAGTTGGGAAAACATAATATGTTTGTAAAAGGCACCTTAGAAGAGATGTTTGCTTCCTGCTCTATTAGAACTTGCATTATCATGGTTTTGCTTATGCATTTATAAATTAATTCATTCAATTACTCTTAATTTTGTGCATACTACATGCCTAGCTCAATAGTAGGTTCTAGGTACATAGCAGAGATGTAGTCCATTCCCTCACTGAGATTTTTTAAATTTTGAAATTAACTTCTAGTCTTTAAAAAAAAAGTAAAATAATTGCAAGTTTTTTGGTACATGTTCTGCAGAAAACAAACATAAAGCTGAGACAGAAAATAATGGCGCACAGTAGAATGAGATGTTTAGAACTTTCTTCAGTAAGAATCATAATGATTCAAGGTTATATTTTAAGCTCAGATTCACAGATGAAAAAGATACAGTCAAGAAGAATAGGAGACCCCTTTTTTAGTAGAGGAAACAACATGATCAGGGAAACTGAGGCTAGACAAAATATCATATTCAAATAAGTGAAAAATTATTACTATGGCCAAAACATGGGGTACTGGGGGGGGGTGACAAGATGGTGGTGAAAAATGAGATGTTTTTGGAGAAAGAGCCAGGGACAAGATCTACAGAGTCTTGTAAAAGAGTGTCCTCTATAGATAAGTTTTTTTTTTTGGGGGGGGGGGATAGTACTGGGACTGAACCCAGAGGTGACTTACCCCTAAGCTACATTTTCAGCCACTTCTATTTTTGTATTTTAAGACAGAATCTTACTAAATTGCTTAGAGCCCTGCTACATTGCTTAGATTGGCCTTGAACTTGTAATCCTCCTGCCTCAGGCTCTTGAGTTCTTGGGATGACAGGAATGCACCACCAGAGCATTTCCCCGAATTATTTGAACTCTAAAATCAGATACTAAATTATCCATTTGGTCTTCAATATACTTACATGGTATTCTGCTCCTGCTAACACTTTAATTAATATTACATAGTAATTATGGTTATTCATTTTTTTCTATTTCAAAAATAACTCATGTAATTATTATTTTTACTGTTAATTCTACTGTCATCAACTTCTCTGGGACTTTGAATGCCTGCTTCTAAAATAATTCCTCTAATAAATGTTCCACCCATAGATATTTTTGCCTACATTTTCTTATATCTTCTTTTCTATTCTACAACTTCCAGAACACATCTATTTTTTGCTCTTTTCTGCAAACAGGACATTGTTCTCACTAGCTACTTCTCATGCCAACAGTACCATACTATGCCATTATAATTAAGCACTTTTTAGGGGTATTTTAAAATGTTTAAATTCAATTTTTTTATTTCTATGTGTATTTATTATTGCAATTTATGATAAATCTTGACTTGAGTAGACCTTAGAGATTCTATAATCTCCTACCTTCATTTACCAACAAATTCTCTTTGTATGATCATTATGCTATGTTTACAATCTAATATGTATTGCTTCTATTTCTCAACATCTGTTCATTTAAAATCGCTTACCTTTTAGAAATAATTTATTGAGGTCAGTTTCTATTAGAAATGTCCATGCAAGGTTTCTTAGCAAAGGTTGAAACTAAAATATTAATTTTTTTAAAAACACACAAGCTGAAGGCTAATCAATTCTGAACGTTTTGATAAACAAATTTGTAAGCCAAAGGTCTTTGCACCAAATTTACATTCAAGTCCATAAAGCAATAAAAGTGTTATTAATAATATTAACCATTCAGCTGGAAATACATGAGGTGGCAAATAAATCCAAAGAGAGGTATCTATATGACTTAATTAGATTAGATCCTCCTTTTATTCTCTGTCATTCATTGCAAAGCTGTTCAGGCGATAAAATTTCCTGGTTACCAGTTGGGACCTTCCAACCAATCTGCTCTTGAGGCTGGGAGGACATCCATGATGTGTCTTCTATTTTTGTTATCTGCCAGGGCTGTCCTTTCTTTTTAAGTCCTTAGATGACCCAATAGTGCATTCTAGTTTAACCATGCTGAGATTTTCTTTCTTTCTTTCTTTCTTTCTTTCTTTCTTTCTTTCTTTCTTTCTTTCTTTCTTTCTTTCTTTCTTTCTTTCTTTCTTTCTTTCTTTCTTTCTTTCTTTCTCTCTCTCTCTCTCTCTCTTTCTTTCTTTCTTTCTTTCTTTTTGGGGAGGTTTGTTTTGTTTTGCTGCTAGTCATATAATTTATTATTAACAGAAAAAATGAATGAGCAGAAGTTCAGAAAAATGATGTTTCCTAGGTATTGAAAAGGAAAATGCTGATCTGCATGTTGCCATGGAGTTAGTGTCTGCTTACAGTTGCATTCCTTCAATGGCAGGTAAAAAGGGTCCAATTACCTGAAAAGAGCAACACTTCATCTTGGCTTTCTTAGGCACTAGCAGGCTCAGGAATACACCTGCCACAAACAATATTTACAAGAGCAAAACCCTTCTGCTATAATGCTATAGAGATTCCATAATGAAAATAGTGAATTTTTCTTTTTAAAAAAACATATTTTGAGTAAAAGGAAACTTTTCATTCAAGAGAACTCTTTGTAAACAGAAAATACTCCTATATCTTTAAGCATCTGACCACAAACACTGTATTTGATAAGAAAAGGCTATCACTAATGCTCTTTATAAGGATAAGATTATAATGCCAGATGTTTCTATTTTCTCTTACCTTACATGCTGCTGCTTTTCCATGTGGTATTTCTGTTAACTCAAAAGGCAGCACCAATTCAAGGATAAATAGGTTTATAAGGAAAAAATAAGGATCATCTCATCACAGTTATTTAAAAATGTATAAATGCATATGTATGCATTACAATTGTATCTCTTTGCTTCATTATGCAGATATTGTATGCATGAATAAGGGAAGAGAAAATTGATTCATTAATTATAAATTAATTGTTGTTATTTATAAAAATAATATATGCATAGCTAGGAAATGAAAAGCTCATGCTTCTTTCCTTTGTCCTCATCCTTGCATCTCTACCAATACCATCCTTCAGCAACAACCAGAATCACTGATTTCTGCTTTTAGTTATCAAGGATGAATTGTCCTGCAGCTAAATAAACTTTAGCTTCCAGGCCTTCCAGGTAGTATGTCCCTGCCAAAATCTTGGTAGCGACTCAAGAGTGAATCCAAATTTTCCATGGGTCCTGAAATTTATACACTTAGGAGCACAGACCTTTAAGAAAAAGATTACTAAAATTACTAGGGTTCTTCTCAGTTCTTTGAAAGTACCCAATGCAAGTTGAAGATTCCTGCAGATGAAGTTTTGTGATTTCAGAATTAGTCTATCCATGGTTGCTTTTCCCAGATTTCCTGAAAGCATTAGACATTATCTGTTGATTGCCCCCATGGGAAGCAAAACACACTTAGAATTCCCACCCTAGAAATTCCCCTTTCTCGTATCTATTTTCTAGTATTTCTTAGTTGTGTTATTATATTTATAGTCAAGATTTTCAGTCAGTAAAATTATCTTATACTTTATAAATCCATTTCAAAAACAACATAAGCATATTACTATTGTATATGCATAGCATAAACATAAAAACTACAATGTTTTCAGTTAAATCAAGTAAAGAAGAAACTCGTGTACTGAGGTCAGTTGCTTTAGAAATGGGTAGAAAAAAAATTCTGCCCTAAGAAGAATCATCCAAACATCTTGTAATTATGATATTCTTAACATTTCACTAGTTTTTTCCCCCTTTTTCCTACTTATAGATAAGGTAGAGCTGAACTTGTTTCTTGTATTCATTGTTTACTTTTGGAATTTATTTAATATCTTCCTGGATTAGCTCCTGAAACAATTTTTTAATGTAGTTTTGGAGGAGGTTACACTCATGAATGTCCTTCAAAAGGAAATGACTTCACAGACAATTGCTAGTTTCAGAAAATGTTCTTTAAGCATCAAAAGCTAAAGGTATGCTTAACTTAGTTATCCCTTATGTACTTTGCTACAATAACATGTCTTTAGAAAAATTTCAAAGAAAATTATAGGAATGAAGGAAAGCATGGTACACATTCTGAGATGGAGCCACCCTTTGTATTTGTTAAAAGACATGCACTTAAGGCATGAATTTATATGGATAAAAGCAAGGAGAAAACAGTAGACATTATCCTATTTAACCAAAGAAGTAACTATTTTCTAAATATCTAAACACTTAAGAGTTTTTATTTCTTTTTGTCTCAGTATTCAAATTGAGAAGAACCATACCTTGCAAATAACAAACCAGTACTCCTAATTCATATTTCAGAATGGCTTCAGCCTAGAACAGGCACTTTCTCAGTAATTTCACATACTAAAAGTAATCACCCTTCCTATTGAATGTTTTGTGAAATAAATTGTTTATGCTTTGCAAGCTGAGGAAAATAAGCTTTTCTACTACAATTTTGAAAACTCTTCAAAATACTACATTTATTGTATCTAATAAGAAATTATAGTTTTCTTCTTGGCAATTTCCTTTAATATTTTCAATAATTATTAATGCCAGTGAAAGAACAGAATACTATTCTTTGTAATTTTTTGTATTTGTGCAAAAAAAATGTGTTCATTATTTTTATTTCATGGGCATCCATTGAACCTTGTTCTTTTCCTTGTGTGAGAGAGGGTGAATTTGAATAAGCAAAAGTTAATATGACCAGCATGACTGTTTTTAAGTGCCCAGTGGAGAACTATGTCTTTGCAGTAGTCGTGGGTAGGTTGAAGCATAACAAGGAGACTTTGGATTTCTATTTTGGCGCTGCCTGAGGCCTATGTTTATTTTCTCTCCTTATGTCCACTCTACCCATTACCATCTTATCCATGTTTTTAAAGTCTATCCATCAGTTCAGTCCCTAGCATGTGTATGTGTGCTAGGACAAGTGAGAGAACACCAAAGAACAGTGTTAGAAATGTCCAGGTAGGGCTGGGATTGTGGCTCAGTGTCGGAGCGCTTGCCTCTCACATGTGAGGCACTGGGTTTGATCCTCAGCACCACATAAAAATAAATAAACAAAGATATTGTGTCCATGTATAACTAAAAAAAAAGAAAAGAAAAGAAAGAAAGAAAGAAATGTCCAGGTCGTTCACACTTAAGCTAGGGAGGCAACTTTCCAGGTAGTTAGAGAACATTGATATTGAATTGTGTGGTATGGATTGTCACTACAGTAGACATTTGGAGAATGAAAGATTACTGTGGTTGTATTTATGCATTGTTTAGAGTTCTTTGATTACTAACAATAGGAACTGACTGTCTAATGTCTGAAATGGAGGGGGGCATTTTATTTATCTTATAATATCTACAGAAAGACTAAAATGCTAAACACAAAAATGACAGAATTCAAAAGCTAAGCTGCTTGAAATGCTTGGTTGTGTTGTAAGAATGCTGTCCCCAGAATAATTATGCTCCACTCATTTATCCAGCCTGTGTCATTTTACTCACATATCAAAAACCCAGGAGAGAAAATGTGACTGTTCTGCCTGTGTTAAATAACAACTGCTTGGCTATGGTGAATAGGGTACTTTGATCTACAAGCCACAAAAACAGATATGGACTGCTGCTTTTGCCTATGGCAGAAAAGGCAACAATGGACTCATACAAAAAGCCTAATGTCTAAAATTTCAATCTGTGAATTACCTCCTTACATTAATTATACCTCTGTTCTTAGTTTGGAATGATTCTGAAGACAATAGTTCTGAATTGGAATTGTGATGTAGGTGCTGAGTCACCAACCTCGGGTAAATTACTTTCTGTACCTCCTTAACTTTCCTACTTTTCAAAACTTTGGGGATTAAATCCAATTTGTACAAGAGCCTATCATAGATATGTACCAAATAAGTGAAGGCATTCATGTTATTATTCAGTAAACAAATGCAGCTAGAATAAGCATAGCTGACAAGCTAGATAATACCCTACACTTCTGTTAATTAAACTTCCTTACACTTCTGTTCACACTTGTTAAAAAATTATTAATCCAACATGTCTCCTTCAACACCTTATTGAGAAAAAGCATATATCATTTTAAACAGAAAAAAATGACAGTTATTAGTTTTCTAAATTGATTTATGGGAAGATCTCATTTCATGTAGTCACATTTTGAAACATGTTCACCCACCTGTTTTTGTTTTGCTTTGTTTGTATTTTAAGGTGGCTGATGGTTTGAGGTCAAGTTTACAAAAGTATAACATGCTGTCTGCTGCTGCTAATTAGATGGTTAGTGACCTTGAGCACTCTTCTGTTTACCACAATCAGTACTGCATTGTGAATATCTTATTGGCTCCCTGAACATTGTTATTTTTGAATACTTATTAGTCCTAAAATTGAACAGTAAGCAAAGAAAAGCATTTTGTAGTGGAAATTTTTGTTGATTTTTTTTTTCTCTGAGTAGCTGGGCTCCTGATACACTATGAAGGCAGAGGGATATGTGTGTTTATGTTTTGTGTGTGTGTGTGTGTGTGTGTGTGTGTATTTAGATGCGTTTCTATGTCTGTATAGATTTGGGACCTATAGACTATCTAAGGGGATGTCCACTGGGTGTCTCTTGATGCATCTGCACCCAGTGTTGATTGCAAATGGAAAATTTTAGCAAAACCATGTGATAAGCACAAGGAAATCAAGGGCACAACCCCTTTTGTATGATGGTCTTAGTCTCCCTAAAAGGCAAACAACACAGATGAGCCAAGGCACAGGCCCAGGATGAGAGAATTCTAAAACTGGTAATAGAGGAAAGAAAGAAATAAGAGCAATTATGGCTGTGGAATCAGGTATAATACTTCTTAATATTATTATATTATTGGATATAATTATGTCCTAATATATATAATTATCTGATTTTTTTTTTCAATGGTGGGGTTTGATCCCAGGGGCTGATACTTGCTAGGTAAGTGCTGTACCACTGAGCTTCATCCCCAAACATATATATATATATATTCTAATTCAGGGTTTCATTAAGTTGCTGAGACTGGCCTCATATTTGTGATCCTCCTGCTTTATCCTCCCAAGTAACTGGACACTGTGCCTACACTAGAAACATCTTTTTGTAGTAATCTCTCAGAATCAGAATTGTAGCAAGACTAAACATTTTATTTGGTCCATATGTCTCTCTTCTTCCCTCCCTTTTTCTCCCTCCCTCTCCTCCTTTCTTCTTTTTAGCCCTTTCTTTCTTTCCTTTGTTTATTTAAGAAATTGGGTCATTTGCTCTTTCGAATTTTCTACATTCTGAATTTGGCTAATTCTTTCCTCAAGGTTCATTGTAAATATCAACCTTTAAAAAAATTAAGTGTTATCCCTAAAAATGTGTTGTGCACAATGTCTTGCTGATTACTCTGGGTATGATTTCTGGCTGGGCTTCCTGGGTGCTGACTTCCTGTTTTCCAGTAAGAGAGCTTTGCATTCTCTGGTGTGCTGAGGAAAAGGAACTCATTTCCTGCTCCCTCATTGGAGGACAGAGTGACTGGTTTACCTGATCTGTGCTGGAAATGGACTTCTACATTGAGATGTATTTAGCTATTGATGCCATATCCTGTTGCATGATGATTTCGAAGTGTTGTGCAAATATACATACAAATCAAGAGTTTTTAAAATAATGTATTAAAAATTTAAGGGCAAAAGTAGGAAAAATAATTATAAAACTTAAAGTGTCATTCTGAACTGAAAAACAGACACCAAGATATTTCTTGTAAAATAATATTTATCGTTCTGTATGACTGTACCATATCACTGGTAGAGTACTTTGGTTCTGTTGTATCTCAGAACTTATAACCATGCCTGGCCCATATAAAAAGTCAATAACTAGTTGTTTTCTGACTACTTAACTACTTGTATCCAATCCACAGCATCCATATGTAATTGTATCAAAGCTACATGAGCTATACAGACAACTTAAAACATGAATTCTATTACATATACATCCTTGGCATAGTTCTTTTAGAAATTAAATATTAAGACACTGGTTGCCAATGACACCACAAATAAATTCACTTGGTCTTAAAGGTTTAGTTCCAAGAGTAAGACAGAAGAGAATGAAAAACAAAACAACAGCAACAACAACAAACAACAACAACAAAACAGGCAAACACCTAGTAATGACAGAGGAATGGCAATTATTGCTTTCCTTCTATGGAAAAAAAATACTTATAAGAACATTGCAGTGGTGCAGGAATGAGGAGCATCTTCAGAATGAAGTGGTGACTGAGGGTGTAGATCAGTGGTAGAGTGTGCGCTTGGCATTTGGCAAGACCCTGGGTTTAATTCCCAGCATAAAAAAAAAAAAGTATGATTTGACATTTTACCTTAGTACATGGGGAAAACATGTCCTATTATAAACAGAAGAATAATGAAATTTTCAAATTATATTCACAGAAATAATTTGGAGCTGAAGGTCAATTCACAGCATGTATTGGGATATTTCAGGTAAGAGCTATATATTTCCCAGAGTAAAATGTGTGTTTATTTTATAGAAAGCAAACAACTAAAAGATTTAAAAGTATTATAAATCACAAGACAGACCTTTTCTTTCCTTCTTTTCTTTTTCTTTCTTTTTTTTTTTTTTAATTGGGTTTCACTTTGTTTTCCTGGCTGGTCTTGAACTCCTAGACTTAAGACATCTTCCCGCCTCAACTTTGTGAGAAGCTGGGAATACAAGCCTGCAACACTGTGCCTATTGAGACAGACTATTTTTAAAATTCCAAATAAAGTTGAAATATAATAAAGATTTAAAAAAAAACTCAGATAAAACAGGATTTAAATTTCAGATATAGTAAAATAATAAGCATATAATTTTGGTTTTTGTTAGAATAATTTAAGATTCAGCAAGATTATAAATAAAATTGGCAGTATCAATTCTCCAATAGAGAAAATTAGATGTCTGTAGCTATATAAATGTAAAATATAATATATAAGATAGTCAACTCTTATTCTGTGCTTAGCATTATCACGCACTTGGAACAAGGCAAAAATAATCAAACAAATCAATCAACCACAGAATTTGGTTCTTTTCTGAACACTGATAACAGTAATTCTCTGTTGAAGGTCTCCTGTTTCAGTGCCTCACTATTTGGATCAGGATACTCTGGAAGCTAGAGAGATTTATATTCATACTCACACACATGTTTACCAACTGAACATTTAAGTGAAGCTCAAATATCTTTTTACTAGAGTGTACACATGTAACGGATTGCAAAACTGAGGAAAATAAAACTAAAATCTTACAAGATAGCTTCTATATACATTAAGAATTCTTCTTTAAGAATGAACCAAGTTTTGAAATCTAAGTATTTAGAAGATTGGATTTATAAAGGACCCTATCAAATGGTGGAACAATAATATGGTTGCCTATATATTAAAGTCAAAAAGCAATTTAATTGATTTATGATTCACCCATTCAACAAGTTCTCTTGCTCATTACTACTGCCAAACACTGCTCAGTTTGAGTAATACAGTGGCAAAAACAAACAAACAAACAAACAAAACCACATTCTTTTCCCTCAAGAGTCAATAGTTTAGTAGAGTAAATAAAAGTAAAACCAGGATTGAAATTTCCTCTGATAGGAAGAGGTAGGAAGAGGAAGCTTTAGGTAAACAAATAAATGAAAGGCATCTAAATTGGCCTAAGGTTTTGGTTGGGGAATGATGTTTTGTTGAGGGGGAATAAGATTCAATGACACTTTAGTTTTGTGGGGGAAAGTGGCACTTTAGTTTCTTTTTAAGAGATTAAGGAAAAGCAAGAAGGCTATCCTAAGAAAAAGAAAACTGCTCTATATACAGGAGAAAGCATTCAGTTGCGTTTGGCAGAGAGAAGGGTCATGATAGAATGGTTGGAGGGAAAGGTTGGATGGAAATCAGGAAGCAAGTGGTGTTAGGAACGTTTAGGTTTTGTTTCCTTTTCTCTCTAATTGGCAAAGGAGTAACAGTTGTATTTAAGCAGTGTGGAGAACTGAACTGAGTGACAGGGCAATAGGTTAGAGGGAATTTCAGAAAACCAGTTTTGAACAGGAGGCTCAGCACTGGGAAGGAGACTGGTATGTGGTGGTGCCCCTCACTGAAGCAGAACTCACCCAAGAAGGGGAAGGTCGGGAAAGATGATGAGCTAAATTTTGCAATTGAGTTTGAGATGTGCTTCCCATTATAGATGTTCAATGAGAAGTTGGATCCACAGGACAGAGCAACACTTAAGAGGACAGAGAAGGCAGGTTCCAAAAGGAATGCAAAGGAATGAGAAACACAGGTAACTGAGAGAGTCACGTGCCATGGGCCAGTGTACAAGAGCTTCATGAGTAAGGATCCATTAAGACTGCCCAAGTCAGACAGAGGCCAAGTAAGAGAGCAAAAAACGTATCCTTTGGCCTTATTTGCCTTGGCATAGGGCATTTCGATAGAAGCACACAATCCGCAAGTGAATCACTGTGAGAAAATGTGATGGAATGTCAATTTTTCTTTGAAAGAGTTTGACTATAAAAGGAAATCAACTTCTTAAATGCTAGGTGGGGCACAAGGGGTGTGGCTCAGTGGTAGAGCGGTTTGCATGTGAAAGACCCTGGGTTCTAAATAAATCAATATTGGGTGGGAACACTAATATTGAGATAAGAGACAGGAATTTGAGTTTTGATATTTTATTTTCAAAATTTGGAAGTGCCAAGGGGAAAGCATCTCAAAGATTGAAGATAAAAGCACAGTATAGAGAATGTGTTAATAGGAAGCCCCAAAAAACGAAGAGGGTGTGGATAGAAGGTCTAGACACAGAGAAGGAAGAACAGGAAAGAAGAGGAAAAACTAAGGAAATTCTAGCCTAACTGAATCATCTCTTGGTTAAATGGGTGACTAGGTTTTAACCCACACTTTTGATGTGGTCAGTTAGACACAGCCTTGGAATTCATTGTTTTGTTCAGAAAAAAAAAAACGGCAGTAGCACCTGGTACTGCAATCACAAACAGTAGACAGGTTTTTGATTATGGATGTTTTAGCTTAAAATTATCTTTTAACAACTTCTTTCTTATACCTCTAAAACACTATTATTAATCTTATCCATTAAAGAAAAATATTGTCATTTTTCTTAATGAAAATGTATTTTCTGCCACAGCTGCTATTATCTTATCAACATCTGCCCATGGCTTATGAAAAAGTTTGTTTTTCAAATGAAACTAGAATAACAAGCCTGACATTTAATATACTTAATATGCAATCTGTCTCATGATGAATCAATGAATTTATTTTCAATATGAAATCTGGGTGAAAATCTTTGGGTTGCAAGAGGCAATTATATGCATAAATATATTTTGAAATACTGTTCCATAAATAACAATGTCATACATGTATGAATGGGTTTATCATCTTATCTGAAGCCCTGTGATAATGTTCTTTGTTGGAACTATGCTTTTACTTTGATAATTGAAGTTACGTTAGAGAATTGATTATATGTTTGAATTTTCCATTGACTTATTTAGTCAAATATCATTTGATCTGATAGTTGCACAATAATAGGAAGGTGATTAATGCGTTTGGACCATAAACTTAATGCTTAAAATTTGTTAGGATGGTAAATTTATATTATTTATATTATTTTTACCTTATCACTGTAAAAAACATTTGCTAAACAATTTAGCACTCTTTAGTCTGGACAATTTCTTTATTGTGACAATAAAGTATATGTAGTTAAACTGAATCAGAATTTTTAGGAGTAGTGGCTAGGTTCTGTTCTTTAAAAAATATCCTGATTTAATTCGATGCAGCCTACCTGAAAACTTTCCATTTAAGAAATGCCCGTGTTCTGTTTTCATGAGACAAATATGTTCCTTCAAATTCAACTTAGTGGCCCTATTAGAATGTAGTTTATTCATTTATTCCAAAAATTTTCATTGCGTGTCTGTTATGTTCCAGGCATTGGGGAAAAAGCAGCAAGCAAAATCAAATTCCCTTTTTTATAGAGCTGACATCCTGGTGTGGCAATAAGCAAATAAATAAGCAGCAAAAAGGAAAGTAAAGGGCGCAGAGGGTTGACAGGATGACAGAAGTGCAGCTGTAGGTCGTGCTTGAGGAGGCCTTTCTGCAAGGTGATATTTAAGCAGAAATCTGAATGAACAGAGAAAATGACTCATCCTCTGAGGGGAAAAAAAAATTGTTCTGTGCAGAAAGACCTGGTGAGAAGAGCTTGTGTCAAGATTTCAAGAACCAGAAGCCCACCCACCATGTATGAGGAGGTGAGCAATTGAGAAAGTGTTAGGAAATGAGATTGGGGAAATCAGAACACTCCACAGTTCTCTGCATGAGGTGAGGAATCTATGTAAAGTCCTGTGAGGAACAAGCCTAACGTTATCTGATCCAGAGTGTCATGGGAGATCAGATTGTAAAAGGACAGGCAGCAGGGTGAGGCCATGGTCTTAGTGTGCAGTTCTCATTGTATGGTCTGAGGGATGCCAGAGGCATCTCTGGGGACCTTTTAGGGATTCACCAAGTCAGAATGCTTCTTATACTGAGCAAGATGGTGTTTGCCTTTTTCGCCAGGTTGACATATGCATTGACAGTGCAAAAGCAAGAAAGAGCAATGCTGCTGTACCTGAGCAGGAGTCAAGGTGATGGCACCCACTATAATAGTAGCTGTTGTGTTCTTCACAACCACTCATCACCTCCCCTCAAATTTTTGAAAAGTCTGTTTCACTTAAGTACTCCCTCGATGAAACAGTAATTATTAATTATATTAAATCTCAACCATTGAGGATATGTCTTGTTAATATGCTATATAATGAAATGAAAAGTGGACATTTTGCTGCTTACTGAAATATGATGGAGGAAATAGCATTTGTGCAAGTTAGTTACAAATCAGAAAATCACTTCTTTACTGTTAGGATGGCCTTAGGCTGCTAAGAGCCACAGCCAAGTAATATGATGCATGGCATTTTTGGTTGAAAGGTGACACCAGCCAGCCATTGAGATGATATGATTATGTTAAGATCTGAATTCACATGGATATTGGACTCCTGCTGTCCACCTGGGCCTGCTAGGGACTCCTGGAGAGTTCCCATTGGTTGGGGAAGTGCAGTAGGAGGAAATTCCGGAGGAGGGACTTCCTGTTGGGGTGCGGGAGAATGCTGCGTGGGTCAGTCGGCAATCTTCCCAGGAGCGTTAGGGGCATTGGCGGCAGTTTCAAAAATAAAGTTTGTTCCTGCTTGAGTGGCTCGTGATTTTGTGCCCAGCAGACTACGGCATTAGGCCTGAGCCTAAGCAACTCCATTTTAAAAACTCCAGTTTGAAACTTGCAGTTTCACCAGGTATACCCACAGAGCCCTCCAGTGTGGCCTCAAATAAGTTACTTCCCCTCACCCTGATAAACAGAGTGAAGCCCCTGGCAGGCTGTCCTCACCTGATAAGAGGGAAAGGTGAGAAGATCTGGGGGGAGACCACCAGACCCCAGGATAAATGATATCACTGAGAAATCCAGTAGTAGCTGATAAGGATTGAAAGGGGGGTCAAAAACCCCCCAAATTTAGTATAATAATAGAGCTGATGAACAAGGGATTCAGCCAGCCGAAACAAGGATGCACTCGAGCTACAGAGACTCATGAGGACCTGACATCCCACCACTTGTCATCATTTCCTGAGCCTCTGTGTGATCCTCACAACTCTCAAACTCTATCACCTAGTCTGGACCTCTCTCAAACTCTATCGCCTGGTCTGGACCTTGGTGAGAGTCACAACTTCTCCGTGTGACCCTCTCCTCAAAGGTCATCCACTCCACGCCAGGAAAAGCCTGTCTTGGTTCAGGACCTGGTTACTGCGGTCTGAGTGAATGTGCATTTGCTGGACTTAAAGCCTAAGACTTAAAAGACTTTTGAACTTAGCATGTAGAGGAAATGTCTGTCATTAGCCTATCATGATTAAGTGTGTTTTGCAGTTATTAGAATTAATCTAGAATTGATTGCTGTGAATTGATTATGTCTATTGCAGTACCTAACATTAAGGTTTGTCATTTTCTTGATTAAGAACCTATAGAATGAAATTGTATTGAGTAATTTGAGTGAATAGAACATTGAAAGGGGCAGAAGCGCATGGACATTCTTTATTTCTCCCCTCGCAACACTTTCACAGAACATCATTAAAAGAATGACAGGGGCTGGAGATGTAGCTCAGTGGTAGAGCACTTGCCTAGCATATGCAAGGTCCAGGGCTTGATCCCTAGTACTGGAAGGAAAAAAAAAGAGTGTGGATACTCCTACTTTGGTATTTGGTAGTGAGTTCCTTACTTCAAGGAAAACAACTATTTGCTGCTAATGATAAAATTTGAATTTTCAAGGGAAAGTTACACTTGGAAAAGGTGTATCTGCTAGCATGAACTCATTGCTTCCCAATAGTTCAAACATTTTGGTAAGATGAGTGATGGTGTTAATAAATATTTATTTCTGCAATTGTATGATGGAATGTGTCAGCTGTTGGAAGATCTTCTTAACTCAGTGGGCTACTGCTTTCTAATGACTACTGCACAATGTTCCAAAATCATCCATTCATTGTAAAATATGAAAATGAATGGGTTTTAAGGTAATAGAGTACAAAAAGTGTATTGATATGATTTTTAATCCCACAGTGCAACTATTCTTTAACAAAAACTACCACTTGTCAAATTTTAGTGTAGTGTCAAAAAAAAATTTATATTTACCTAAGAAGAATAAAAAATAGTCTGTTTTTTTTCAAACCAAATATCAGTAAGAGGTTTGATTTTTTCATATGCATCATCAAAATTTACGAATTTCAACAGACCAAAACAACACATTGCAGCAAGTTCAACTTATTTTATTTTTCAGGTATAAGCCATTTATATTAACAGAACATACACTATTATTGTTATTTTTCCAACAATTAATCAACTAAAATAGGCTTTCATATTAGATCAGAATCATTATGACATGTGACTCTGGAAAATTTGTTTAATCTCTCTGAGACTCAGTTTCTTTCTCAGCATGTGAGGAAGATATCAACAAATCTTTTAGATCAGTTGTGCACATTCAATTAAATGAGATAATTTACCTAATGAACATAATACAGTTACAGGCATATAAATGGCACATTAGACTACTGGTGTCATTATTTAAGTGTTATTTCTCTTCAAGATTCTCTAAAACTTACTACAGCACTATGTCAAACACTGGAATCAAACATGGCTATATCATATTGTTTTAGCTATGCGTTTATTGTGTTGAGATATTGCAGTATAATTCCTTGACCTTTATAGAGATGATATATCCCCTATATGCTAGATAGAAAGAAAAGGACAAAATAATATCTAATGTCTATCTCTAATTTTATTTAACATAAACCTAAATCCCCAAATATGACAGTATAGAATTTACTACTTGTAAGCCAAGTAGTAAGTTCATGATAGAGATACAGGCATTCATTTATTAATTTGCTTTTCAAGATGAATTTGTTGACTGCATACTCTGAATTAGAGAGATGCCATTGATCCAAAGGTGAGCAAAATCACCTCACAAATTGTGAACAAGCCAATACGGAGTGTAGTACCATGATAGAAGTATAGGGATAGACGTGATGGCGTGGAGGGAGAGAATGCCAGGGTGAAGTAGTTACCTTACCTGCAGAAAGTGAATGGCTCACACCAGGTTTGGTGAGAAGGTGATGTTGGGCTGAATCTAAAAGCACATTCTGTGTTTGCTGGTGTATCTTGGTAGTGAGGGTCATGGGAGAGCTTTCCAGGAAGGAAAAAGGATGTGAGCAGAGTGACTAAGTTACAAAATAGCACAGCAGGTTTAAGGAGATGCCTAAAGTCCCATATAATTGGAAGAGGGTTTGAAGACAGAATGTGGCAAGAAATAAGCTGAGACTACATCACAGAGGCCCTGCATGTTTACACATGAATGAGTCACTAAAACATAAAAGGTCCATATCTACCCCCTTATTTTCATCCAAATTCATAGAAGACATACTTCTAGGATTGCAATCAACATTTCAATAGTTATTTTTTTTAAGATGAAATTTAGGAAGTTATTTAAACATACTTCAAAACAATTGAACACTACTTCAAAAGATGCTATGGTGTGGTGGGAAATTTTACTGGATTTGAGTTTTATCAAAATTTGCTTTTTTTTGGAAGTTGCATTATGAACATCTGCTAGAATTATCTTCCTTTTTATGAAATTCTGCTTATCCACAGGAGAAATACATACTGTTGGCTCAATTCCAACAGGCAGTTTCTTCCTAAAATTTTGAATAAAGAGCAAAAGTTATTAAATTGCTAAAAAACTTAAGAGACTTTTTAAAGAATATCAATGAAACTAGGCATGGTGGTGCACACCTATAATCCCAGTGACTTGGGAAGCTGAAGTAGGAGGATTGCAAGTTCAAGGCCAACCCTAGGAATTTAGTGAGGCTCTAAGCAACTTAAGGAGACCCTGTCTCAAAATTTAAATAAGGGAAGAAGATGGGCATAAAGTACAATAGTAAGGTATCCCTAGGTTAAATCCCAGTACAAAAAAAAAAAAAAAAAGAAAAGTTATACAGTGAAAAGAGATGTCAATGGTTGAGCACTGGGAAATATTTATAAATTTCATATACAGTGGGTCTAATGATGACTGTGGTGATTATAGAGCCTTAGTGTGTAACTTTTGGAAACTTTCTTTGGTTATACTTTCCATTGAATTGGTGACTAATCCTTATACAAAAAAGGAAACAAGAAAGAGACATAATTCTGCATCATTATGCACAAAAAGGTTTGTGAAGGCCTCAATCAAGCACAGTAAGTTTACTTGAATGTGCTTAGCAGGAGATCTCAGCTGCATAAGCAGAAGTTAAAAAGAAGGAAAGGGAGTCATGAAAAAGATGTACTATTTTCTACCTGTCTGAAGCTATTCCTTTAGATCTTATGTTACTCTGTCAGTGGCACACTGAGATAAGAACTGGAAACACTAGGAGTTTTTTTATTGTGGAAGGAAGATCTCTTAGAATACTGAGTGCCTCTGTAGAATGCTGTTTGAAGTAGCTAGTGTATAGAGAGGCATACTGGTCAGATGAAACTACACAGTAGATGACAATTTACCCATTTATTAATTTACATATCTGCTTTAAGGTATTTATTGCATACTTACTATGTGCTAGCATATATCTTGAGTAATTCAATATATTTTATGAAATTTAAAATTGTATCTTCTTCAAAGATCTATTTTATAAGATTTACTTTTTGCATATAAATATGAAGTCCCAAGGAATAAAGCTAACAAAAGTTATATATAACCCTTGCAAAAAAAATTATAAAATATATTGAAAGACAACTTCAAATAAATACAGTGATATATCGTGAATACACATGGATTAAAAGATTTGATACACTGAAGATGTTAATTTTTCCTCAACTGGTCTGTAAACTCAGTGTAATTATATTCAAAACCCAACAGGTTTTCTTGTAAGAATGACAAGGTATTCCAAATATATAAATACCACAGGGTTAAATCAGATAAACCTTTCTTGAAGAATATGAAAGCTTGGGAGAATGTATTATCAAATATTAAAAGAATATACAGTTATAACACTTATTTAACAAACTAACCAATGAAACAATAAGGAGTTCAGAATCAAATCCATATGTAATTGGAATATTTGTTTATGACAGAACTAATCTTGAAGATAAATGAAGATAGAAGTTTTTAACAAGTACTGGAATAATAATACTAAACAAATAAAAAATACCGAAATTTAAATGCTATCTAACATACATAATTGTATCAATTATCTGTTGCTAAAACAAATCACTTTAGAGTTTAGAACTCTATATAATAATGCATATTTATTTCAGTTTCTGTTGGTCAGGATTTCAGGACCAGTTCATCTCATTGTTCCGTCTTTGAGGCTCTGGTGAGGTTGCATTCAAGAGGCTGGTCATGTGCCACATCTTCTCACAGCTTACCTGTGTTGGGAGGAGCTACTTCTAAGGTGGCTTCTCCATATGGCTGTTGCCAGACAATTTTTTACTAGTTTTTGGCTCGGGGTTTCAGTTACATAGACTGCTCCAAGGTGCTGCTTGAGTATTCTTATGGCATGGAAATTAGCTTTCCCTAAAGCTAGTAATATAACAGGGAAAGCAAGGCAGACATTGCAAACATCTATTACATTGGCTAGAGACCAAATGCCATTTTTGCATAACCCATTTATTACACAGGTTAGCCTTATTCAGTGAGTGGAGATACCACACAGTAGTATGAATTCTAGGAAGAGGAATTTATTGAGGTCATCTTGGAGGCTGGATGTCGCATACCCAAAAATTAATTATAAAGAGGTTAGAAATTTCTGTAATAATTTTACAAGACAATCTGTGAATAGATTCATGATTTCAGAGCAAAGATTTCTCAAACAAGAAATAAAATACTCAAATTATAAATAAAAGTTTGATCAATTCAATTATATTAAAGTAGGACCTTCTGTTTATCAAAAAGGCAGCAAAAATGTGGAAAAGGAATCACAAATAAGAAGATATCTGCAACAAATATAATTAAAAAGTATTACTATCCAGTTGAGCATGGTGTTGCACACCTATAATCCCATTACTGAGGCTGAGGCAGGAGAATCTCAAGTTGGAGGCCAACCTGGACAACTTAGTGAAACCGTGTCTCAAAGCAAAAAATAAAAAGAGGCAGGGATATAGCTCAATGGTAAAGTGTCCCTGGGCTCAATTCCTAGTACTGAAAAATAAAGTATTTATATCTAGAATATATAAAGAAATGCAGGCCAACACTAAAGAGAGGTGGTAAGAAAAGCCTTGAAGTTCCACACAGAAGAAAGAATAACCTATAAACATATTAAAAGACGATCAACTTCATTAGTAACTACAAAAAAAGCAAAGAGCAATCAAAATATGATACCATTCCATACTTGATCTGCAACATCTAAGACATCTGAAATGATCAAAGAATGTTGACATGGAGCAAGGGAAACACCTACAAAAGGCTGGGATGAATATAAAAGGTCCAGCCACTGTGGATCACAATTTGACCTTATGTGGTAGAGTTGAGGATGTACAGTGCCTCAGAAATTCCTCTTCTAAAGAAAAAATTCCATAGGTACGCCAGCAAGCAAGCTCAGTGTGTTTTTATGAACATTCTATTAATAATTTTAACCTGGACATAACTCCAATGATCAGCAGTGGAATGGACAAATGGTTGGAAATAGACATATAATGGAAAACCATGCAGCTGTGGAGACTGGGATTAAGGTTAAAGGCAGATTAAAAAAAAATTGGACATATTTAAATGCCCACAGGAAGTGGCCAGTAAGGATGGGGAGGTTGAAGATATAGAATAGGAAGTGCAATAGTGGATAACGTGAAATTTCAGAAAGGCAGATGAGAAAGAATATGGAGACAAGTGAAAGAGAAATTTCTTCATTAGATATGTGGAAGAGGTCAGGATGGGCATGCATTTATTCAATAAATAAGTATTGTTTATGTCACTGTATGCCAGGTCCTATTGTTACCAAAGATGCCAGTAGATTGAAAAATAGAGTGATAGAATTTGATGGAAAGTCTTTGCAACAGCTTTCATTTTCCTTGTGAAGTATGTGCTAAAGACATTTTCCGAGAATGAAGGGAAAGCTTGGAGCTTGCAGTTTTAAGGAGAGTGAAGATTTAAAATTTTATGTAAAACAGGAAAATGAGCAAAGGAAGGAGACAGAGTAGCGTGATGGGGTGGTGTTGAAAGTCCCATCGAGGGGGGTGAGTTTATAGCCAGAATTTCCAGTTGTTTCGATTTTCTCCAGTGATGCTCAGTGCAGTTATGTTTTTGTAGGATTTTCTTTTTCTCCAGCAGATTTTAAGAAAAGGGTAGCCTGGGAGAAGAATTTAGGACACTGGCAAGAGGTTGTTTGAAATGACACAGCATGGAGTCCAGTGAGTTTGATTGCTAATTAAAATTCTGAAGGAGAATCAGATAGTGCTATCACATATTTATCTGATGAGCAATATTGGTGTTTAAAACCACAAGTGGGGTCAGTAGTATCGCACAGGAAGAAGATTGACCAAGAGAGACAGGAATTGGGAAGGGTTCCTTTTTATCTTGCCATTTGGTGATGTGGACACATCCATGTGACCTTTGACACCATGTAATCTTATGAAACTGTGACCAGGGCTGTAACGGACCAGCTGGTGTTTTCTTCTTCTCTTTGCCTGTTTTGCTTTGCCTTTCACTTCATTCTTGCTCCCTTGGGATTTCTCTCCCTGCTGAAATGATTATGGAGAAGCTTTGTTCAAGTTCTGTGTTTTCAGGCACCCAGAGGGAAATAAAGTGAATTTCTCAGCAGAGTTTGCAGTTCTTGGGGGATACCTCACTAGAGGAGATTAGAAAAGAGGTAAGATAGACATGGGAAGATGAATAAAGAGTCAAAGAGATACAATGAGGCGGGGGTCAATCTGCAGTGAGGCAGCAGTGAAAATCCCTGGCAGTGGGCATGATGGCTGAAAGAAAAAAAAAATATATATATATATATATTTTTTTGACATGGGGTCTTGTTATGTTTCTCAGACTTATTTGAACTCCTGACTCAAGTGATCCTCTCACCTCAGCCTACCAAGTGCTAAGACTGCAGGTGTGCACCACCACATCCAGTAACTGGGATGTCTGCTATTCATTTAAGATGATCATATTATTTCTCTTCAATCCTTTCCTCCCCCTAAACTTAGCATATTATATTACACACACATAGGTCTCATTATGCTTTTTATTTTGTGAGATTACAATAAACAACTGAGTGAGTTTCACATTGCATGAGGCAGAAAGAATATTTCCAAGTGGAAAGATAATTCATTAGCTGAATTATCTTAAAGAAGGACAAAAATCCAAATGAACAACAACAACAAAAAAGTAAGATCCAAGTAGTTTTCAAAAACTTGAGAAGAGTTCCATGTATATATTATCATATATAATGGATTATGGAGGGAAATTCATTCAGGCGTAAGGAGTCTGGAGATCCCTCTTAACACTTGTGTTCCATATAAAATACATACTTCAGGAAGCTACATTCCTCATCTGAGACTGCTTTAGCAATTATATTGATTTTTAGCTGTGTCTGTTTATGAATATATACTCACTTATATGCTGAAGTCATTTTTTGAGAAAAGTTCATTTATTTTTTTAATCAATAAGGATTTATGCAACCATATATTGATATTAGAATTGAGTTATTATGAATGGTACTTCCAGATATGAGATTTGCTACTCTTATTGTCAATATCTGGGAATTGCTACTAAGACAATTTATTTAGTCCTATACACAGGTTTATTAAGCATGCCACAAGCTGTTCATGAAAATCTTTATTTTTACGAGACAACCATTGGGGGAGTCCATGTTAATCTACAATCTATTATGGTGTCCTATTTTAAATAGAGTGGAAAAAATTATGTTGTCTACTGAAAAGAGTGTTCTGTAAATATTGGAAAAGTTAGTTTTTGTTGTTCTAACAGAACTTTCTATATTTCAATTTTTAAGATACATACACACAGATATTTTGGGGGGACCTTGTGAGTGCTGGGCAGGTGCCTTACCACTGAGCCCATCCCACCCCCACAATCAATTTTTTAAAGAATAAATCCATTTAGTTTTAATGTATAGATTAAAAAATGACAAAGTCCTTCTAAATTTTTTTTAATAATTTATAATTGCTTCATATAAAGCTCACACATATTTGGCATTTCCTAAATCAAAATAACAGTTAAAGCTACCTGCTATTTCCAGCAGGGTATCAAAATAACTCATATAAAAAGTATTTATAAGAACTATGTGTATTCCCCCTTGTAAATAATTCATGTAAAACAATTAGATCTCATTTTTTATGTTTTGATTGAGAGAAGATTTTCTAGTAACATTGCAATGACCTAAGATTATAGACTCATAATTAAATGTCAGTCTAAACTATTCTATTCATTTTCAAATTTATTTCATTTAGTAATGTGCTCTACTCTTATCATTGGTAGTAAAACTTTTTTTTTTCATTCAAAACTTTTTTTTTCATTTTTGGTAGGAGTATGACAATATTATACAACTTTTTAAAAACTCCTTTTGTAAATTGCCTTTTGATAAAATAAGAGTGCTGTACCTTCCTTTAATGTTATTATCAAGGAATCAGTTCAATGAGTTGGGTAGGGGCTTGGATCCTAGAGTTTAGCACACATGGATTTGAATATAATCACTTGCTTATGTGTTCTTATATTTCAGTACTTCCACCATCAATTCAATGCAGATGCTAGTAGTAGCTATTGCAAAGTGTTATTGTGAGATGTTAATGTTATAATTATTTTACATGTCTAGTATATTTCCTGGAACATAAAACATGTCTATTATTATCATTATCATTATTAACTTTCAAAGAAAATTAAATGTGTTGATCAAAAGTCATTATAATTTTAAAATGATTTGTTTTTCAAACCATACGTTATTCCATGAACTCGGACACTTCCCTATTCTCTCTCTTCCTAGTTTATATTCCCTTTGGTTATCCCAAGAATTTATAGACTATGTTCTTAAGATGTTGATTCACATTCTTAAAATAAGTCACTTATGATACTAATTTATGACCTATGAGCCTATAACATAATTTCCTTGTTTTTCAAATTTATTCTTTTATATAGTTTGTATAGAAAACTTTTTTAGCTAACCCTGAAATGTACTAATTTAGAACTTATTGTAAGAATGTCACCAACCTCTTTGCTTACCAACTCTTGAAGCTGGAATACGTCTTACAACAGCTGAACCTAACACAACAAACTACCACTGGCTGGTATTTAATGGCACAAGTAATTACAATAATAGAAATTCCAACTTCGGAAAAAAAAAAAGAATATCATCTCTTCTTCCAAAATCAGTTCAGACCATGTTCAGTGTCACAAAACAACATAATCTAAGGCAAATATGAGCTCACTTCTCTCATGTAACAAAAAATCTGGGGGTAGATGGTCTAAAGTTGGGGCATATTCTAAGAGATCCCATCAGACCAGGCACTTTCCATCTTCCTGCCATTCTTAATGTATGGCTTTCATCTTCTTGCTTATAGGATAACTTCTCTTCCACTCGAGGTCATGGACTTGTCTTATTTGGGAAGAAGTGAACAGATCCAAGGATAAAAGATATATTTTATTGGTGAAAAAAAATATCTTTCCCAAAAGCTCCATCCAGGAAGTTCCTTTTTGTGTCTCATGGGTCTAGATTACATGGGGGTAACTGTAGCTTAAAGAGACTCTGGGAATGAGAATTATTTTTAATTGGATACCATTTTTCCTCCTACAATTTTGGAATGAAGAGATGAATAAATAATAGGTCTGCCCTATGGGTCAATAAACTTTTACTTGACTTACAGATAATTTTATTGCCACAACATTATGTTCCAAAGTATAGGGGCAACAGTCAAATAGGGAAACATTGTTTTCAATATAAAATGTAAAACGTGTTACCAAAAAAAAAAAAAATGAAAGAAAGAAAAAAGACAGTTAATTGGGGAAATAAACTTTAAGGTTTTTTTTTTTTTAATCCTCATAGAAAAATAGAATAAATCTTGTGGTACCAGACTAGTGTCAGAGACTTCAGTATGAATTCTTATTTCTCTATATATCTTCTATTATCTATTTATAGATGGAGAGATCTATAAATATTGATGTACATATGTATGTTTAATTTTAATTTTTTTGTGGTAATGGGGTTTGAACCTATGGACGTTCTATCATTAGCTACATCCAGAGACTCCCCCACACATTTTGTTTTGTTGCCCAAGGCTGGCCTTCAATTTGCTACCCTCCTGCCTCAAGATCCCAGGTTTCTGGGATTGAAGATGTGTGCCACCGCACCCAGCATTTGTTTATTCATGTGTGCATTATTAATATGAAAGAAATAATATGTATTAGAATATAATGTTGAATATAAAATAATAGATGAAGCCATACTGGTATAAATAAATTGTTAAGCAAATGAGTAAATGAAGGAGAAGAGGCAAATTTTTCATACAGAAAATTCCAAATAATATATGCAGATATTAGTCCTTCCAAGAGGTCGAGTTTAATTCTCACTGTTCCCTTTCAACTTGAAAGAATAGTGAAAAGAAAACAGCACCTTTATGGTGGCAAATTTGGCAGGCACTACTTTAATCTATTGGTCAAGGTCATCCGCAGTGATAAATTAGGTTGATATCCCACGCTCCTCCCTGACACAATGTGAAAAGGGACCTTCACTGTTTTGATATTCTATACAACAACCCACAACTGCAGTCTAATCATAGAAAGGCATCAGAAAAAAACAAATTTGGGAATATTCTACAAAATACATATTCCTTAAACTATCAAGGTCATGAGAAACAGGGAAAGACCGAGAAACTCCCAGAGCAAAGGAAACTAAGCAGGCACCGTGGTGTCCTGGATGGGAAAATAAAAGAACCTTAGTAGAAAAACAAGTGAAATTTGGATAAATTCTGGAGTTTAGTTAGTAGTGATGTACCAGGATTAGTTTGTTAATATTGACAAATGCAACATTGTAATATAAAATATTAACAAGAGGGGAAATTGATCAAAGGGTGTATGGAGACTATGGCATCTTTGTAAGTTTTCTGTATATTTAAAATTACTCCAAAATGAAAATCTTTTCAAAATCCCCATATAGTTAAAACTGGAGTTGAAATAGCCTGTTAATGATGTGTTACAAGAACTTTGTGAACTGGTCTCTAAAGCATTTCAAAATGGGCAACTACAAACTAGTTAAGCTTCCTACAATTACTGTTAATAGTAATCTCCTTCAAAAGTTCTAGATCCTAAGGAAATAGAAGCCCAATTGTAAAAAAGATATTTAATTTGAACTTTTCACTAAACAGTGCTTCTAATGAGATTTTTGGATCACTGTAACCTTTTCAAGGTCAAGCAAAAGTTGCCAGCAGAAGCAATTAATTCTTCTATGCCTGCAAACTACAATTTTTATTGAATTCTGATATTTTTCTTCACAAAATCAGTTACCTTGACAAAAATTCCAACTCAAAATTGTTTCTTCTTAAGAACACGCATTTTAGAGCAGCGATGCTGGCAATCAATGCTAGTGTAGGAAATCAGTAAATCAGAATTTTATTCTTGCTTTCCCATTCATTTTTCTCAATGACCTTGAAAAACTTATTTAACATGTTTCTTGATCAATATTGAGGTCAATAACACTCTTTAGGTTAAGAAAATTAACAATTATATAATTATCAAAAAACTAGTTGAAATATAAGTATTAAAATATCTAATTTGAAGAATATCATACTACTTTATGGAGATGTGATAGGTATTTATGTTCTCTAATTTACTATTTACACATAGTGAAGAAAGAAAAAAAAGTCATTCCTGCTGAGAAACAAGAAAATGAACAAAGGTTAATCTTCAAAACATCCTCACTCCAGTACCCTCCAAACCTTTTCTTCTTATGGAGAGACTTCTTCCCAAAACCTAACGTTAATTTGTACATCCTAGATTATAATGTACAGAAATGAATGTTTTTTTGACTGTCAGCTGAGAAATTGAGAGAAAGCAGTCTCTCCAAAATATATCTGTGCCCTTTTTTTAGTTTATGATCTTGGATTAACTTTTGGAAAGTGTTTGAAGAATATGCTATTAAGAAACACAAGCATAGGGCTCATGTGCATAACTAAGAGTATAATTCAAAAGAGCCCCATGGTTTTACAGGGACATCCAGAATGTGCATGCTGCATGTTGCCACCTCGAATAGGTCCACAAGGGGGCACTATTTTGCTGAGCTTTTGCATATATTTTAAGGTAAAAATAGAGTTTATGACAGGGGTTTAACACTATTTGTATATATAAGGTTAGCTTTTTCTCATGGTTCTTCCAATTATATTGTTGTAATCAGTTTCTTCCTGTGCTATCTTTCTCCAGGTGATTATATTTTTCATTGTGGATACACACACACACACACACACACGTTCGTACGTGCACATACACACACATACATAACACAACTTAGCATTCAAATCTTTTTGAAGTATATAGTTCAGTGCCATGAGGTACATTCACATTGTTATGCAATCATCATCACAATTTATCCCCAGAACTTTTTCATTTTCTAACCTGAAATGCCCACTAAATAGCTTCCCCTCCCCAGACCTTGACAATCACCATGGTAGTCTGGGGTCTATTTAATTACTCTTGGTACTTCATATAAGTGGCTGGCTTACTTCTCTTAGCATAATAAGTCTTTGAAGTTTATGTTTATTGTTCCGGATGATTCTTAAATAACAATTTTCTCTAACCTTATTAAAAACTCAAAAGTTTTAGAAAAAACTAAGTTAAATGAGGGTCATATTATTGGCATTTCTGTTTTTGTACCTTCTCTATTGATCTCTTGTTGCCTCCATTTTCCCACATTCCTCAACTTTCTGATTCACCATTGTTTGGTGAGTTGAATTCCACCAACCACCTTTACCAAATTCATCAGCAAAATTCAGGTCTTTCCTACTTTGGGCTTCAACTCCTATTTGAAGGACTATTCATCTCACATTTAAGTTGAACATTGTAGCAACTTTTATACAGTATCATAGATATCACCAAAAAGCAAATACAACTGGGTACAAAAAAAAACACCTTCAGATCTACTAGTAAAGAAAGAAAGACAGATTGGGGTTGGGGGAGTGGTGGTAATATCTGAATAAATTTTTGAGGTACTGGAAATTGAATCCAGGGCCCCATGCATGTTAGGCAAATACTTTGTTGCTGAGTTATATCTCCAGTATTTTTTACATTTTATTTCAAGAAAGGGTCTCACTAAGTTGCTAAGGCTGGCCACAAACTTGCAATCTTCCTGTGTTAGCCTCCTGAGAGGCTGGGATTATAGGTGAACACCACAGCACTTGGCTTTAAATTTGTTTTTAGAGTTCTCTCACCTCATATTATATCCTCCTAAGGAGAACGAAAGACACACTTTTTTTTTTTTTTTTTTTTTTTTTTAACAAAGGCAAGAGAAAAAGTAACAACTGGGAATATTTTAACCAGCTTCATGTACATGAAGTGCTCTATGGTCTTCATTGTTATCATTTTCCTCTTCTATCTTGATGATGATTTGAAAACAAAACAAGTAAATAAACAGAAAGAACAGTGTCCTTCCGGTCCCAGTGCTCTATCAAGAAAATGAAAGAAATATTTTTGGAGTAACGAGTAACAGTAACAGTAAAAATATATATTATTCTTTGTAATAGTGTAATGAGACTGAGCTGGGAATTCCAGAGTCATCTCCTGCAGGAATCACAGAAATTGCTGCAGAAGGGATATGAAAGGTCTCAAGCTCAAGCTCAGCGCCACACTAGATGGATCCAGCCACTTCTTATGGTCTGATTTCACAGACATGGCAAAATGGCATTTGGAATTGCTGGAGAAAATAACGGATGCTAGAGAGGCAAGCAAAATGACAGCCTGAGCTCTCTTGAAGATGAATGTTCATATTTATTGATTCTTGGAAAATGGAAGGAGAATGGGCTCCCTCACCCGACAAGTATAGATGAGAGCTTTCAGAGTGCACACTGCATCACCAGTTAGCATGGCCAGGCCTTACAGCAACACTCAAGTGATTTTTCTAAAAGAACCTGCTTAAAGGAGGGAGCTATATCATACCCAAGTCCCAGCCACGTTTTTATTTGTTTAATTTTTGGAGGAGAAGAGTTTGCTTTGACCTTTTTGGAAATTCTGGTGCTTCAATAGAGTAATTTCTAAAAAAAATTTTCCACTCCCTCCCTGCCCCGTTGTGGCTACCATGACTAGGCTCACCCCAAGGAACTCTCCAAAGTGTTTCATTCAGGTGATGGTTGGTTTCTTAGAGAAAAAAAAATTATCAAATTAGGCCAATATCCTTTACTATTTTTGTTTCATTTCCTTCAGTTTTATTCCTATGAAAGATGTGGAATCTGGTTTAAAGGCTCAAGTAAGAGTTTTAGGTGGAAATAAAAACTCTGCTTCTTAACTCGGTGTTAGATGTGATTACTGTTCGGAATCAACTGTATTTGTTGAAAATTTGGAATAGTCTTTCAAGAGAGAGCGGGGGACAGAATTTAAAGGGACTGAATGATTGATGACCTTGATATAGTTTTAAATTTCGAAAGCTTATTTGACTTTATAGCTTTATTGAATGTAGAATGCTCTGTTCTTTCGAGGATATAGAGAAATCAGTAGTTTTTGGATCTGACAGGTTTAGATTTTCTAGGCTATTTAACAACGATAATGATAATAGTAGGTAAAATTATACAACTATTGTGTGAATTGTCTCCTGTATCCTTCAAAATGATCCTGTAAGCATGGCAGAAAATGAAATCCCTAAAGGCTAACTTGAGAGATTATAATTGGAAAACAAGAATGCAAACCAAGGCAATCTCACTCAGGGCCTTGTGCTCCTGAAACACAATATCATGCTGTGTCCTGGAGGACTTCTTAATTTGAGCAGGAAGTGTTCCCCAATCTTATCTTTGCAACTAAGTAACTTTTGTGACATTGGGCAAATCACTTGACCTGAATTTCTGATCTGTACAATGAGGGTGTTGAATTGAATGATTTCTGAAGTCCTTCTTCCTTTCTGTTGGCAAGAGAGAGTCCTCCTGCTGATTGAAGTCATTTTTCCTTTAGTGGCAGACAGAAAGACTTTGGCTCACCTGTAATTCACAGTTTAGCTGAGACAGTAGACTACAAAGTCTGTTTCGCTCCACCAGCCAAAAGAGAGCAGGTGGCTGTCGATTTCTTATGTTCTGGGGGAGGCTATTTTTCAGTGATAACCTAGATAACTTTGGATGGCTGCAACGGCATCTCTCCCTTGGCATATGGTATGTTTAGATGCTAAACACTACCTCATTTGTGAGCACTCCCTACCCCCCCCACACACACACACACAACACACACAAGCCTGGTGAACACAAAAATAGAGGTAAATAAGAAAATATCTGAATCAGCATCCTGGAATTTTATCTTTTCTCTGGTTAAAGACTGTTATGAGCTGAAAATACTCTACTAGTTGTTCAGAGGTTTAAGATAGAAGATGTGGGATGAAGATATTTGATAATTTGGTTGCTATGCAACCACTTTACAATTATGTAAGCTCCTACCATACTAAGTAATCCGGAGGGGGTGGTAAAGGATGCTGACGCAACGAGCACATAGAAGATATTTTTCATAAGACAGTGCCAGAGTCTGAGACTTGGAGCTGGAGAGTATATATAAGTAAGAAAGAAAAGCCACATGGAACAAAGGCCAGTATTTATAGCACAAGGATGGGACTTATTAAGGTGGATGGATTAAATGGCCTTAGCTTCAGGGAAGGAACACACACATCGGCTCTCTGAATCAGGACATGCTCTACACAAAATTTAGCAAATATGAAGAGATAAATAAATAAAAGAAAACTGAGGTTATGGTATGTGCTATTTAATCAGGCTTACCTAACTGAATCCTTACAGCAGTTTTGTAAGGTGGGACTATTCTCACTATGTAAATGAGAAAATGTAGGCTTTAGAGATGTTCATAAATTTGCTCAAGATAACAGGATAGCTGAGACTGAATCTGGGATATGAACATAAAACTTCTAGTTTGAGTCCAGAATATTTATTTTCATTACATTATGCCTGGCAAGTGATCATACATCTTTAGTGTTTCTTTCATATTATTAGTTTTCTCTTATCATTTCACTGGGAAAGATTTCTGTTGTGAATCTTGAATTTTTTTTTTGATAGATATCAAATATTTATCTCTGATGCTTCCTGGGTTTACTGAATTTCAAAAGAGGCTGCATATTCATTTTATTGTGCATATTGTGCGTTTTTTCCCCCTTTGTTCCTATTATTTTCTTCAAGATCACATTCTTCTTCAAGAATCCCATTACCTTAAATAGGGAAACTGTACAGAGTCTAAGAAATAAGGTAGTTGCAAGTTACTTCGGGTGGTCTCTATGGTTTAATCATCCACATCTCTGGTTCATGGGTTGACAGACAATGTGCCATAGCCCCACTGAGGGACTTTCTTGGTATGCTTGCTTGTAGTGTAGCCGAGTGGCAGGTGGAGATTGCTTTCCAATCTGGTGATATGCTTTCTGGATTTAGGGGGGAAAAATAACACTATAAAGCTGGTGCTAGATAAGTATAGCGTTACAGAGAACACAGTGTCCCTAATCTAATATCACAACAATGAGGATGACAGTTACCACTTGGTGCAATGTGGAACACCTGTGTGCCTTTCACATGGCCCCTCTCACAGTTCTTTCCCACTATTATCAGTACGGTAAATAGAGAGCATTCACTAATCCTATGTTGGAGGTGATTGAACCAGTCCATGGAAATCAAGCTTAGGGACATTAAATGACCCACCCGAGGTTCCACTGGTGCAGGCGGGCAAGCCAGTGGTACCTTTATCTTCTGGCTGCAGATCCACTCTCCCCCTTGTTATCTTGCTGTCAGAACCACTGGTGGCCTAGCCACCACCCTTCATTCTCCTCACCCCTTGCCTTCCCTTACCTCTCTCAGGTACTCTTTGTACTTTTGTAGTCGGGAATCTGGGCCAATGAAACTAAATTTGCAATTACCTGAAATTAGATTAAGCAGATTACATTTCTTAAATGAACCATATGCAAATAAACACGGGCTGCTGTGTCAATTTCAAACACTTGATTGTGTCTTTCAGAAGAAGCTTGATGAGAATTCTAATGTAGAACTCAAAGGAATTGTAAAGTGATTATTTCATAATTGTCCAATTGAATTCAACAAACCACCTACCGAGTACCAATTAATGTGCAAATCACAGTACTAGATACTATGAGGGGTAAAATAAATAAATAAAATATTGCCTGCCCTGCAGTGCCTTGCTAATTATGGGGAAAAGAAGCATACTTTTTACTTTCTGTTCTTTTTTGTTATTGTTTTCAGTTCTCTTGATCAAACCCAGGGCTTCACACATGTTAGGCAAGTGCTCTACCACTGAGCCACATCCTCAGCTCCTACTTTCTATTCTTTATTCTCTCCTTTCTCATATTAAGGATTCAAGAAACTCACTATAATAACCTTTAATAAAACATGCCCCCCAACCAGCTCCTCTGGCTTTCTAAGTTTACCTTTCCTTCTCCTCCTCTTCCTCCTCCTCCTCCTCCTCCTCCTCCTCCTCCTCCTCTTCTTCTTTTTAAATATCCAAATATGACACTGTGTCACCAAACTACATTTGACTATAGGAATTTAGCTACTATCACACACTAATATTTTTTGAGAATTTCCTGGGAATATTTAAATGTCTTAATGGGCATCTATGCTCTCCATCTTGACTCTTGTTCAAGGATCTTTTCTCAAACACCTCTAACACTTCCTCCATTGCTTCTTCCATAGGATATTTCTCATTTCCTCAATTCACTTTCTTATAAAATAGTACCAACACAATGCTCAAGGAGCAGGTGGATCAGATACGTCTTGTCACAGTGATGTGTCAACCACAAAATTTTAGTAGCATGGAACAGTATATGGTTTTTGTTCATGTGTCAGTGTTGGTCAACTTTGTGGTTTGCTGATCTCATTTGGGATTGCTATCATGTTTAGGAGTCAAATGGATGTCATCTGATGAAGAAGACCTCAGCTGTGACAACTGGGAAGGCTTACCTCTGTTGCTGCATTTCTATTCTTCCAGCAGGCTAGCTGATGTGTGTTCTCACTGTGGGGAAAAGGGGTTAGAAGGGGGTGAGAGCAGGCACATATACTCATGCAGGTGCCTGTGTGACAACCTCCAGCCAGCCACTGTTCAAAGCCAGTCACATGGTGGAGCCCAGCACCAGAGTGTAGGGGTGCCTCAAAGTTACCTGGAAATAAGAAGAAGTTCAGGAAGAGAACATAAAGCATCCAGAGACGCTGAGAAGACCACGTTTCTGTCATTTTGAAAAACATAGTATCTCCCAAGAAAAGGTGAGGATTACATTTAGGAAGGCAGTTACCACCTGAATAATTTGAATTTTTAACTTCCAATAAGTATTTGTAAATTATCTGAAATATAGTACACATTAATTCAAATGTTCAGTGTCCATTTTGGAAAATTCCTAAGGTGATTTCTTCAGACTTAAAAATGAACTCGAATGCAATATATTAGTTAACTTTAATATCCAAATAGAAGATGTGGCTGGGTTTGTTTTATTTTGTTTCCTCTTTATTTCTTTTGTTTTTGTTATTGTTGACTTGTAAAAGACCAGTTAAGAATTCAATTTGGGTAAGGGGTGTGGCTAGCGGAGCAAACGGAGGGGAGGGGATAAGAAGGTAGGAAGGACAGTAGAATGAACTGGACATTATTACCCTATGTGTGTATATGACTATACAATCAGTTAACTCTACATCATGTACAACCTGAAGAGTGAAGAATGAGAAGTTATACTCCATTTATGTATGAGGTTTCAAAATGTGTTCTACTGTCATGTATAACTAGTTAGAACAAATTAAAAAAAAAAGAATTCAATTGAAATGGATATAAATTGTTAAGGTTATTGAACCTTTTAATAGAATGCTAACATTGCAGGTTGGGTATATGTGGGAAAATTCATATAATTATGGTTCAGAATATCCAGTTATAACTTAGGGAATGCCCCCAAAGAGCAAAATTAAAGTTCACGTAGGGAAAAACAAAAACTGTATTTACAAAACACTACTTCCCACTTTGGTGTGTGTGTGGGGGGGGGGAGGCAGAGCGCAGGTGAATGTATGTGGCCATAAAAAAAAAGTTTTTTATTTATTACTACTTATACATTAAAAACAAACAAACAAATAAAATCCTATTATTTCATCATCTATTTTCCTCCTCCATTTTTGCTTTTAAAATCTGATGCCTGGTAAAGTAAATATTCTTTTCATCATGACATTTATAATGGATTTCAGAATATTTTTTCTTTTTAATTTTACTGGAGCAAATTTTCACTTGAAAAATAATTTTAAGAGGAAATTACAGAATTAAACCATCACTAGTGTAATTTTTTTTGACGATTTTGAAAATTAAAAAAAAAATCAGTAATGGTACAAGAATTTCCTTCCACAGAAGTCAAAGTATTACAATGGTGTCCCTGGTTCATTGCTAATTTTCCTCAAGATAACTAGTGATTAATGTTTCCCAGATATTATTAAGGTCTATTTAATTTCTAAAGATATTTAGGTATTTATTTTAAATTATGAAATGTGATAGTTGCTACCAGTCATTTTTATTTTTCAGATATTTTTTATAGACTGTTTTGCTTTTACCATAGAAAATACCAACAAGGAAGAAAAAAATAATCATCTAGAATGGCACTTCAGGGAAAAGGAATATAGCCATCTAGTTTTCCCCCAATACATATATTCACATATTCATTCATAAATATTTTTGCTGAAGTGTCAGTCATGTACTGTTTTGTAGTCTACCATTTTCACTCTATAACATAACATGAATATTTTCTAACTTATTACATTTTTCTGATACATACCTTCAACTGTAGCATAATTTGTAGTTTGATTTTTTTTCTTTTAGGGTTTTTTCCAGATATTTAATGCAAGATGCAGTGTGAATAAACTCCAAGCCACTTGAGTACCTGGCTGTTGCAGTCCTACTGAATGAGGCAAAAGTTTTACAAGTCAGCTAAACATCTTATATGGATCTATTTCTGCCCTTAATTGCTATAATGTAGATAGTTGGATAAGTAAGGTTGTCTCTTGTGCATTTTCTCCTAAGGAAGTGATATACCTTAAATATAGATGATAAACATAAAAAATTCTATTTCAGAATTGGATGAGAAGACCCAGCCTTGACTATAAATAGCTTATTTTCATGACAATATTTAGAGATTATTAGGGTTCACTGTCACTAGTGTAATCTGGTAATAGGGTCGCTAGAGCTGTTACTCTTAGTGAGTATCCTGGGATGATGTTTAAACATACTAAATTTTTTTTTTATTGTTGGTCATTACATCTAATTTGATATATTTCACAGTTTGATTCAAAAGGGTTATGAACTCCCATTTTTACCCCGTATAAACATACTAAATTTAATAGCCTGTCTTTTGCAATTCCAATAAAAGCATTATTGGCAATCACCTTTTAATATAATTTTTAAACAACTTTTTGGACATTTAGTTTGTTTGCATTTTCCCCTATTATGAAAAAGTCCATGACAAATATTTTCTAGTTAAATGAAATGAATTCTGGGGTCCTCTTATTTCTTGTTTCAGTTTAAAATCTGCCTCTTTTCTTTTGGTTATCTTTTGTTCTTGTTTTGTTTTTCTGTAGTTTGCTGCAATGAGTATATGAGGATTGTACTGAATTTTGCATAGAAAATAGTGAAACCTGTTTTCTGCATTTGCAGTTCTCTGATAATCTCAGGAAAATTTTTGCTAGTTGCACATTTAATTATGGCTACTGTTCAATTTGTTTGTATTCTTTAGGAATGCAAACAGCCATGTGTTCCTTGTTCTCTCTTAATCCATTTACTGTCACTATAACAGAACACCTGAGCCTAGCTAATTTATAAAGAAAATAGGTTTTGTTGTTGTTGTTGTTGTTGTTTTGTTTTGTTTTTACTCACAGTTCTAGAAACTAAGCCTAAGATTGGGTGGTGGCATCTAGTGAGGACCTTCTGCTGTATCTTCACATGGTGGGGGAGTGGAAGTGCAAGTGGGTAAGTGTGGAAGAGAGATAATCCGTGGGGTTGACTTGTAAAACAGTTTACTCTCAAAGAGACTCATTCAGTTCCATAGGAGTGAGAACTCACTTGAGAAAGACAGTTATCCATTCACGAGAACTCTTCTCACATGACCCAAACTGTCTAACTCCCAACACTGTCACATTGAGGAATTAAGGTTGTTGTAACATGAAGTTTTTGGGGAAATGCTCCAGCCCTAGTATCATCCATATCTATCACCTTCCCTAATTATTTCCTCTTTGCCTATTTTCAGTTCCCTCTGCAAGGTTGTCCTTGACGACAGCACATGTAGTGCTTGCACCAGCAGTGTGGGAGCTTGTTAGAAACACACAGTTTTAACAAGAACCTCAGGTGATTCCACACATGCTAAGTTGTGAGAAACACTATTCTACAAGCCTGATTGCTTTTTCTGTAGTAGGGCTGCTGTTCTTGGTCTTCAGTGAAGATTTCAATTTAGTTGCTGTATTTTGGGTTTTTCACAGAAACTTTTCAATTTGTGTTTTTTTCTTTCCATCATATCATGTGCTGTTTACACTCTTCTGTTCTATTACTTTCTCATTGCAGAACATTGCTTTGGGGTTTCTCTGTCACTTTTCTGTGAATTTCTCATCGAAGAAACCCTGACTCCTTTGTGAAGAATACTGGCTTATTGAAAATTTTTTGGAGGAGAATCTTGTGTGTTTAGAAATATTTTGCCTTTAAACCTTTTAATTACAACTCTCTCTTATATGGCACAGTTTCCTCCCTAGGACTCCAACCTCTGTGTCTCTGTGTCTGTCTGTCTCTCTCTTTCTCTTTGTGTATGCGTGTGTGTTTTTGCTTGTGTGTTACAAATTCACCACAAAGAGATTCAGTCCAAATTTCAGTGTTGGCCAATAAACTAAAGGATAAGTGGTTACATTCCCACTCTTGGTAAACTTTACTAATCTTGGAGCTAGAACTTTATTAATCTTGGAGGTCGATCATCTCGTATGTGTTTTGTTTGGGTTTTATAGTAGCTTTCACCAAATGTTTTTACTGTCTTCTGAGATAGTTCACTTCCCTGAATCCACAGGTTCTCTGATACTTTGAACTAGAATGGTATGTGAAGAAGTTCCATCTCAGGCTTTTTCCACCTCCCCATCTCTTGACTATTGTATTTTATTTTCATCAAAGAGCTGCCAACAGTTGCTCCTCCATGTTGGGGTTTCTGTCTTTGTGCCCATGTAGAAAACATGCAAGGTGATGGAGGTCAGCCATGCCACAGAGCCACAGCATGAAGCACAGTCTGGTCACTGATCTTACACACAGTGGGGCAGGAATAAGGCACTCTGCGGGTGTTTTTTCAAGTTTTCCCTCTTAACAAAATGAAATCTATAGATAAAGCACAACTCAAATTATTTTCTCCTAATCCTTTGTTACCACTCTTGTCTCTGGCAGAATTTACTCCAAGATTCTGGCACAAGTGGCCCAGGAGTCTTGGGTTTGAATGTTGTGAGTTTTCATCAGCCCTTCTGTGTTTCCCTGGCAGGTTAGTGAGATATCAAATGAGGCTTGCGTGGCGTTGTTAATGGATTCTTATTTGGAAACAGTAAACCAAATAGATTTTACTCTATCTCATAAATTCTAGCCAGGGTAAAGATTAAGCTTTCCTTTATGAAATTATGAAATTTTAGAATGTCTACCTAATGTCTTCAGATATTTCCTTCAAAATCCTTAGCACCTTTCCATTTTATTCTCAAATGTTGCTTTTTAAATAATTTATCACATCTTTACTTTGCAATGGAAAATCTTAACTTTATGTCAATTTTATATCATCTGTAAAAGTCAAGCCAAACTGGATGATTTTGTGTCAATTGAGATAAACAAGAAAACCTCAATACCAAAATATAAATTGAAATATCAGAGTCCTTTTATTCATTTAAAAAGACAGCATTGCTGGGCATGGTGGCATACTCCTATAATCTCTGATTTGGGAGGCTGAGGCAGGAGGATTACAAGTTTGAGATCAGCCTCAGCAACTTAGCAAGTCCCTAAGCAATTTAGTGAGACCCTGTCTCCAAATTAAAAAGTAAAAAATAAAAGGAGCTGCATATTATATATATATATATATATTTAATATATATATATAAATTTTATATATATAAAATTTATATATAAATATATTTATACATCCCAAGGCCCAATATTATTTTTAAAATAAATGTGCATTCACACTAAAATAAATGTACTTTAGGACAATAGTTTAACATGTTAGCTTTTTCTTTAATACAGCTTCTGTAAAAGTTTCCTCTGATGAAATGATCATAATGGCACATTCTAAATTAATTTCTACTTGTGATATTGGAAGTTTTTACAAGAAGAAATCAAGAGGCAGCTAATCATGGTTTCTAGATTAATGAGAGATAAATGAATAAGTAAGACTTCAAAATCTGATCAGAATATTAAGAGCTAAGATTTCTTTAAGGAAACATGTACAAGGAATATGGGTATATACAAATAAAAATTTAAAAGGATCTTAGGTTGCAGCTATAGTTCAGGGGTAGAGTGTTTGCCTAATATGTGAGGTCCTGTGTTTGGTTCTTAGTACCGCAAAACAAAACGAAATAAATGATATAAATTAATAAAGAGAAAAGGTCCCTATTTCAACTATGTTAAACTCTGGTGCTTTGAAAGAACTAACCAAAAGAAAATAAGAGAGTGGCATGCTACACAATCAAGAGTAAAGAAGAAAAAAAAATTCCTACATAGGCTTAACTCAAATGAGCAGATTGGATTACCCCATATCAGAACCATGAACCACTTAATTATTATGCTTGGTAAAATTTTTTATAATTGAACAGATCAGTAATCTTTCATTGGTTATTACCACTTTTGTTACATTTATTGGTTTATTCATAGTCTATCACCAAACACAATGTGAAGAATCATTTAATAGGTAAAATTTACTTTCTACTGCTCAACAAATCTGCTTATGGAGCCCCACTGAGAGGTGAGCAATCCCTTTGACAGCAGCACTGCCTCAGAAGATTTGTCATTTATGGATAGATATACTGCTTTGGACTCATTTTGTTTCTCTTCTGTATGATTAATACTTGGATCTCTTCTTTTAAACATCAGTTTGGCCTTTTAGTATCTCACTGTCTTTATTTTTTCCTGTTTTTGAAAAAGAACACTGTAACACCACCAATTATGATTAAATAGAGAAGAAAAATCAAGGTCAGTAGGCAGTTAAAAAATGATGGTATATATTCATTATTGTCTCAATATGATAATAATTTAAACTCTACTAAATTTAAGTAAACTACAATTACTTTTCTCCCAAAATGATACAAAAAGAAGTGGATTTGAAATTAATTCTGTGACTTTCTCCCCAATTCTAATCCTCCCCCATTCTTCATATTTTTAAAAAAATATTTATTTTTAGTTATTGGCGGACACAACAACTTTGTTTGTATGTGGTGCTGAGGATTGAACCCGGGCCGCACGCATGCCAGGTGAGCGAGGTACCGCTTGAGCCACATCCCCAGCCCTCTTCATATTTCTTTAGAGTTTGTTTTCTTAAAAGAGAAATGCTTTTCAAGGTTACAAGTTTTCTTTAATTCAAAGAATTCAAAGGGCAGAAAATAAATACTAATAATCCTTTTCTCCATCCCCAGGTTGTTTCATTTCCCAAAGCATCTACACTCCACAATTTGTTTCCACTCTTCTTGTGGATATGATTATAACTATATGTGGAAACCATTTACCTCAATTTATTGCTGCATTCACCTGCCATTAAGTATATTGAATTCAATTGCACTTCTACTTTCTAAATTATTATTAACAGGCTGGGGACAACTCAGTGCTAAAGTTCTCTCCTTGCATGTATGAGGCCCTGGGTTTGATCCTCAACACCTAAAAGGAAAATTATTATAAAGAGCCTCATTATTAGTTCTTCTTAAAATAATGCACTCAAACAGTGAAAAGTGAAAGGTGAAAGAATTAGCGCACCTAGCCTTGATTTTTCCCTCTTCTTTGATAGTCTTTTAGGAATAAAATTATTTTTCCATGTTAAGAATCATAATGAGCTAGGTGCAGTAGTACACACCTGTAATCCCAGCAGCTTGGGAGGCTGAGGCAGGAGGATCACTAGTTCAAAGCCAACCTCAGCAAAGGTGAGATACTATGCAACTCACTGAGATCCTGTCTCTAAATAAAATACAAAATAGGGCTGGGGTGTGGCTCAGTGGTCTAATGCCCCTGAGTTCAATCCCCAGTACCCCTCCAAAAAAATAATTATAATAATTTCATTTTAAATCTTACCATAATTATCAGTGACATACTCAAATTATAAGAGTTGCTTATTTGGGGCTGGGATTGTGGCTCAGTGGTAGAGCGCTCACTTAGCACGGGCGGGACCTGGGTTGGATTCTCAGCACCACATAAAAAATAAATAAAGGCATTTCTCTCTCTCTCTCTCTCTCTCTCTCTCTCTCTCTCTCTCTCTCTCTCTCTCTCCTTTAAAAAAAAGAGTTTCTCATTTTGGTCAAATTTGTATAATCAACTTATACACAAAGCACGGAAGGATTAATTCACTGTAGAATTCATAGTGTCCTGTGATTGGAGTCAAAGAAAAGAGGAAATACAATCGCATGTCATTTAAGTTTTGTTATTTGAAAAAAAAATTCCCCAAGTGTCTGAATATAATGGATCCTCTTTTAATATTTCTTAATCTTTCTTCCCTCCTTTGGCATTTCCTTGGCACCACTTTGTTTTGTATGGAGTTATATATTTTATTTCTCTGTAGTCCAGCATTGGTTATTTTCATTTATGTATTAATAGTTTGTTCTCTTAAGTTCTTTCATGTTAAAATTTTTTGTTTTTCATTTTTGTTCCCACCTAATTGATACTTTGGATGAATAGAGAATTCTAGGTTTAGAGAGTTTTCTCAGAGCTGTTCTCATATTATGAGAACTGTAGCTGCTAAGCTCTACTAATGACTTTGCTCTCTACCTCATGCCAACCACCTGTTTTTGTGGTCTTATCTCAGACATTGCCTTCGTTATCTCTTCCATAAGCATCATCTCACATTACTAATTTCCCACTACCACATAAAAATCTCCATTAGAAATCACTCAACCTCACCAGAACTGTACTTCATTGAACCTACCACCTTTTCTCTGTCATTTCCCTCCTGTGTGCACTTCTTATTACATACTTTAGCTTCCATAGTCTACTGTTATAATTTTTCTTTGCATCTGCTTTCAACTCCCTTGCTTTACCTCCCCTCCAGTTACTTCCACAAAGCCCACAAAGGGACTGAACTCTCTTCTTGGGGACTGCTTCATGCCTGTCCCCAGGCATCTGAAGACAGTTGAAGAAAACCACAGGATCATCCCCATTGTTCATGACCACCAACTCCATGGGGCCTCTATAGCCCAGGAACTGGCTACATGGCCCTGGGGTAATTCCACTGACTCTCCACTCTGCTTTCTCTTTTGTTTCTATTTGTACACATTGAATTCCCTTTATATATCCCACTTTTACCTGATGATCATGCTGATGATATTTTCTACCTGTTTTTTCAGCACTTTTGGTTTTTAGTCTTTTAAAGCCTTATTTTTCATCTCTTCTCACATCTTTTGAGGGTGAGAGGAGGCAAAAAATGGATATATCAGTCTCATACTTAATGCTCTTATCTCTTTATTAATCTTCATTTGTTTTATGATTTCTTATGAAAATTATTACATATATGAGTAACTGCATATATGTATGTATTTATAACCATAATTCTGCAGGGCAAAAAAATGTAATTTTTTATAAAATTCCTTATTTTATTTTGTGAATATGATGGAAAATGCTAGATCTAATAATCTTGAATGAAATAAAGGACTAGATGCTTCTTTTGCTATTCACCAAACATTTGTTGAGTGCCAACCAAGTGATAGTCACAGTGCAAACTCTGAGTCTAAGAGAGATAAATAGATGAGAACAACAAAATCTCAATTCTCAAAGCCTAGTAAGGGACCTCACAATTTAGGACATCAAAGTATCAATATATTCTGGCACCACTGTTATAAACAGGAAATAGGCTTCTATGGTATGTTGCAAAGATCAAAATTATGAGAAACAGTTTTCAGGATGTATAGGAGTCTTAGGTAAGTATGTTGGAAAAGTTTGGGAAAATACTTGAAAGTAGATAAATTACCCATTACTAGAATTTTAGGTTTGTGCTTAATTTTCTTTGTAGTAAGTAAAGGATAAAGTCAGTAATATTCCAATGGTTTAAAAACATGTCTGAAAATGAGAACAAATTAAAATAAATAAATAAACACTAAAATAAAAAAAGTCTGCACATTTTTTTTAAATACCCTCCCTTTAAAGGTGGAGTTAATTTCTCTCCCCTAGAATGTGAGCCAGAATTGATGACTGACTCCTATCTAATTAGACTGTGCAGGAAGCAATGGTGTGTGACTTCCGAGGTTAGGTTGTAAATGACATTGTTGATACTGTGTTGTTTGTTCTTGGACTGTTTCCTTTAGAGAAAGTCAGTAACCAGCTGTGGCATGAAGGCACTCATGAAGGCCTTGCTCACCTGGGAGGAACTGAGGTCTCCTGCCCCCAAGCCAGCAACAACTTGGTGGCCATGAGTCAGCCACCCTGGAAGTGAGACTTCCAGTCCACTTCAGAGCCCTGGATCCCCTGCTGGCTTCTGACTACAGCCTCATGAAAGACCCTGATCCAGAAATGCCTGGCTAATCAACTCCAAAATTTGCTGACCTACAGAAACAGTGAGGATGAAAATGCTTGTTTTCTTAAGTCACTAAGTTTTGGGATAATTCATTATATTGTAATAGATAACAGTGTACAAATCAAGATTTTTAAAATTAGGATTTGAGGGGGAAAATAAAAACAAAATTTTAGTATGCAGACAGTATCTTCATGTTTCTTATCATTTCTTATATCATAACATAATTGTTTCCTTTTTTTCTGGGCAAAATTGGTTAAGGAAAATCATACTCAATTGCTATTGAAATAAAAATATAGTTTTCACTTAAAAAGGAAGGTGTAGTCTTATTTAGGTCCTTGATGTAAATACTTATATAATCTCTTCTGAGCACCTCTCCCAATTTCTTTTGTTAGTGTATGCTAATTTCTTTCTTTACAACTGCTAACAAAAAATACTTCAGGAAAAGAATTGCCATAAAAGCAATTAGAACTTACTGCACAATAGATAGACTCACTTGCCATTTGTATGCTATACCTAATATGAAATATAATTGTCAACATGATTTGGATTTCTGTAAGCTTTTTTGCAAATAATTTTAGAGGTTAAGGTAAGAGCTTGACTCAAATATCAAACTTATCCCTAAGTTACCTCCTTCTGACTAAGAAAACTGCCTATCATAACTTGGTGCATGAGGAAATATGGGAATAGGGATACTTGCTAGGACATGTGGTTTCCTAAGGGACTTGGGCAATGACCAGCTTCAGTTTTGCAATAAAGTACATAAGATTTTATTTTAGAGAAACATTTAAAGAAGAAAGTGGTTTAAAATTTTTCTTTGATCTTAGAAATAGCACACACTTTTGTAGGCTGTTATTTATTTATTTTTCAATAGACTACTAGACAAATACACTTTCTTAATTTGGATTCCCAAAAGAAATAAAGAGTTCTCTAAAGAGGTTTTAAGCACATTATTTAAAAAATTCATTGGAAGAAGAATATAAAATCAAAAGAATAATTGCCCAAAATATTGTAATTAAAAATACAAAGCAATGTTGCTTAATATTGATGAAATTTTTATCTGATTGTTATTCCTTTAGCTACTTTAAATGAAGGTTTTATATAAATACATAAGTATATGTGTATTTCATGGCAAAAAGCAGAGACAAATCTGATAGGAAAGAAAAGTAGTCCTTCTAAATAAAGTGGCAACACACACACACACACACACACACACACACACAAGGAAGGCTTATTAATAGAAGCAAAGGAACACAGGGATTGGGGATGTAGCTCAGAGGCAGAGCACTTGCCTAACATGAGTTTCTGAGTTCAATCTCCCCACCCCCGCCATACACACATATTTAGGAGATATGTTGAAAGTTTAGATATCAAGCTAGGAGGCTAGAGAAGGAAAAAAGATAATGAGATATACCCATTTGCAACTGTTTTAAAATTGATTCTCGGAAAAGGAGACCAAATGTGTTTGTTCCTGGATCCAAACATGACCAGGTTCCCCTAAAGTCAAATTTAAGACCTGTAAGGTAATTTTGTGCAATGGTTATAACGGTGGCCTTTAGAGCCATAATGCTTGGCCTTGAAACTTAACTTTTCCTTTTATTGTTTTTGTTTTGTTTTTATCTCTGTGCCATTGTTTTTTTCACTTGTAGAATAGAATTGGATTATCAAGGAAATGCAAATCAAAACCATAATGAGATATCACCTCACTCTTGTAAGAATGGCTATTATCAAAAGGACTGAAGATAACAAGTGCTGGTGAGGATGTGGAGAAAAGAGACCCCTTGCACATGTTGATGGAAATGTAAATTAGTACAGCCATTATGGAAACAATGGAAGCTCCTCAAAAAATTAAAAATATAACTACCATATGATCCAGCAATCCCACCAACGGTTATGTAGCCAAAGGAAATGAAGTCAGTATGTAGAAGAGACACCTGCTTTCCCATGTTCATTGCCGCAACACTCACAATACCTAAGAAATGGAATCAACCTGTGCCCATCAACTGGTGAACAGATGAAGAAGATGTGGTACCTAAGCACACAACGAAACAGCATTCAGACATAAAAAGGAATGGTATCCTGTCATTTATAACATGAGTGGAACTGGAGATCATTATGATAAGTGAAATAAGCTAGGCATAGAACGTGCAGTTATACCTATGATCTCACTCATATATAGAATCTAAAAAAAAAAAAATTTCCTAGAGGATAAGTGTGGAATAATGGTTACCAGAGGCTGGGGAGAGGAAGGTGGTGGTGGTAGGGACAGGGAAAGGTTGAACAATGGGTACTAAGTTACAGTAGGTAAGAACAAGAAATTCTTGTGTTGTATACAGTAGGGTAAATATAGATAATAATAACATACTATATATTTTGAGAAGCTAGAAAAAATAATTTTGAATATTTTCATCCAAATAGGTGATGAATGTTTCAGGAGATAGATATGGATAGCCTGATTTAAACATTACGCCATGGAGACATGTATCAAAATAACATATTATCCCACCAATATATACAATTTTAATATTTTTATGTGTCCCTTAAAATCTAAAAAAAAAATTAGAAATTGAATCTTTCAACTTTGTTGGAAGGATGAAAGGTGAGAAAATGCATAAATGAGTCTGAGCACATTGTAAGTACCTTTATATATGAACTCTTACTAGTATTACAATGATCATTAGTGTTAACACTAATAGAGATAATGATGATAATAATAGTGAAAATACAATAGAAAAGATCACAAGAAACAAATTAGAATGGTTTCCTGAGATAATTCATGTTTGTAAACCTTGAGAGTTGTTCTCTCAGAGACAAGTCATTGTTCAATTAAATGGCCCTCTGGAAATTGAAGGCACAAAGACATTCTAGGGGAAGGAAGAGCAGGCAAAGGCACCAGGTAGAGCCCTGTGCTGAGAAAGAAATAGAAAAAGAAAAGAATGTTGAACTTTAATTTCTTTGAACTTAAATGTACAAACTGAAGGAGACTTTATTTTTGGATTTTAATTTCTCTCTAGGAATTTCCTAATGAAGCAAGAGGTTCATTTTCAAAATTAAAGCAAAGGATATTGGAGCTCATAATCAATCTCTGGTGAGCATTTTAAGAACAGTGGTTGAGTGTATTTGGAAATAGGAAATAAAATTTTGGCTTTGAGTGTCCCCTCTCTGCAGAGTTAAATGATACTCATTCTGATATATTTCAGGGTTCACTTGGGGCTCACTATGGAACTCTCCAGGGGAACAGCTGGGAGCAGCCAGCTCATGAAGATGGGGAAGGGCTGCCCGAGACTCAGCAGGTCTTCTGGCCAGAGGGGGACTGTCACTAAGGCATAGACTTGGCTATTGACCCAGGGAGATAAGCTAGTTTAAAGTATTAGAGTCTGTCTGTTTCTGCCAATAAGTTAGAAAAAACTTCCATAAAAACTTCTTTCCCCCATTGGAGGAAAATTCAAAGGGAAGAACACTTCTGGATTTTTTCCTCCCCGCCCATTTCTTAATCCTTCCTCTCTTAGTTCCTTAGGCCTGAAGTGACAAAGTACCACAAAATAAGTGCCTTAAAACAGAGTTATTATTTCACAGTTCTGGAGGCTAGAATTCTTGAATCTGGGTCTGGGTTGGGCCATGCTCTCTTCTGAAGTCAGAGAGGAATCCTTCCTCTAGTTTTGGAGGAAGCTAGCTATTCCTAGCTTCTGGTGGCTACTGACAATTGGCTAAGTTCTTAGCTTGCAGCTGCATCACACCCATCTCTACCTCAGTCTTCACATGACCTTCTGCCCTCTTGAGTCTCTCCAAGTTTCTGTCTTCTTATAAGGACACACAAATCATTGCAAATAAGCCACGCTGACCCAGTGTGATCTCTTCTTAAACCGATTACTTCCAAATAAGACAACATTTACAGGATTAGGACTTGGACATGCCTTTTGGGGGAATTCAATTCACCCACAGTGCTCTGTAGGCAAGGATATGGGAATTCTGGTTATGTTGAATTTGACATTCACAATGGTTATGCATTTAATGTTGGGCAGGTTCTATATACCTTATTTTTGAGCTTGAAGATACATCACCTTCATTGTTATGGTTTGGATATGTTGTGTTCTCCAAAAATCCATGTGTGAGGCAATGCAAGAAGGTTTAGAGGTGGATGATTAGATCATGAGAGTTTTAACCCAATCAGTAAACTAATCGTTGGATGGACTAACTAGGTGGTAACTACAGGCCAGTAGGGTATGGCTGGACGAGGTAGGTCACTGGGATTGTGCTTTTGTGATTTATATTTTGTGTCTGGTGATAAGAGATTTATATCTGCTTCCTGTTGCCATGTCCTGAGATGCTTTCCTCAACCAAGGCTTTCCACCATGGCCTTCTGCCAAGATATTCTGCCTCACCTTGAGCCCAAATCTATAAAGTTGGCCAGCCATGAACTGAATCTCTGAATTCATGAGCCAAAATAAACTTTTCCTCCTCGAAATTGTTCTTGTCAGGATTTTTGGTCAGAGCAACAAAAAAGTGGACTAGAACACTGATACTTCCCACATTGAGGCACTAATGGCTCTATTGTACGTCATTGGGCTGAGTGGCACTTATACCTGGTAGGCCTACCTACACAAGAGGAAGAGCCACTACAGTTTCTCCTGCAACTGGGTGAGCAATTCAGGTTGGCCCTACATTGTGGGATCAGCTGCCTCAGCCCAAAGGAAAGAGACAAGGAAGCCTCACTTTATCTTCAGATCTCACTGCATTCCCTTAACACCTTTTGCCAGAACCAGCAGATTTAGGGTGGGGGAAGCATGCTGGCTTAGTTTAATCAAGTGGTACTTCCTTCCCCTGTAAGTTGCCGTGATGGGAACAATTCAGTATTCAGTGCCTGTAACTCACTGAAAGGAAGTGAGGGTGAATAAGATGACGAGTGGTTAGAAAAGAAGCTAATGAGTAACTGTGGGTCCAGGGCATGTAAGGTGTACAACCTGATGAAGTCTTTATAGTTCTTTCTAAGTGTGATGAGAAGCTTCTGACAGATTTTGAATAAAGGGGTCACGTTGAATGATTGTGGTTTTGAAGGCGGGAGAGAATGTAGGGAGACAAGGGCAAAGAGAGGAGACAGGTAGGAGGCTGCTGCAAGAGTCTTGATGGAGAGATGAAGGTAGGAAAAAGTTTGATTCAGAAGACAAGGTATTTTAAATGTAGAACAGTAGGTTTGCTAATGATCTGAAGTGGTGTGAGAAAGAGGCATCTCTACGGACTCCAACTGTTGGACATGCTATTAAGTAAAAATGTTGCAAGTTGTCCTGGGTTAAATAGTGTCTCCCTAAAATTCATGCCCATCTAGAATACCAGGATATGACTATTTGGAATAGGGTCTGTGCCGATGCAATCGAGTTATGATGAAGTCATTAGGGTGGGCCTTAATTCAGTGGCCCATGTCCTTAGAAGAGAGAAATCTGAACACAAATGCTGAGGGGCCTGCTCTTCCAGCACTGACTGTGGGGAGCTTGAGGGCACAGAGAAACCCTTCCAGAGCTGGTTTCAGAGAACAGCATCTGCTTTATTGCACAGCAAAAACAGCTTTTACAGTGAGTATGTGAAAATTTACATATAACAGTCATGATAGGGCAGAGATGATACACGACATATCATCTTACGGAAATCAAGGCACCAAGAGTTTAGAAACTGCCATGCAGGCTGACCTTGCACCAGTAGAGAATAACTTCTTGTCAAAGGAGCTAGGAAATGGTGCTTGCCAGTGTTCTGACAGCAATCTGTCCCAAAACATAGTGTTCTATGTTAGGACTTCCCTGCTGCACAATGAGCAGGACAAGAATTCCTCCATGCACGTTCAAGGTTAGACTCTGAAACACACAAAGATACACACAAGGGAAAGAAGATGTGAAGACAGAGGCAGAGACAGCTAAAAAGCCAAGAAACTATGAGAAGCAGGAAGAATGAAGAGAGGATCCTCCCCTACAGCCTTTGGACAGAACAAGGCCCTGCAGATGCATTAATATTGAACATTCCAGCCTCCAGAACTGAAAGTTACTTTGTTGTATGCCATCCAGTTTGTGGTGGTTATAGCAGTCATAGGAAACTAAAATACTAATTAAGATATATAGGTATTTTGTTTTAATTTTCTTTCTTTGAGTGCTATTAACACAATCTTATAACTCTCCTGAACAGTAGTTCCTCTTTTTAGTTTTCTGTTTATAATGTTAGAAATACCCGGGTGTCACAGGAATCAAACGCGTGCTCAGATGTAGCTCAGCAAGGCAAACTTGATTTCATCAGAACAGTGTGTTACTGAACAAAGACTGGCAACTAAGCACACTTGGGCAGGCAGTCTGCCTGTTTTTATCCCTAAGGCAGCACTGCCCCTTGCTCTGATAGGAGGAGCTCAGGTTTACAATCTATGGGATTTGCTAATTTTAAAATTGGGGAGGACAAAGGCAAAGACTATGGTTAAAATGGCTATCATTGAACATATTCAGGAGACTGGATTCAGGAGTTTAGATAGATAGGCTGCAGGTGGCCTTTCTTACATCCAATTTTACATTTAAGGCTAAATACTATATTCTGAAAATGGACCATTGGACTTTCTACTTCTCACAATACTTTTAATTCTTATTGAGGTCCAAATTCTGCAAAGTTAGATGTAATTTTCTCAAAGATTGTTAAATTACCAATGATGTTTGTCTAGTATGAAAGCAAATGTGATCTTTCTAGTAGAAGAGATGACCCTGAAAGTTATGGTTCTATTGCCCTGAAAACTATGAACCAGTGTTTAATAGGATGTTAGGTATCCATCTTGCCCAGCACCCTCTCTCCCACTGGCTTACATGTACTAGTCTCTGCTTTTATTCTTCTGTTTCCCTCAAGAAGCAATTGAATATTTTTGACATATGCTCACTATATATTTGTAGGAGTCTTGTTTTAACTTTTAAAAATTCATATTTTGATAAAAAAAAGAGAAACTCGTGTTATATATAAATTACAGGGAGCCATTATTTTGGACTAAGCTCCTGCACTACTAGGCCCCAACAGACTATGTTAAAAATCAAAAGGAGTCACTCACACTAAAGTTTCCCATTTCCAAATTGAAACTAAATTGTTTATCTGACTTTTTGAGAAATCAGAATTGAGGAGATAGTAGCCAAATTTCCCAAATGGGCTAGTTTCTTTTGGCACAATAATGAAGTTCCCCATTTTAATCCTTTTACATAAAAGAGGTTACCTGGTGATAGCCAATCAATTATTTTTTTTCTACTGTTCTTTCTCCCTGTTCTGTCTTCAAGGAAAGTAACTTTGAAATGGTCAAACTGGTTTTTGTTTTTTTATTTTTGTTCTCTTTATTCTTTATCTATAAAATCAACATTTTTTTTGGTTAGCCTAGCTGAACAGTAAACTAAACTTTTAATTTTTTCACTTCACTCTAGAAATAATATATACTGTGATGATGCCCCAACCATATCCTAATTAAGTTTAATTCATGCTATACCTCACATAATACATACAATTACATTTTAGAAAATTAGACTTCTATAATGACAGGAATTTTAAAAAAATGTTTAGGAACTTTATCTTAATGGATAAATAGGTAGATGATAAGTAGATTTGATTGGAGGATGAGTAACAGGCATGTGGCAAGAGGTAACCATGATTATCTGTTCTGATAGGACATTATACATTTGCGAAGTACTTCCAGGCATTTGATTCCTTGGCTTTCAACTTTAGAGCTTCTGGAGTTTGTTTTCATTACCTGGGGGCATTCCCTGAGCTTATTATTCAGCCACAGGCAGTGTCCTTGGTCATAAATATTAACTAAACATTATGAGGCAAATATTCTTATGAACACACTTGCTTTACAAGTAAGGAAACTGAGGTATGAAAAGTTTAGTAACTCACAGCCACTGAACTCGTAATTTAGAAGCAGAAATATGAACACAGGCTGACTGAGGTCAGAATCTCCTATGTAATCTCATCTAAACTCAGCTGATCCTCAGTGTTGCTTTTGCAAATAGAGTTCACTTATCCTAAGTCACTGAGAGGGAAAATTGAGGTACAGGGACTTCCCTCAATCCTTCCAAGGTTAACTAGCTTCTTAGTAGTGATTTGGATTATTTTGTTAGTTCATATAAAAAAGAACAAAAGACACTAAGAGGTAAAGTGAGAATGAGACATATTGTGATAATTGAGCAAAGTCTGATAGAAAAGGAATTCAAGGGAGAGAAAAATTCTTACCAATGGAGAGTTTGTATATTGAAAAGTTGCCCCAGGTAGAATTGACTGAAAAGGGTATCCATAAAAGTAGAAGAAAGTGTTAACTATAGAGATAAGACTGATGGAAGAGAAAAAATTGTGAAAGTGGCTTTCTGGGGTGGATGGATGTTGTTTGTCAGTCCTACATGAGCAGAGCTGAGTTATTTCTGGAGAAGCTTCAGAGCATAGGCAAGGAGAAAATCAGATGTGTTTAACAGAATTTGGAAGACTGGGACTCAAATCTGTAGATGTGTCTTCATAGGTTAGTTACATCTTTGCACAGCTATTTTACTGTATTAAAGGGTACATGTTTTCATAAAAGATACTGCTGATAATAAAACCCTGATTTATATAAAATAGGTAGTTTCAAAACTGCATATTGCATAAAACATTTTACTTTGCCTAAGATTTTATTAGGCTAATAATTCTCACAACATTCTTAGAGAGCAAATACTATTGTCTCGCATTTTTCAGATAAGAAACAGTCAAAATACATTTTTATGCCCTTAGTCATAGCAACTATAAATGCTAGTACTATTATTTGTGTTCAAATCCAATCTCTTTTTCTTTGTATTATATCACTGTTATGGTTTGGATCTGAGGTGTCCCCAAAAGCTCCTGTGTTATTGTGGGAATATTCAGAGGTTAAACAATTACATTATGAGACCTGAAATGGAATCAGTCCATTTTAGTTTGAATAGACTAACTGGGTGATAACTGAGGAGGTGGGTCACTGGGGCCATGCCCTGGAGTCCCGTTCCCTTTCCTTTCTGACAACTTTTTTCTGACACACCCTTCTACTTTGATGTTCTGTCTCCTCTTGGGCTCAATGTAATGGAATCAGCTGACCGTGGACTGACACCTCTGAAAACATGAACCAAAATAAATTTTCTCTCCTCTAAGTTGTTCTTGTTAGGTATTTTGGTTATAATGATTAAAAAATTGACAATAATACAATCACTTGTGTTATTCCCATGTTAAGAAATTTCATTTGTAGATAGATGGGTAGTTAGTCCTTTGGAAGATTATAGACTTATGTTTACAAAAATCTATGAGAAACTATACTCTTACACCATGTGAGGAGGATAAACTAGTTCTGCTGCTTTTATCTGTATCTCAAAGTCATAAAAACAAAGTTATCGAAATCTGAATGCATGTCCAAAAACTTAATGCAATTTCATTGCCTTCTTTAATTGGTTTATCAAAAGCAAGAATAATAGCCAGGTGTTGTGGTGCAGGACTGTCATTCCAATGACTTGGGAGGTTGAGGCAGGAGAATTGCAAGTTTAAGGTCAGCTCAGCAACTTAGAGAGGATGTAAGCAACTTAGCCAGACTCTGTCTCAGAATAAAAAAAAAAAAAATGAAAAGGGTCGGGGATGTGGCTCAGTGGTTAAACACCCTGGGATTCAATCCCCATTACAAAAATTCAAAAAATAAAAGCCCAAAAATAAATGAACAAGAGTATCGTGCCCACTGCATGTTATAGCACTATTTCAAAATATATTGGAATTTAACTGTTTATTCAAATTCCTGACATTTTGTACTTTCCAACATGCATATTTTTATCATTAAGTGGCACTTTGTTCCCATAAGGCAGAGATAGAATCATTCATTCAGCAAATATTTATTGTGCACTTTTTAAGTGCTTAGTACACCATGTGTGCATTTTACTGAAAATTCTATTACAACCTGAACCATTGTTTGCTCCTGTTCAAAAGAGTAACATGTGATTTGCAGTCTCTCATGAATGTATCGCCTTCTGGCCCCAGAACAACTTTTATGGGACTATAATTACCTGTTAGACTATTTTTAATATGCACTCTCCTTATGAACTCCAAACTAGGGTTTATGTGTGAAATTTTAAAAACATTCACACTCCTCAAGGTTACTGATGAAGTCCACAGAATATTTTTAATGAGGGATATTCTTGACCCTGTGATGATTTCAATAGCAATGGACAGATGAGCTGATTTCCAGGAGTCACCTTTAACATGTATGTTTAGGTATCTGGTGAACAATAGTGAGTGAGGAGATCTTTGTTTCATTTTTAAAGGAAGAAAAACAGATTTTCTTGAATTCTTGTTCACAAAGCTTGACGATGTGATTGCAATCAAAGTAGAGAAAATTACCTTCTCCTTAACAATAGCCTCAGGAATTGTTGAACTCATTTCCCTATAAGCTCCTATTCCTTTAAATATAACATTAGAGTCAATTATTAAATATACCTGAACTTTCATTTGCATACACTTGTCTTTTCTCACTTTAGAATATGAATTGTAAACTCACTTTTAGAGGTGGCAAGTCTTGTCCACCCTTTCTCCATTCCATTCAGCCTGGAGCATTTCCGTGACTCACATTCTTACTGGGTGAATCTGTGAAGGGAAACTTCTTCTTTTGGGGAGGGTGTCTTGCTATGGTGCATGGGCTGGTCCTGAACTGGTGTCCAGCTACAGCCATCTGAGTAGCTGGGACTCTCTACCACTCCCTTCTTGTGAAGGGAAATTTAAAGGCAAGCATGCACTCCAGGAAGGGACAGATCTACCACAGCGGTTACTTTGGAGGCTTCTATAGCTTCGCCAATAGTGAGAAGAGTCTCAGGGATGCAGCAAAAAACGAGAACATAGGCTATTTCTCTTGAGGCATGTCATTGCCACCTTTCTAGATGCTTCCTTCTCTTTAGCTACAAAGATACCTTTTTCTTTGTTCTAGTGGCCTAACACTCTAGGTATTTTTAAATAAGAATAAAATTTTCATAGAGCACTAATCTATAGGATATATAGAGAACTCAAAAATCTTGACACCAATGGTGGATTGAGACCGACATCATTTCCTAAGTACATGTATGAAGACACGATTGGTGTGACTTTACTTTGTGTACAACGAGAGACGTGAAAAATTGTGCTGTATATATGTGTAATATAAATTGAATCACATTCTGATGTCATATATAACAAATTAGAATTAAAAAAATCTTAACATCCCCCCCCAAAATACCCCCAAATAACCTAATCAATAAATGGGCCAAAGAACTAAACAGACACTTCTCAGAAGATAATGTACAATTAATCAACAAATACATGAAAAAATGTTCATCTTTAGCAATTAGAGAAATGCAAATCAAAACTGCTCTAAGATTTCATCTCACTACAGTCAGAATGGCAGCTATTAAGAATATAAACAACAATAAGTGCTGGCCAGGATGTGGGGAAAAAGACACATTCATGCATTGCTGGTGGGACTACAAATTGGTGCAACCACTCTGAGAGCAGTAAGGAGATTCCTTGGAAAACTGGGAATGAAATCACCATTTGACCCTGCTATCCCACTCCTCGGTTTATACCCAAAGAACTTAAAAACAGCATACTACAGGGACACAGCCACATCAATGTTTATAGCAGAACAATTCACAATAGCTACATGTGGAACCAACCTAGATGGCCTTCGGTAGATGAATGGAAAAAGAAAATGTGATATATATAGAATATTAAAATAGATTATCAGATATAAAATAGAATATTATTCAGCAATAAAAGAGAATAAAATCATGGCATTTGTAGGTAAATGGATGGAATTGGAGAATATAAAACTAAGTGAAGTAAGCCAATCCCCCAAACCAAATGCTGAATGTTTTCTCTGATACAAGGTTGCTGATTCATAATGCGGATGGGGGGACATGGAAGGATTAGATGAACTCTAGCTAGGGCAAAGGGGAGGGAGAGGAAGGGAGAAGGCATGGGAGTAGGAAAGATGGTGGAATGAGATGGACATCATTACCCTAATACCTGTATGAAGACAAGAATGGTGTGGCTCTACTTTGTGTACAACCAGAGATAAGAAAAATTGTGCTCTATATGTGTAATATGAATTGATTCACATTCTGCTGTCATATATAATAAATTAGAATACATAAAATAAAAAATAAATAAATAAAGGAATAAAATTTTCAGCTGAAAAACAATGTTTATTAGGATATTATTTTTCATGGATATTAGTGTTTTTAAAAGAGTATGTGGGCATGGCAAAGGAACAGTGAAGGGGCAATTTGAAGAGTGTTGTGCTTCCAGTGAAAATTCCCACACAGCTTTCTACCTGACATATGGCTGTACTAGTGAAGTCACCACTAATCATTAAGAACAGATAAATTGATGGATGTACCAACAAACTGGATTGCTTCTGGCCATATGCTGTTTGGTATCTAGGTTGTACAATTTTAAGCAGTCCCTGGCTCTCATGATCTCCCACATCAGACAGCAGGGATATGGGCACTTTATTCCTAGGTTTAGGACCTTTGTCTTTCAGAGTGATAGATAAAAATGGTTAAAAATCTAAAGAGCGTGGATGTAGTAAGGCATATAGTTATTGCTTTTTTTCACCTTAGACTACATTTCTTCATCTTTGTCTAAACTTAGTATTACCAAATGAGAATAAATTGAATAGACCTGAAAGGGGCTATTTGTCATTTAGCAAGAGTATCCTTGGGAGTCACTTCCCTTCTTAGGATCTCAGTTCCCTAGTTTTTAACAAGGGCATTGGGTTAGAATGATCTCTCAGTTCCTGTAGGTCACCAATTCCATCAAGTCTGTCCTCTGTCATTCTAGAACTTAGTGATCTGGTGAAGAAGTCTATGTGTTCTATGCACACCTGTCAATATCATATCAACTTTGGTTTCATTTTATTTCATTTTTTTTTAAGCTACAGAGTCAGGTATTTTCTCATATCAAAGCTACTTTACCTCCTATGTTACTTTACTTATTAATTCTTCAACCCTTTACATATTTGTTAAATCATCTTTTAAATTTCTTAACCCCAAACTTCTTTGCACTGTCTTAAGAGACAAGGTATATGTTAGAGAAACTAAACAGGACTCTGTTTCACAATTTGCTTCCTTCCTGAAAAATGACTGGCATTTTATTCATTCTTTTGACCAAAGAACACCCTGCACTATGTTTTCAAAACCAAATGATGCTCCTAAGTGTCTTTGTTGAGGAAGGAGTCACAGTCATTGTCTTACTAATGGAATCTGGACTATTTCTGCCTCAATAGGTTATGCTACCTTTGTCACTAATATACCTGACCTGGTACTTTCAGGCCTGGTTGTAATGCTCAACCCACGAGGATTGTTCTGTTACCTCTTTGGCTTTAATGCATTCTCAAGTAGAACACAAGCAAACCAGAACTTCTTCCTCAAGGTGAATATTGCCTTTTTACATTTCTTCCTTCTTCATGTTTGGAACATAAATCTCAGAAGGGTCTTATAGGGCTGGGGTCCCAATCTGGATTATAGCTTCTAGGTGAGCACTAAAACTGCTATATTGACATGTGCAAGATTAGCAAGTTTTGCTCGTGTTCTGGGATGGGACTAGGGATTTTCTATGAGTAGCTTTGACCCAGTGATATCAAATTCATGATCACAAATGATCTCTATCCCTGTGATGGATGTGACACTGTCATGGAGGTAAAAACTACTCAGAGCAGGGATCAGGAGGGAGCACGCACATGTCCAACTTGGTTTCACTTCTGTGTAGCGACGCTTGTTGCCACCTGATTTGTTAAAGGTTACCCAAGCATTCTGTGGTCATTTTCTTTGTAACTGTTTCCTCTATTTTTCTTTCAACATCATTTTGTAAGATTTGTAGAAAAACAAGATTCAGTTCTATAACCTACTTTATGTCTTTAAAGATAAACTTTTTTGATTTGAGTAAGTGGGACATGAATTCAGAAAAGAATTTGCAAGAATAGATGCTCAATTCAGTTGGCCCACATTTAGTGAAACTAATTTGGCCCCTAGAATTGGTTGTGAGGTTTTTATTAATTTAATAAATCTCTACTGATCCCTTAATGAATTCCACTTTTCTATTAGAACAGGCCAATGTGTTCTTTGGGGAACTTACAAATTAGCAAGAAGAACAAACAGTAAACAAGTAAATTTAATTACATGTAAGAATATAAGAACAAAGAAAGCTTTATGAATTCAAGATACACACACAAAAAAATGGCCAGATGTGATGGCATATGCCTATAAACCTGATGACTCTGGCTGAGTCAGTAAGATCTCAAGGTTGAGGCTGACCTGGGAAATTTAGCAAGACCCTGTCTCAAAATGAAAAATAAAAAGGACTGGGCATGTGTCTCAATGGCAAAGCACCCCTAGGTTAAATCCCCAGGATTGCCCCAAATCCACAAAACAAAATAACAAACACCACAGAACTAGAACTTTGAGGGCAGCAACAATAATAGGAAACCCCTACGGTCAGGCACTTTATATATATTTACTTCTAATCTTCATGGAAAACTTGTGTTAATTTGCCAGGGCTTTCCTAACAAAATACCACTAACTGGGTAGCTTATAAGCTATAAGATGGCAAAATAATTTCCCTGGGATTTGAGTTCTGAAATCTGTGCACTTAACCACTATGCTCATGTTTAAGAAAACTATCACTGAGGAAATGAGAAAAACTGAGATGGCTGGTGTAGCAAAAGCACATGGCATGGATTCAGATGCTCTAAATTCAAGTCCCTACTATTTAACTTACGGGTTGTATAAAGTTAAGACTGCTAACCACACTGAGATTACTTTATTCTCCCCCACTCCAAAAAACAATTTCACTCTAAAATCTTCTATTCTTTTCAATTTCATTTTTTAAAAGCCTTACTGGAGCCGGGTGTGGTGGCAAATGCCTGTAATCCCAGCGGTTTGTGAGGCTCAGGCAGGAGGATTGCAAGTTCAAAACCAGCCTCAGCAACTTAGGAAGGCCCTAAACAACTCACTCAGTGAGACACTGTCTCGATATAAAATATAAAAAAGGATGGGGATGTGGCTCAGTGGTTAAACACCCGTAGGTTCAATCTCTAATATCAAAACAAACAAACCAACAACAACAATAGAAAAAAACAGCCTTAATTATAGCCTATTAAGTTGGATTTTTTTGACACACTAGTAGATTGTAGCCCACATTTTTTGAAACACTGCTTCAATATAACTGTTACAGACAAATGTAAACTCTTCTCAATCAAAGATCCTACCTAGCTCAGAGTTTTAATATCCTGCAGTTTTCAGCTACCTAAAGGCCCCTCATAAAAAGGAAGCTACATCCTCTTAATAAAAATAAACATAAGCAATGCAACAGTTTTCTTTCATTTTTGCTCTGATCCATGCTACTCACCTCCAATGTCATCACACAGGGAATTAAGAGCAAAGAGTTTGAAGAGAGTGCATGAAATAAAACTGAAGATTAGAGATGTTAAATAACTTAGAATTCTAAGTCTGTACGAGGCCTAGGTGTGTATGAATCCAAAGCCTACCCTTGTTCCATCCTGTTCTGTGAGGTTGTTGGGTCTTGTGGGAGTGGGTTTGGTAGAACACTGGATATGGGGTTGACATGGTTAATGAGACATAAGATAAGCAGTGAGACAGTTGAAGTTTAACTATGACAAAAAATTGGAGAGATGGAACCAGAGGGAGTAAATAGAGTTCAGCTTATGTTGTTGTTTTTGTTGGTTTTTAAGGTGTGATTTTGTACAGTTATTAGGACGAAATTCTCTTCATCCAGATGGCACCAGTTAGAATCCTAGGCTACTTATTAGGTACATGTTACATAATGTCATGGTCATTTTTTCTTTTTTCTGCTGGGGATTGAACCCAGGACCTTGCACATGCTAAGCACATGCTCCACCAGTGAAGGGCATTCCCACCTCCCTTGTGTTGCCTTTTAGCACTCATCTTGCAGGACATTGGTGAGGACAGAAGGGAAAAGTGCTTAGTAGTAATTATTGTAAACATTCATGCGCTGAGATAAAGGAAGAAGTGAAGAGGAAAAGGTTGACAATACAGGAAAAGAAATGGATCTCTGGGGCTTTCAGCAATTTCTTTCAACCAAAGACCACCAAGAACATCCCTGTGACTTAAAAGTTTGGATTATCACTTTGACAGCAAAGGAGAATGCAAGCCTTAAAAAGATGCTGTTAGTAAATACACAATACAGAATTTTTGCTTGTGTTAGGCAAAAATTTGGAGGAGTTCTAGAGAAGAGATCTTTGTTTTGGATTGGGTATTTTTAGGCAGTGGGAGTCATCCTCTGATTGGAGAGCTAATGATCCTTATATACTTTTATAGAAGAGGCTAGATCTAGGCTAATGACATCCTTTGTTAAGAAGTAGCAATCACTCCTATGAGCTAGGAGAAAGGAATTTTTGTGAACTGGACAATGTTCATGTATTTGTTTTCACACATGACTGTCTTGTCTGATGTTCATGTTCTGTGAAATGTTAGGTTCAACAGGAGAACACCAGATCTAGCTGAGAAACCTTGGCTGGCTCTGAGCCTCACTAAGGCCTAATTGTTTTATGCTGCACATTTGGCTTCTCCTCTTTCTGGGCTTCTTACTCCACAAAGTTTTTGACATTCACAATAACTTAAAGGTTGACATATCGCAAAATGTCTAGGATAATTTAAAATTTCAAGACATAGTTGATAGAATGAAGGTTTAAAATATTATAAATGTTTAATGTACTGTTTGACTTGTGTTTACCAAAGCATTAATTTGGTTTTCTCAGTGTAGCCTTTTTGTTTTCACTTTAAAACAATTTTCCCAGAAATTTTCATCTTTAGTTTTATCTAGATTACTTATATTACTTATTACTTAGAGAGATGTTCATATAAAATTGACAAAGGTTTGCACTAAGGGAAAAAAAAAACTAAGAAAACAGGCCATGATGGTTAATTGTAGTTCAGCTGTAGAAGCAGTTCAAATACTGAAGCCATAATTTCCTTTAACTTTAATATCTAGTTAATATGATTGAACATAATAATCTGTAGTATGTTTAAGAGCTTCTGTATACTTTTTAAGCTTTTCCCAAGTCTTAGAAATAACTACTTAATAGAGGCTGTCTTAGTTCTTTGCCTTTCTATAAGAAAGTACCATAGACTAAGTCATTTATAAAAAATAGAAATTTACGACTCATGGTTCTGGAAGCTAGGACATCCAAGGTCAAAGCACCAGCAGAATTTCTGGTGGCTGTTGAGGGTTGTTCTCAACTTCCAAAGTGGAGAGTTGTTGCAGCATCCTTTGGAAGGAGGAACTCTGTATCCTCACATGCAAGAGAAGGGAAGGAAAGAGGGATAACTGTATCAAGCTCTCTTATAAGGACACTTGATTTTATTCATGAGGGCAGACCCATGTGACTCAGCCACCTCCTAAAGGCCACATCTATTAATACTGTTGCATTGGAGATTCTGTTTCAACATGATTTTTCAAGTCATAGAATAGGCTTACATTTCTTCCTGTCTTTACAAAATACATCTTTCATACTGCTAAATTGCTAAGGTTACTTATTTTAGAAAATTTATTCAATTATATCCTACATATGTTTTTTATCATTTCCTATAAGAAAAACATTATGACAGATGCTGATGGCAAATTTCACATTTAAAGCTTATTTATTTTGGATCTCTTGCTTCAGTTATAGAGATATGAAAGGAAACAAAGACATTATTTGATAATATTTTTTTTTGAAAACAAAGAAGTAAATCTTTAACCATTGTTCAAGGGCAACCAGGAATCAGAATTATATAGTTTTTATTGTTATAGATGCTCAGGAGTTTATAAAAGTTTATGTAAAATATTGCAATGCTCATACTTTACATTCTTAGCTTTCCTCCAAAGATCTTAAAATAAAACAAAAACATCACAGAAATGTTCATGCCTAAAAAGGTCTCCTGGCAATGTGATGTGGATACTCAGGAGAGAATAGGGGACATCAATTGCAACATAAGAAGACTGTCAGTGGATGAGCTCATGGGGAGGTTCTAGCAAGCAGAAACTGATCTGAAGGGATAAATAGACAGGAATCCAATAGTAATACTAAAGGACTTCAATATTTCACTTTAAACAATGCATATAGATCACCCAGGCAAAAAAAAAACAATAGGAAAACACCTCACTTGAAGTACACTAGACCAAATGGTCTAAAAGATGTGTATAAAACTTTTTATCCAGTAACAGGATATAGACAAATGCATCTAGAACATTCTTTAGGATAGAGCACATATAAGCTACAAAACAAACCTTAAAAATCATATCAAGCATCTTTTCCAATCACAATGGTATGAAACTAGCAATCAATGCCTGGAAGAAGACTGAAAATTTCATGTGAAAGTTAAACAACATACATCCATGTAACCAATGGGTCAAAGAAGAAATCCAAAGAGAATTTTTTTCAAAAATTAAGACAAATAAAAGTGGAAATACAACATATCAAAATTAATGGGGTCAGAAAAAGCAGCTCTAAGATGAAACGTTATAGTTATAAACATCTACATAAAGGAAAAAGAAATATCTCAATAGATAATCTAACTTTACTCCTTAAGTGATTAAAAAATGAGCAAACTTATCCCAAAATTAGTAGAGGGAAGAAAATAGTAAAGATCAAAGAAGAAATAATGAAGTAGAAACTAGAAAAACAATAGAAAAGATCAGTGATGCTGAGCTGCTTTCTCTAAAAAAATAAAATTTCAAAATTTTATCTTGTTAAAAAAAACAAACAACAACAACAACAACAACAAAAAACAGAAAAAAAAGACTCAAAATCAGAAATGAGAGCTGAGACATGATAAAACCACAGAAACATAAAGGATTATAAACAACTATTAAGAATAAATCTACACTAAAAAAAAATGGGTAACCTAGAAGAACAGAAAAATGCCAAGAAACATGCAATTTATCAATTCTGAATCACAAAGAAATGGAAAATCTCATAACAAGATAGGAGATAAAAACAGTAATAATCAAAAATCTCCCATCAAGGGAAAGCTCAGAGCCTGATGGCTTTAGGTAGCAGTCACACAGGAGCAGTGGTCAGGGATTTAAAAAAAATATTAAGTGCAGAATAAATCAGTTAATGAACAGCCTGCCCCAGTGGCACCCCAGGGTCTGACCAGAGAGCTGTTTCATTACCCTCACTTAGGTCCTTCGTCAGCATTCTGTCCCTGCAACCACAATATGTGACAAAAACAACTTGGAGGAGGAAAAGTTTACGTTGGGCTCATGGTTTCAGAGTTTCATTTCATGGTCAGCTGACTCCATTGATTCGGGCCTGAGGTGAGGTAGAGCATCATGGCCAAGGGATGTGGTGGAGGAAAGCTGTCAGCTCATGGCATCTGGGAAGCAAAGAGAGAGAGAAGGAGAGCCAGGGGGTGAGATATATAATCCCCAAGGCATGCCCCCCATGACCTCCTCCTGCCACTCCCCATCTGCCTACAGTTCCCATCCAGTTAGTTCATATTTAATCCAGCAAATGGATTAATCCATTGATTATGGCTCTCAAAATCTAATCATTTCAACTCTTTTTTCAGTTTAGGAGCTTTTAAAGAACACCTTATATCCAAAACATGACACCTGGTCTCAGTGCTTTCAATTGTTCCTCTTACAACTGGAGAAAGATAAACTCAAGAAGTAAGAACCAAGGGCAAGGACTAGGTTGTTCAAAGGGCCTAACAGAATTGAAATAGCTATTTCATTACCCTCATCTAGATTGTTAAGCAAGACCCTGGACAAACAATAGACTAGAGATTCCCAGACCCAGGACAGGAAGGACAATTAAGACCAGAGCCCACCAACCTTAAATTCTGTAAGACCAGTTCCAATTAGGACCTGTCGGCACAGGCCGAGATGACTAAGAGTTTCCATTAGGTTTTTAACTAACACAGAACTGAGAGTGATACTTGGGCAGGACCTTCCAATAATCTCCCTCCTACTCCAATTAAAGCTGGACACAAAGGATGAGTTGTCACTCTCTTCTCTAAGAAGATCCATTCTGTGGTGAAGGAGTTCCTGCACTTGCTGTCTGAAAGGGTCACAGCATTGGGGATGCTGCAGCCTTGCCGCAGCATCTGGAAACCAAAACCATTAGAAACATTAAGTGTTTTGCTTATGATACTCATGATATGGATAACAGGCATACGTCAATCAATAATAAAATCACGCATTGCCTGAGATTGCAGGAAAATTCTCAGAATGAGACTAACGATACAATTGAGACATGCCATGAGGTGCATTTCAATGTCTCTCAGGATACAAACAATGGTGTTATTCCTCAAGCTTAAACAGCAAGAAATATTTATCCCATAGTTAACAATTTACACTAGTCCCCCCTCCCCCAACCCCCTCCTAAAGCTACAACCTGTACAAAAGCCTAGCTACAGAAAAACAAGTGCTGTGCCAACAGTACAAGGAACACCGTATGTAGCTTATGGTATCCCCTCGAGGACAAGAGGCTAATAAAAATACATTCCCCAACCAATAGACCCTCCTTTGCTTTATGCAGAAACTTACGATGGAAAAATGGAAAACATATAGTTAATATAAATGACAAATGGGTTGACGTGTAAATCCTGCCCTTTAGTTAAAGATTACAAAGACATAAGAATTGGTGGGCTTTGACCAAGGATCAAGGAAGTTCTTTAAGAAAGCAGTTGAATAGGTCATATGAAATAAGAAAATTACCTTGGAAATTAAAAATAGAATAATGTAAAATTAACATAGATATATTTTAGAGGCACTTCAGAGTAGGAGGCTTTTAAATAATAGACTTTCACTACTTTAAGTGTGTTTTACTGGAATTTTGGTTTAGAAGTAAGAGAGTTTACCAATAATCATAAGTATGCTTTAAAGTTAAAGGTTAATGAAATAATTATAGGTATGCTTTAAAGTAGGAAGTGAATAATAGTTCAGGAGTCATGTAGTCTAGTTGCATTGCCTAGCACCTAGTGATTGAGGTAAAAACGTAAAAGCTTAATCATGATTGTCTAAGATTACAGAAAAGTATTTTGTCAATGTACTCAATATCTTAGGTAATCAATGTATGTCAGAAAAGATTGTAATTGTTAAAAATTATGTAAGTCAAAAAAGTTTTGGGCTTTGAAGCAATCCATTAACTACCTGAAAAAACACCTGTAAAAAAGGTTTAAAAATAAAGATCCCTCCAGGGTCAGAGAGATGTCTTCTGGAGGTTGCTGGTAACTTGCAACCTGTCACTCCGACTCTTCTTCTTTCGCTGACACCACTCCTCCTTCAGGACCCCTTGAACCTCTACTCCCCCTGGCCAGGGCTGGACCTCAACATCTCCATCCCTTGAAAATGGCTTTTTCTCCTTCAACTTTCCCTTCTAATAAACTTTGGTATACTTTTACTATGTTTCATGCCTTGCTCAAAATCCTCTTCTGCAAGAACACAAGAGCTGAGAACAGATTGTGAATCTCCAGTAATAGCTTTACTGGTGAATTCTGTCAAACAATTAAAGAAGAATTAGTACCCACCCTTCCCAAACTCCTTCAAAAATATTGAAGAGGGAGGAATTTCCAAACTCATTTTAGGAGGTCAACATTTTTTATAACAAAGTGAGGCAAGGACACTACATGAAAAGAAAATTACAGTCCAATATTCTTGGTGTACATGGATACACAGATTTCAGTAAAATACCAGCATACTGAATTCAACAGCACATTAAAAGGATCATATCATGATCAAGTGTGTTTTCTCTTTGGTATGCAAGGATGTTTTAATATATACAAATCAATAAATGTAAAATACTCCATTAACAGAACAAAGGACAAATATCATGTGATTACATTAGTAGATGCAGAAAAATTAATAATTTAACTCCCATGCTCTTGGGTAGGCAAAATTAATATTTTCAAAATGGCCATACTACCAAAAGCACTATACAGATTCAATGCACAATTAAAATTCCAACATCATTCTTTATAGAAATAGAAAAAGCAATCATGAAATTCATTTGGAAAGATAAGATACCCCAAATAGCCAAAGCAATCCTTAGCAACCAGAGTGAAACAGGAGACATCACAATACCAGAACTTAAACTATACTTCAAAGCTATGGTAACAAAAATGGCATGATATTGGCACCAAAATAGACATGTAGACCAATGGTACAGAATAGAAGACACAGAGATAAACCCGCATAAATACAGTTATCTCATACTAGACAAAGGTGACAAAAACATACATTTGAGAAAAGATAGCCTCTTCAACAAATGGTGCTAGGAAAACTTGAAATCCATATGTAGGAAAATAAAACTAAACACCTGTTTCTCATGATGCACAAAACTCAACTCAAATTGGATCATGGATCTATGAATTAGACCAGAGACCACAGGCCTAATAGAAATAGGCTATTTATATATTTATTTATAAATAATAGTAGGCCCAAATCTTCATCATGTCAGATTAGGCCCCAACTTTCTTTAAGATTCCTAAAGCACAAGAAATAAAATCAAGACTAAATAAATGGGATGGATTCAAACTAAAAAGCTTTTTTTCATGATAATGCAGGAAATTATGGAAAAGGAATGTATATGCATTTTAACACCCCAAAAGCCATATGTTTCACAAGTCCACAGCTAACATCATACTAAATAATGAAGTAGAGATCTTTTTTTTAATTGTCAAGAATCCTTTTTTAAAAATTTCTAAATTTGTTTTAATTAGTTATACATGACAGTCTAATGAACTTATGCACTTTGATAAATACTACATAGATGGGATGTGTACATGTTATAGAATCACATTGGTCATGCAGTCATATATATATAAAGTAATATGGATGGAGTTGGAGAATTTCATGTTAAGAGAAATAAGCCAACCTTAAAAACCCAAAGGCCAAATGCTTTCTCTAATATGTGGATGCTAATTCACAATAAGGAGGGGGCACTAGAGAATAACAGAGTTACCTTAGATTAGGTAGAGAGATGTGAAGGGAAGGGAGGGGAGGGGATGTGGGGATAGGAAGGACAGTAGAACAAAACAAGTATTAATCTTTTTATGATTTTTTTTTCTAAGACCAGAAACCAGCTGAGTACAGTAATTTATAATCTCTTGGGACAATCTTAGGATCTACTCTAATTTGCAAGTATTTTTTTTTCCCTCCACATGGCTTACTAGTGTTCAGAAGCACATTAAACTGTATTTGAGCATGCTTACATTAACCAAGATCTGTAAGCCTCCTCTGTGCCTCATATAATTTAGTCATCTCTTTTTTTTTAGGTTATATTTGTACTCTTTTTAAGAAAATAAGAGCTGAAGGTATAGTTCTGTGGTAGAGCACTAGATTTACATATGCATGGCCCTAGATTTGAGTCCCAGCTCCCTCATTACCACCCCAAAAGGAAATTTAAAATATTCTTTCTTCTCCAACATATTTTATTATTAAAACTTCAAAAACAAAACAAAACAAAAAAGCAATAAGCCTACCTATACCCCAAACCCCAAATTAACAATTATTTAATTTTTGCTATATCTACCAGATCCATGTCTTTTTTCTTCTCTTTCCTTGTGCTGGAGTGTAGAGCAAATAATAGGCATGCTATCCCACCCCTATGTGTGAATTTCTAAAATTACAGATATTTCCATACACCACAGTATGTTCTCTCCATTTTGAAAAGGCACAGATGATTTTAGAAAAGATGACTTCAAATGTGCTTAAACTTCATACTTGGGAACAAAGATCAACTTAAACAATTCTAAAAGTATTATGGTTTCAAGAATCTTATTGGTAGTTTTTATATTATTTTTCATTTTTAGTGAATCATCAGCTTAGAAATCTTCTTTCCCTGACTCTTATCATAGAATGCCCATTGAATCACTGCTTTTTGTCTTTATGTTCAAATCACAAGTAGAAAGCAGGACTTTTTGAGCTGAATATCATTTCTGTTCAGCTTGCTTTTTCTTCTGAATGACTAACATGAGAAAGGACAGTTTTAAATAGCTTTTTTTTTTGGCTCACCACAGGCAGTGTAGGGCAAAAAGTTAATTGTGTAAAATATTAAACATATTTTTTTAAAGGAAATAAAAGTGAAAGTCAATGAACTACCAAATTCTAGTACTTTAACTTGCAGGACCTAAATTTTTTCTCTGGAAAAATAACTTTTAGTAATTTTCTTAATTTTATAAACTAGTTTTAGTTTTTTGTGTGTAATTTCTTTTAATTGTAAAAATTATCAGATGCCTATATTGTAGAAGAGACTTAATGAATAAAAACATAAAGGAGAGATAAAATTGACCACAAATGCCAATACCCCAAAATGGATAATCAATGTCTGTAATATATAGTTACATATAGATATATTTAATCCAGTTTTATACTTTAAAATCACATGTGCAGTGTTTCACATACACTGTCCCAACTTACATCCTGATATGGCTAACCACTTGTCATTTTTTTTTTTTTTTTGGATAATTGGAGTTTTCCTTTTTTGTGCTGTCTGCTTTTTTGCTAACAATATCACATATATCATTTTTCAAAACTAACTTTATTGTTGATATATAATTCACATATACAATTCACCCATTTAAAGTGTGCAATTTAATGATTTTTAATTTACTTATGAATATGTGCAACCAACACACAATTTTAGAATATTTTCATCACCTCATAAAGAAATCCTGTGCCCTTTGGATTCCATCACTCTCTCCACCCACATTATTCACTCCCCACCCCCTCTCCCATCCCAAACAACCACTTTCTACTTGTTCTTTTGTGACCAACTTCTTTCATTTAGCACATTTTCAAGGATCATCCATTATGCACTATACTTCAGAACCTCAGATCTCTTATATGAATAAATAGGATGCTAACGCATGGCCATACAACATTGTGTTCATCTATTTGTCAGTAATGGTGTACATAATGCTTGATCATGAATGCCCTTAATCTTATATCTTTGCATTTCTATTACTAGTTATTATTTGATATGAAAGTTTTAAAAGTGAAATTCTTTCAACAAAGGGTCTTTTAAGTCTTTTAACATGAATGACTATGTATTCTAAATTCTATGGAAGAAAATTAATATTGCCATTGCTGTTTCAATTTACATTTCTTTGATTACTTTGGAGGATAAGGAATTTTTCATGTTTTCAGTCAATATTTTGTGAATTTGAGTGTATTTTGGCCTAGTTTTATTTTGAGAAACCAATTTTTTTCTTTATTGTTTGTAGAAAGCTCTTTGCAGAATGAGGATCTTGCCTTTTGCCCACATGCTGTTCTGTCTTCATTTCTAAGTCTTAGTTATTCTTTCATTCTCAGCATAATTGCCACTGCCCACAAGTACCCCTCCCCAGCCTCTTCAGTCCAGGTTAAGTGAACCTTGCTCTGTCTGCCTTGAATCCTTAAAGTAATTGTTTAACTGACTTGCTTGCCTTCCAGGCTCTGAGCAGGAGAATTGGAAAGTCCCCCGTTGGGACTGTGCATTTGTGGGGACTGAATTTATTTTGTTTGCCATTGAATCATCCATGCCTACATGGTGTTGGATGAAACATAATACATTTTTGTGGAAGAAAAACAAGGAGGAGAAAGGGAAGGAAGAGATAGGAACTTTTTACCCCCCATATACTTTGCAAATATGTTTTTCTCTGTTCTTTGCAAAATTAAGTTTTATTGTATTTTATGTCTAGAATTTTAAGTTTTTAATTCAGTTAGGTGCAATAATACTCTCTCCATCTTTTTTTATTTTTTACTTTTTGCAGTGCTGGGGATTGAACACAGGGCCTCATATTTGTCAGGCAAATACTCTGCCACCAAGCTGAATCCCCAGACCATAATAATATTCCTTATGGTAAGCTTTAACAAAATTAGGCTCACAAAACAATTCCATGTTTTAATTTTTTACATATATTCATCTGGAATTTATTGTGAGGTTTATTCTAATTTGAAAAATAAACTTGCTATCCTCCCAGTAATTTATTTCTTTAGAAATACTCATTTAATAATCCATTTCTCTCCCTTTCATTCATGGTGTTCCCCTGATCACCACCAACTTCTTATATACACCGAGCTCTGCCTTAGATCTACCATATCTGTTTCATTGTCTAGTAATATTTACAACAATGTTGACTCTTCTATTAATTTTTTCATATATTTTAATGTCATCTAGGTCAAATCTTGCAAATTTTCTTTTTCAAAAATTTTTATCAGATTTTTTCATAGGCTTGCTTTTCTACCTGAAATTAATTCCATATTTTATTGACGTTAATTTAAAATGAATTATTTATTCATATAGATTTTTATTATATTTAATGTTTTTATCCAGAAACCTGGAATATCCACCTATTCAAATCTCATAGCATATTTTAAGGGTATTTTCTGTCTGTATGGATGTGTATATGTGTGTTTAATAGATCCTGTACATGTTTCTTGTTAGGGCAATCCCTAGGAATTCTTAGATTTTTTTTTCCTTCTTATTTTTGGAATTTATTTTTCTGTTATTTATGTATACTCTTTTTTTCATAAACTCTTGTTATATTGCAAACTATATTTTAAAATATAAAGCCTATATTCTACTACTTTGAACTCTTATTGATTCTAAAATTTTTGTAGTCATTCTCAAGTTTAATAGACTCATAAAAGCATCAGTTGCAAATAATAAAGCTTTTTCAAATAGCCACTTTGAAAAAAATCTCTGTTGATCTTATGCCCTATCCAGAATTTCCAAAAGAATGCTAAGTACCAATTATTGTGCTCTCAGACACTGTCTGAAGTACGTTCCTGATGGCGAATTATGAGTCTTTGTGTTGCTTTAGAGCACACACAGCTCGAGCTTTTCTTTTTGGGGGAGTCTTCAATATCTATCACCACATCTAGAATAAGAGGTGCACAATAACTGTATATTGCATCAACAAACTTGTTTAAATGAATAAGACTAATTTCTAAGTTTTCCCCATTCATTGTATTCCTTGCTAATACTCTATTTTTTGTTCACAAAAAGTAGTTTTAAAATAATGTTCACCAAAATACTTTCTGACTACAAAAGTGGTACTGATTTGTTAAATGTTTCCAAAGTACTATGTCCACTAAAATTTAGGTAATCCGTACTTTGGGAGATAAACTTTACAGTAGGAAAGTTTGTATGTCAGAGTTGTATCTGGAATGTCCCCCATCAGCTGCTGATGAGTTGAAGGCTTGCTCCCCAAGGCAGCAATGTTTAGACGTGGGGATTTGGGGAAGTGATGGGACCATGGGAACTCTGACCTCATGAGTGGATTAATCCATTAGTACTTCATAATTTGGTGGCATCACTGGGACATGAGAGAGATGGAACCTAATTGGAAGAAGTAGGTCATGGAGATGTGTGTCTTTGAAAGGCACATCTTGTCCCCAGCCCCTTTCTCCTCTGTCTTTCTGTGTGTGTCTCTCTACTTCCTGACTCCATGAGGTGAGCCACTTTGCTCTGCCATGTGCTTCCTACCATGGTCTCCTGCCTCACCACAAGCCCACAGCAGGAGAGCTCAGTGACTGTGGACTGAGACCTCTGACACCATGATCCAAAGCAAGTCTTTCCTCCTCTAAAGTGATTTTTCTCAGGTATTTTTTCATAACAATAAATAGACAACACAAGGAAATCATGCCAATAAAAAGAAATTATACAAACATGCTGGGTTCATTATGTATTCACTCTTCAAAAATGTAATTGATACTAATATATGGGTAAGGAATTTTTTGTCGCAGTCAAACGGCACGGATGTACATGCTTTAGTTTTTCCTGGGACTCTATAAGGTTTAATACATTAAAAAAACTACGACAATCATAATTTTTTTTTTTTTAGAAATTGTGCTAGACAATTAGAGAAATGCAGATTAAAGCTATACAGTGAGATTTCATCTCACTTCAGTCAGAATGGGAATTTTCAAGGATACAAGTAATAATAAAGATTGGTGAGAATGTGGGGGAAAAGGTACGATCATACATTGCTAGTGGGACTGCAAATTGGTGCAACCGCTCTGTAAAGGAGTATGGAGATCCCGCAGGAAATGTGGAATGGAACCACCTCTTGACCTAGTCATCCCACTCCTAGGTTTATACCCAAAGGATGTGAAATCAGGATACTACAGTGACACAGCCACATCAATATTTACAGCAACTTAACTCACAATACTTAAGTTATGAAACCAACCTAAGTACCTTTCAACAGATAAATGGATAAAGAAAGTCTGTACATATACACAATAGAATATTACTCAGCCACAAAGAAGAATAAAATGATGGCATTTGCTGGTAAGTGGTTGGAACTAGAGACTATCATGCCAAGTGAAATAAGTCAATCCCCAACATCCAAAGACCAAATGTTCTCTGTGATATACAGATGCTAACACACGATAAGGGGAGGGGGAGGGAAAAATAGAAGTTCATTGGATTAGACAAGGGGAATGAAGGGAAAGGAGGGAGAATGGGAATAGGAAAGACAGAGAATGAACGGGCCATAACTTTCCTTTGTTGATAAATGAATACACAACCAATGTAGTAACTCCACATCATGTACAACCACAAAAATGGGAAGTCATACTCCATGTATGTATAATATGTCAAAATACATTCACATGTCATGTAGGACTAAAAAGAACAAATAAAAAATTTTAAAAAAGAAATAATGCTAGATATTTTACCCATATTACTTTTTGTTATGTTGTTAATTTCATCAAAGAACTCTGATGAATAAACTTTGAGTTTTTAAAGTATTTTTTGATTCTCATCATTAGATCTACTTGTGTAACTACCTTCAAAAAACTCATACTTCCTAGTAGATGACAATCTCCAAATGTATTTCAGACAGTTGAAGTATGAATAAAAATTCTTGTGACTAGAATATTATTTTGTAATCTCTTAGATTACATCCTTGGTCTCAGATATTTGTTGGTTTTGGTTTAATCTAAAGCTCTGCATTGTAATTGATCTACAGAGAGAATATTCCTTTTTAATATAATTCAGATGCAAATAATGTTCTAATGTTATTTATTCCTGTAGCAATAATTTCTGATAAGTCATACTTCCCAAACTCTTGTTACTTTTCTATAAACCACTGACTCCCAAGTGCTTTGCCCAAGCGTTCTAAAGTCCATGACTTTGCAGAACAAAATACTTTTTCCTTTTTTTTTTAAATTAGTTAACGATATAGGAGTTCATGATGGTACACTTTCCTCAAACTCTTGCTTTAAATGGATCTTCCATTCGGAGAGTCACAGCGAAGTTACGAGTTTATGGATTAAAGTGTCACTTCTTCTCTATCAGATAGCAGTGACACATCAATAAACCTTCCATCATGTCCCCTATCCTGGCAGATGGTTGAGAGGGTATGATGGCTCCTGCCTCGCTGACATAATTGGAACCAAGATGTAACCTGTCAAGTTATATCAGCGTCCCCAGAAAAACTGTAGACTTATTGGTTTGGGAGGACTACGGATTGAAACACAGAAAACATCTACAACCATGCTGGCCCTTTCCACCAGCTGCCAAGCCACCTCACAGAAGATCACACCCCACAGAAGATCACCTACCAGCTATCACATGCGGTAGCTGGTAGGAGACAACACTGTGTAGTCTAAATTATGTCATGAGGACATTGTGGACAGCACCACTGGACATCACAGAGCAGGAAAATAGACTGTTTTGCACTCTGCATCATGGATCCCCAGTAAAATTCCCTCAAGCTGAGAAAGGTCAAATACAATAAAGGATTATATAAATTATTAAGCTAAATGAATATAAAAACATAGCACCTTATAAATTTTACTCTCTAGATGGCTATAAGATTATTGGAGGGTAGACTTTTTTTTTTAAATTTGACTCATTCCTCTTAGGAATATAATTTTGTTTCAGCTACATTTTTGAAAACACTGTTTGTTCCCAAATATTTGTAACTTTCTTTAAATATTAAGTTTTGATTCTGTTGGAGCACTGTGAATATGTATTCTGCTACGTAAAAAATGGTCGTCCACCCAATTACCTTGAACGTGGAGAGAAGGTGTTGGAATCTTTCCAGCCCTTGGAAATGGAAATTTTTAGCCATTAATAAAGCAACACTCCTAGCATTTTAACCAGTGACCCCAAAGTTAATGTTTAAGCTGTTTTAAATGTTCTGCAAGCTAATGACATGATTGAGAGAAGATATTTGAAAAATAGCCACATCAGATTTTTTTCTTTAGGAAGGCTTCATTCTTCTTAGCCTTGAGCAAACCACTAGGCAGTGCTGAGCCCCAGGTGTCAGAGCCAGTGCAGTTCTAAGTTTTCTTCCTAGTCCAATAAAACAGTCCATCTGGTGGGTTTTTGAATACAGGCTCATTTTCAGAACCAAAATAGTAAATGCTACTGCTACAAACCTAAATTGAAAGTAGAAGTACGTTTCCCCTTCCTCCTTTCACAAAGAAGTAGACCTGAGCTGCTACAGTTATGGGGATGTTTGATGTTGCCCTAATGGAAGCCAATTCCTTCCAGGTGAGGCTAAGAAGGTAGAGCTCTGGGCAGGGACTTCCCTGAAGCAGCTCAGATTCCCAAATCTCTGCATAGCTCAGAACAGCAACTGCCAGATTTCCTGAGGTTTGGACAAAGAGGAGGACCAGAAGGACAGTGGAGCCCTTTGAGCTATTTCCTGGATTCAACCTAAACCTCCCTGATTCTGTGTGATTCCAGGCAAGAATCAGCCCCAAAAGGACCAAGATTAAATTTCTTGCCACCCAGATGGAGTAGCAGTTTGAAGTTAGAATTTGGTTGACTTAAAGAACATAAAGGTAGTGATAATGTTGGCTCAATTGAATGTGCCAGGTGAGATTTGATCTTGCTACAAAGACTTTTTTTGGTGTCCAACGAGTGTAAAAATTAATGAGTGCTCATGCAATGAACTCATTCACTTAACAAATATTTATTGAAGGACGTTGAAGTGCCAAGCATTTAGGACAGATATGCCAGAGCTAGCAGCCTAGAAGCAGGGTACAAAGTCAACAGGGAATTGAATATGGTACGCTAAGTATGCTGACAGGGGAAGATAGGTGGATCAGAGGAGATACAGAAGTGTAACTCAGCAAAGTCAGACAAGAGAATGTTCCTTTAGGAAAGAGCCTGGAGAGAAAACACTATATACATGGCGTGCACAGGAAGTTCAAGGTGGGGAGTGGAGAAAACTTAATCCAGAAAGGTTATGAAGATTCAGATCACTGATGCCCTTGATAGCAATGTTAACTGACTTGGGCTTTTAAGTGATTGCTCAAACTTTCATTTTAGTATCCATTTTCATCAAGTTTCTAAAGAGATTTTCTTTCATCCATTGCATTTTGCCTACATATTGGTTACAGCTATTGATCTGTTAGAAAAAGCATCTCTAAATTTGTAAATTTACTGGATTATCCCTCTGTTTTCTCTCAAAGATGTGCTCTGTAGTTAGTAGTCAGGAGAGGCTTCATGAATTGCAAATGTTTTTAACCAAAGGAGAGCAAGTTCTAGTCTGGTCCCTACCTGCGAAGGCCCCCTTGTTGCACAGGATTCACTTAGCTTTGTTTTGCTTCCTTTGTTGCAATATCAAACATCCCTAATTACAACAGCTCAGGTCCACTTCTGTGCCAAATGAGGAAGGCAGAACTTACTTCTACTTTCAATTTAGGTTGATATCGGTAACATTTCATACTTTGGTTCTTAAAATGAGCAATGCACTAAAAAACGAATCAAGTTGTCTATTTTTCCTAAATTATGCGAGATTTACATCCCAGCCAGAACTACACAGGTCCAGGCAACTTGGAGCACAGCACTGCCAGGTGGTTTGCCCAAGGGTAAGAGAAATTAAATGTTCCTAAAGTAAATATCTGATATAGTCATATTTAAAAAAAAACACAAAAAACAACTTTCATCTTTGTCATCAGAGTTTGGAAAATTAAAGGTAGCTTAAACATTAACTGTGTAGTCACTACTTCAAATACAAGAAGTCTTACTGATAGATAAATATTTTCATTTCAAAAGGCCATTCTTCATTTACTCAATATCTGCATGAATTAAAGGATTTGATTAAATTCTAGGTAGACAAGAGTGAGAAAGACTCTGGTATCATATTCTATAATCTGGTATCATATTCTATAAGTCAATGAAGAGTAAGAATAAACAGTTTCTGCTGGCAGCCACAAGAATACTTTGTGGGCACATATATTATGCATCCTGGGGACTGCGGGCATACTTAGAAGAATATAAGAACCTGATATTACCAGAGCAAGGGAGAGTGCTCCAGAGAATTGCTCTGAAGAACAGAGAAATGAATATATGTGGATCCCTAGTCTAGTGTGGCCAACAAAATATGGACCATATTTTATAATGTAAGATTAGCTGTTGAGTAATTCAAATTTAGTAGTCAGATTTTAGAAAAGACTCTCATAATGATGTCACTAAGTCACAAGTCCAAGACTCTGGTCTGATGTGCTCTTACTTAGCCAGACCAGGTCTCAACAACTATTCCATTTATGATCTATTCCCCAGACCTGCCATAAGAGGGGAGCTTCTTCCTGCCTGTCTCTCAGTGATGACTTTACATGTGCCAGTTCTGAATCCCAGCTCCATCACTTATTAACATTCTAAAAATACTAAAAACAGGCTGAATAGCTGCCTGTTAAGGTTGTTAAAGTTTAAACAGATTATAGTTATGGGTCACTTAACAACAGGGATATATTCTAAGTAATCTGTCATTGGGTGATTTTTGTCTCTGTGTGAGCATCACAAGGTATATGTATCTACACAGATCTAGATGGTGCAGCCTACTATAAACCTAGGCTATGTGGAAAAGCCTATTGCTTCAAGGCTACAAACCTATGCAGAATGTTTCCATATTGAATACTGTAGGCAATCATAACACAATGGCAAGTATTTATGTATCAAAAGCACACCTAAATATAGAAAAGTTAAATTCAAGATAAAATATAAAAATTGGTACACCTGCATAAGGTAATTGTCCAGAATGGTGTGTAGAGGACTGAAAGTTGCCCTGATTGAGAAAGTGAGTGGCAAGTGAATTGGAAAGCCTTGGGCATCACTGCGCAGTACTTTAAGTTTATAAACACTTGAGTTGCACTAAGTTTATAAATTTTTCTCCAATAATCTATTAGCCTTAGTTGAATATAATGTTTTACTTTGAAAACTCTAAAAAAATTTTGTTTTATTTTTATTTGTACTGGGGATTGAACCCAAGGGTGCTCTACCACTGAGATACACCCCCAGCCCTTTTATTATTTATTTTGAGACAGGATCTCACTAAATTGCTGAGGCTGGCCTCAATCTTGCAATCCTCCTCCCTCAGCCTACAGATTAGCTGGGATTATAGGCATGGGCCACCCTGCCTGGCTAATTTTAATTTGTTGAATCTTTTGACTGTTATTAATAACACTTAGTTTAACACACAAATACATGGTATAGCTGTACAAAAGTATTTTTATTTCTTTATGTCCTTATTGTATATACATTTTTCTATTTTTAAAATTATTAGTTTTTTACTTTAAAACTTTTTATTGTTGTTGTTAAAAACTAAGACTCAAGGGCAGGGGGTGTGACTTAGTGGTAGAGCACAAGCTTAGCATAGGTGAGACCCTGCATTCAATCAATCCCCAGCCCCCAGAAAACCCCACAAAATTAAAGGACAGAGCTCAAGATGCTGGTCTTGATGGCAGCAGTGCTTCAGCACTGGAGACCCACAAAGCAAGAGGAGAATTCTTTTGTAAGGTGGCAATTAATATTACAGATGCCACAGTAGACTCTGGATATTTATCTTGAAACACCAATTACTGGCATAATGCTACTTAGTGCTATTTTAACTTCCTCTTCCCTCTAAGAGGGGCTGGAAAGTGACTGGGACACTTCAAGATTATAGAGACCTTGCTGCTAAGAAATTCTTACAACCTCACCAAACAAAAACGAATCTGACCCCAAACAAGATCTATTCCCACCTGAGCCTAAACATAACTTAGATCTCTTAAGTGAGCAAATGCAGCAGATAAAAGACCACATCAATAAAGAAATAGGAGTAGTAAAAAGAAACCAATCAGAACTGGAAATGGAAGACACAATGAATCAAATTGAAAATTCACTTGAAGCCTCATGAACAAATTAGAGTGCAGAGGAAAGAAAACTTCTGCTCTTGAAGACAAAACCTCAGTCCTTGAAGACAGGATACATGAACTTAGGTATATGGAATATATTAAAAGGCAAAAATAATAGAATATGATCAGAATATACAAGAAATCTGGGACAACATCAAGAGACCAAGCCTAAGAATCACTGGGATAGAAGAGAACATGGAGATACAAACTAAAGGCATTAAGAAAAATTTTAATGATATTGTCACAGAAAAAAATTTTCCATCTCAGAAATGAGATAAACATACACAGACATGGAGGCATATAGAACTGCAAATAGACCTGACCAAAAGAGAAGTTCTCCAAGACACACCACAATCCAAATGCCTAACATAGAAAATAAGGAAAAAAATATTAAAATCTACAAGAGAGAGATATTAGGTCACATTTACAGGCAAACAATAAGGCTCACTTCTGGCTTCTCAACACAGACACTAAAATCAAAGAGGCCCTGGAATAAGAAATTCCAAGTTCTAAAAATAAAACAAAACAAAAACAAACAAACAAAACCCTCCCAACCATACCTACCAAAAACCTTTTACATATTTGATGGGGAAATAAAAACTTTCCATGACAAAGATAAACTAGAAGAATAGAGGAGAACCAAGCCAGGACTACAAAGACTCCTCAAAGATAAATTGCACACCAAGAAACTCAGAAGCAAAATGCAAAACTCTCAAATAAGTGAAGATAAATAGAAGACTAATCAGCTAAATGAGAACCAAGACAGAATTAAACATAACAAAAACTCCAAATGGCAGCAAAATACAAACACATATCCATAATAACACTGAATAAAAGTGGACTCAATTCTCCAATTAAAAGACATAGACTAGAATAATGGATCAAAAAACAAGATCCAACTATGTGCTGTTTATAAGAATCTAAGCTCACAGGCAAAGACACTCACAGGCAGAAGGTAAAAGAATGAAAAAAATATTCTATACAAATGAAGTTCAAAAGCAAGTTGAAATAGCTGTCCTCTTATCTGAAAAAGCTGATTTCAATAAAAACTTAATTAGAAGAAACAAATATGGCCATTACACCCTGGTAAATGGAACAATCCATCAAGATATAATGATAGTGAAAATATATGCCTCAAATGTAAATTCACCAAGTTACATTAAAAAAATACCCTTGACAATAAATCCCAGATAGATACCCATACATTAATACTGGGTGATTTCAAGATGCCCTTACCACAAAGACATATCACCAAAGCATATAATCAAAAATATATATATCCAAACTAAATAATACTATAAGTGAAATTGACCCAATAGACATTCACAGAATATTTCACCCCCAAACTGCTGAATTTACTGTCTTCTCAGCAGCTCATAGAACCTTTTCCAAAATAGACCATATATTAGGTTACAATACCAATCTTAGCAAATAGATAAAAATGATATAATACCATACATTCTACTGGGCTATAATGGAATGAAACTAGAACAGCAGGAAAAATAATAGAAACCACATAAATACATGAAAATTAAACAATGCACTTTTAAATTAAGAACAGAATAAAGAAGAACTGAGAGAAGAAATCAAGAAACTCACAGAAGCAAATGAAAGCAAAGATACAACATACCAAAATCTTTGAGAGAGTATGAAAACTCATTGCTTTGAGTGAGTACATTAAAAAAAATGGTGAGCTTCCAAATAAATAAGCTTTTTTTTTTAAAAGAGAGAGGGAGAGAGGGAGAGAGAATTTTTTTAATATTTATTTTTTAGTTATTGGCAGATACAACATCTTTGTTTGTATGTGGTGCCGAGGATCAAACCCGGGCCGCACACATACCAGGCGAGTGCGCTACCACTTGAGCCACATCCCCAGCCCATAAATAAGCTTTTGATCCACCTCAAATTTTTAGAAAACAAAGAACAAAATGACTCCAACATCAGTACAAGACAAACAATAATAAAAATCAGAGTTAAAATTAATAAAGTTGAGAATAAATAAAGAATGATATACAGGATTAATGCAACAAAGCGTTGGTTCTTCAAAAAAGCAAAAAAGCTGGATAAACCTTTAGCCAAACTAACCAAAAGAAAGAATAGAAAACACAAATCAACAAGATTAGAGATGAAAAAGGAAATATTAACACTGATACTTCTGAAATCTAGAGGACCATCAGAAACTATTAGGAAAATTAATACTCAAATAAACTGCAAAATCTAGAAGACATTGATGGATTTCTTGACACATGTTTTGCCCAAACTGGAACAGGAAAACATAGAAAGATTCAACAGACCAATACCAAGTGGTGTAATTGAAACAGCATTTAAAATCTACTAACAAAGAAAAGCCCAGGACCAGGTGCTGGCAAGGATGTAGAGAAAAAGGTACACCCTTACACTACTGATGGGGACTGTAGGCTAGTACAGTCACTCTGGAAAACAGTGGGGAGATTCCTCAAAAAACTAGTAATGGAACCACCATACGACTCAGCTCTCCCACCCCCTTCATGTTTATCCAAAAGATCTAAATTTAGCATACTACAGCAATACAGCTACTACAATGTTTATAGCAACACAAATCACAATAGCCAAATTATGGAATCAAAGCAGATACCTGTCATAAATGAATGGGCTTAAAAAATGTACACAGTGGGATTTTACTCTGTCATAAAGAAGAATAAAATTATGGCATTTTCCAGTAAATGGATGAAAAATGGAGAAAACCATGCTAAGCAAAATAAGCCAGACTCAAAAAAAATCTAGGATCAAATGTTTTCTCTCATATGTGGAAGCCAAAGCAAAAGAAGCAAAAGTTAGCAGTGGGGGAGGGGATTGGCTGTCATAAAGGCATAAGGAAGATCAGTGGAGTAGAAGAATGAGAAGGAGGGAGGAAGGAAGGGAAAGAAATATGGAATAAATCTAATGGAATAATAATATATATGTATAAATAATATATATGTATATGCATATATATAAATTCCCTTTGGTATATATACAATATTTTAAAATATTTATTTATATAAGTATATATAACAATATTCATTTATTTATATATGTATACATATGAAAGAGTATTTTACTCATAATATATGTAGAAGAAGGAAATTCAATAAAGAGGGAGACTAGAAGGAAGGAGGAGGGAAGGAAAAGGGGGGATGAGGCTTGAAATGAAATTCCTTGTACGTATGATTTTTGTCAAAATGAACCCAATCACTATGTATAATTATGATGCTCAAAAAAGAAAGAAAGAAAAGCTAAAATACAAAACCTACACATTAGCTCAGGCCTACTCATGATCAGGATTGTCAGTGTAACCATCTTCCACCTGTACATCCTGTTGCGCTGGAAGGTCTTCCAGGGCCATAACACACTTGAAGCTGAAGTCTCCTATAACAGTGACGTTTGGTGAATATCTCCTGAAGGACCTGCTTGAGACTGTTTTACAGTGAACCTAAAAATAAAGTAAATAGAAGGGGTACACTCTAACACAATAATAAGAAGTATTATAAACACATAAAAGAGTATCATAGTTTATTACCATCAAGTATTATGTAGTGTACATAATTGTATGTGTTATGCTTTAATACAACTGACAGCATAGTAGGTTCGTTTACCAATATCACTAAAAATATATGAAAAATGTGTCATTTTATTATTGTTATTTTCTCTGGAATGGGGATTGAACTAAGGGCTCTCTAACACTAAGCTACACCACCAGCCCTTGTTATTTTTTATTTTGAGACAGGGTCTCACTAAATTCCCCAAGCCAGCCTTGGATTTTTGACCCTCCTGCCTCTGCCTCCTGAGTCACTGGGATTATAGGTGTTCATCAACACGCCCAGTTGAAAAACATATTAGGAATTTTCATGCTCCATTATAATCTTATCGGACCACCTATTGTATATGTGTTCTAACACTGACCAAAATGTTATTATGCAATGCAAGCCTATATTTCTTTAAATTGTCTTGCATAAATTAGAGTTCATATGTGCTCGATACATTTTGTTTCCCTTCAATTCCAATTGCTTATCCCCCCATATCTCTCACATAGACATCTAATCCTTGCTGTCTGATCTCAGCCTTTGAAGAAATTTTTACCTCCCTTTGGGATTGTTTATAGATAGAATGTGTGTGTGTGTGTGTGTGTGTGTGTGTGTGTGTGTGTGTGTAGAATGCATAATAATAATAAAAAAATGGTTAGCTTTCATACTCAGCAAAATTTCTCTTGCTTCTCTCATCTTTATTTCTCTTATTTTTGCCAGAGCTTTACTACAGATATATAGTGAAGTATTTTTGTATTCTAATGATCCTCTTTGACTTGCTTTTTTTTAGTATTCTTTTTAGCCTTGCATCTATTTTTAAAGGTGCTCTAGTATTTCAATGTACTCGATGTTTCTATTAATTCATTATTTATTTTTTTAATGGAGATTTATATTTCACTTACAATATTTGTACTGACCTATTGAGTAAATATATCCTTTGTCATTCTTTTCTGTTTATCTTCTTCTCAGAAAAATAAAGACCATAATTCTGTGATGCATTATCCAGCTGTAAGATATTTTTACTTCATTTTTAAGCAACACAATTTCACTTTTAAAAGATTCTTTACCATTATAATATTATTTCATATGGAAAAAGTACAATTTTTTTGTTAACCTGTCAATTGCTCAATAATTGGATTGAGTCACAGAAAAAATTGTCATCAAGAAACTCGCATAGCGGAGTATCTTTTCTATTATGTTCCATTCTGTTGCCTCTTTAATCTCTGCATGTTGGCAGTTGTCATCAGGATCTGCAAGGACAGAGGCTGGTCCTATTTGTTTTTCACTGTCTTCCTTCTAGGTGGTGGGCAGACTGTAAATATTTACTCAGTGAGAAATGAAGAAAAGAATTGGTACGTAGAGAAGGTGATTCTTGACTTACCAATACATCAGAAGTTTTATCCTATTTTTCCAAAATTCTCCTTCTCTTGTCCATTTCTTTTGGAAGTGACCAAACAGGTTGTGATGTTTTCAGTTCTTTTTACTCTAGTTTGGCTCTGATTTTGAGTGTCCCATAACTAATAATGTACTGATAAACAATAAGAAATACAACTGCTACTTAGATTAGAATACACATACCATCCTGTATGGTTCACTGCTCTCCTGTAATAATAACAAATACAATTATCTCCTGGTCTATGTAGAGAATTAGTTATAGGACCCTCTGCGGATACCAAAATCTGTGGATGCCAAAGATTCTTCAACACAGTGGAAAGGTATTTGCATATAACCTCTGCACATTCTCTTGCACACTTGAAATCATCTTTACATTACAGATAATACCTAATACAATATAAATACAATAAAATAGTTATTATACTATATTGTTTAGGGAGTGGCAAGAAAACTAAGTCTGTATGGCATATTCAACACAAATACATTTTTTTCTGAATATTTCTGATCCACGGTTGTTATAGTCCATGGGTGCACATGAATATGAAGAGCTGGCTATGTAATAATAAGAATTAAAATTTATTATGAAAATTACAATAAAGTCAACTTGTAGGTGCTAGCTGCTTGGTGAGCATGAAATCAGGAAAATAATTAGTCAAATGATTAGAAATCACAAGCTACCTATCATTTTCTTGCCTTCATAACAAATTCAAAGTTTTCTTTTCTCTAATTGTCATCTCCAAAAACACTTCCTTTCCTTCGCTCTCACTTGGATGTGCTGCAGACACACAGCATCCACAATTACAAAACTGGAATTCTTCCTTGTCTCCCTTTGCTTCCCCCAGCCTTTCTCCACCTCTGGGGGTCCTTGGCTTGGTGAATGGTGCCACCATCACCTGGTTATAAGTTTTCAGCCCTCTTTTGTACCCTCTCCTCAAGTCAGTATCTGAGTTCAGTCAATCGGGGCCATCATATCACCATGGCACCATTCAGACTCTAGCCTCTCTCTCCTTTAATAGCCATCAGACACACCTTCTTTTCATCTAATTTTGTCCTTTCAGTCTCTTCCCCCACCTTACATGAATTACCCTTGTCACAGGGACAGGGATCAAATCTTCTCGCATCACTACCTTAGGCAACTCTGCAGTAGTCAATCTGTTCTTCAAGAAAACCCCACATGATGCCTAATGTGACTTAGAATGTCCTTCCTGATGTGCCACGGCTCACCCTCCTGACTTGATCTCCTGCCCCTTTTCCAATCATGCTGGACTTCAGCTGACAGATCTACATTTCTGATCAGAGAATGTTATGCCAGCTGCTGTTGGCAGTCACCCTTTAGCCGTCATCCCTTTTCAGAATTGCCTGTATTCGATGACATTCATGTGGAATTATAAAGAACTAGTCTAAGGCTCATTCAACTTAGGACAGCTCCAAAACGCCATCTCAGCTTCCTGGCAGGGGTTGACAGAGGCTTCCTTGAGACTGTATCACAGCCAGCTTTTCAATCTGCTCAAACTTGTTTCATTTTCTTTTCTTCCATACTACCTGATAAAGAGCACATAACTAAACAACTCAAAATATATGTGCCTAAAAAAACCTCCTGCATGCTAATCTCTATCCTAAAATCTGTTTCCTGGAGAATCCAACTTGAAATAACTTTCTGGTTTGCATTTCTGGTTCTAGCCATACTAAATGTTGAGTTTCCATCCTTCTCTCTTTCATCTTCAGACCTGTGCTAGGAACATAGGAACATTTTATTTTCCTATTTAAAAAGATCCCCCTTTCATGAATTCTTTTTTTTAGAGAGAGAGAGAGAGAGAGAGAGAGAGAGACAGAGAGACAGAGAGACAGAGAGAGAGGGGGGAGAGAGAGAGAGAGAGAGAGAGAATTTTTTAATATTTATTTTTCAGTTTTCGGCAGACACAACATCTTTGTTTGTATGTGGTGCTGAGGATCAAACCTGGGCCGCACACATGCCAGGCGAGTGCGCTACCTACCACTTGAGCCATATCCCCAGCCCTTTCATGCATTCTTATAGTAACCTGTACTTATTCCATTGCAACACTCATTACTCTGCCCTTTAACATTCGTAGATTATAAACTCTGTTAACTTTTCTTATCTCCAGTGTCTTGCACATAACAGAGTTTTAATAAATAATTAAAACATTCATTCATTCATTCATTTATTTTGGTAATAGGATAGTTTTGCTGGATTATTCAAAATCCAGTGGCCAAGACATGCTCTGATTTTTTTCCTACCAAAATTCACATTAATAAATGAATTACTAGATGAGCATTTCTTAAATTTGCCTATTGCTATCTTTTCCATTTCATGATTCAAAACCCTTCAGATAAATACATTTGTTCTTTCAGATCTATCAATGCATTTAATCATTAAGTATAGTGTTGTCAGGCTTGGTACAGTTGTCTCTCTTTTAAGTGATTTCAATGTATTTTTTTTTTTTTGGTCTTATCTGCTTTTTAAATTTATTTTGTTCTTCAAATTTCTCAAGTTCCTATGGAGATCTGGTGCTGCCCTCTGTAATTCCCATAGTCTCACTGCCAATAATAACATGCCTAGGATGGTGGGGACCATATCAACAATTTCTTTCTAATTTTATTTTCTGTGGGTTTAATGTCTCTTTTTCTGTTATGAAGTAAAGTAAATACATTTTTCCCACTGTCAGTAGCAACTTATGTTGCTTTTTAGCAGAATCATTGCTCATACTCTGGAGGAAAAAAATAAATACTGGGGAAAAAGCTGATGATACATTTGGAAGTAATAATAAGAAGATTCAGAAAGATTGTTCTCAAAGTTACTCAACATCTGAGAAACAACACCTCTTCAATATACAAAAACTACCTGAATCCTCTTGTAAAACATCATCCATCCCATTCACAGCTCACTGAGTGTGCTACAGTTGGACTTCAGAATTCACCACTGCACAGAATTGTTCTCAGCAAGGTCATCTCAGTTACCCAATCTCAAAAGCACTTTACAGTCCTTCCTGCTCTTGAAGTTTCCAGTAAACACTTCCCTTTCAAGTACTTGCCTTCATTCTCTCCTTTTTCTCTTCCTACCCCTTTGCTAGACCTCCTAAGCCTCCTTTCCCTCTTTTGCCACTTCATTCTTGGGTCCCCTTTGTTCCTTCTGTCACATATTTTCTAATATTAAAGTTTATATAATTTTCTTTATTATTATTATTTTTTCTGGGGATGAGGATCCAACTCAGGGACATGTTAGACAAGTGCTGTACCACTGAAATATATACTCAGCCTTCCCTTTTTCTTTTTTTTACTATACAATGTTTCTTATAATGTTCCCTTTTTTCCTATAAAGGAATATAATAAAAATTTCATCATTTTATTAATCTTGTACTTATGTTTTATTGGTAAAGATTAAAAACCATGACTAATAACTTTGTTTTATTTAATCCAAGAAATATCACTTGATCACCTATAATATGTCCAGCAACACCAAAGCAAAAGCTTATTTTGGCGAAATGGGGATTTATTTCAGCACTGTCTGATACTTTATGTCAGCACTGTTTCTGATATTCTTAATATTTACATCCACTTTAGAATTTTTAAACTAGAACATAATATTGACACATAATTATGGGAGCCTTCTTTTCCAAGGAAACCAAGCATGAAGACTGCAGATACTCTGCTGTTCTAATCTTAGAGTGACTCATATTTGACTTTAATGAGAGATTATTTCAGATGATATGAGGAGAATATCAAATCTCAAGTACAGTTATCATTTTCATCTCTGGTTCAGAAACTAGAAAAAAGTTGCTTTCAGCATATATGAGGTGCAGATAATAAAAGGTAAGTACAGGGTTTGTGATTAGATAGCTTCACTCTGGTTTAATGAAACTCACCTAACAAAGACAAAATAATGGAGAAAGACTGGAAGTCTGAGAATCTGCTGTCCTCTAGTCCTTTTCTGCCTCTTGATAATGACTTTGGGGAGATCATTTTATTCCTCTAATCTTCCATTTTCATTTATTCAATCATCCATACATGTTAACGGTTTTTGAAATGGTTACTCTGTGCCAAGGTCTGTTTTGGACAGTAAGTTTAGGATGAAACCCAAGATGTCTTCATGGAATTTTCAATCATCAGTGAATTTTTGAGATTCGGGCCCTAATACCTGGGTCATTGTTAGGGGAAGATGTAGACTTTGAACTGTAGCCTATGTCCAGTGGGTCCATGGGTATTCAGTTTGAATTTTTCTGTTTTTTTTTTAATGCTATTATAACACTTTTTGGGTGTTTATAGTGTATATTAATGTTAATACCATATTTTCAAAATATATTTTCTAATATTAAAGTTTATATAATTTTCTTTACATTGTTTTTTTTTCTGGTGATGGGAGTCCAACTCAGGGACATGTTAGATAGGTGCTCTACCACTGAACTATATTCTCAGCCCTACTCTTTTTCTTTTTTTACTATAATATTATACTATGCTCTATGAAAAACGTAACACAGGAAAGTATAAATACCATGAAAATTACTTCTAATTCTATCACTGAACAAGAACCTCTTACATTGGATGTCTTATATAATTTTAGTTGTTTTTTGTGTGTACATTTTTTATTGTTTTGGGTCAAAATTCTGGAATCTTATGACCTGCTTTTTTTATAAATTATGAATAATTTATCATTTCCTCATAACAAAATTCCACATCAGTTGAAAAGATTTCTTTGCTAATTTGGTAAGCACTTTTCAAGAGCTAATTTATTGTTTTATTTGTTATTTTAAGCACTAATGAAGTTGAACATACATTTGATAATTTATAATATGAACTAAGTTAGAAAAATAATATGGATAATAATATAATGAATAACCAAAAACAAACTTTAGGGGAAATGTTACAAAAACAATTGGAGCTTCCAATATATTCTTCCTAGATCCATTTCTACTTTCCTGTCACCAGAGATAACTACTAGCTAGGATTTGGTAGATATTATTCCCATGTATAATTTTTATATTTTACTGCATACATATGTTTTCCTAAAGTGTATCCTTGACTATCTTATAGTATTAGAGTATTAATATTATGCTATATGTATCTTAATATAAATTTTTAAAAGCCCATTTTTTTTGTTGTTGTTATTTAGTTGTGTTGGCACATAGAGCTCCAGTTCAATAACTTCAGAGATAATATAAGTCCTTTTTATGAATATATGCAACTTCAGTATTGGAGGACATTTAGATGGTTTGCATTTTCATTGTGAGAAAAATAATGCTGCACTGAATGTTCTTTTACAAATATTTTCTGCAGATTTTGAGAGTTTCTCTAAGAATATCCTTAGAGTGAAAGTATCAAATCATGGAATAGCTATATCTCCAACCTTACTAGATATTGCCAAAATGATTTTTCTGACTCACACTCTCATTGGTACTGTAAAAGTAGGAGTATAGTTACTTTACATCCCAGCCAATAATTAATATCATCAAACTTTAACTGTGAGGTTGATTTGAAGGGTGTGGAATAATATCTCATTTTGCTTTAATTTATATTTCCTGGATTATAAGAGAAGTAGAGCATCTTTTGATAGGTTTCTTAGACAATAGATATTTCCTCTTCTGTAAATTACCTTTTATTTCTTTTGCTCATATGAAAACTTATGCTCCTTTCCTTTATGATTTGTGATAGTTCTTTTTATATATTATTCTATTAATTTTTCATTTCTTATGTGTATTGCAAAAATGTCTTCCAGTATGTGTTCATCTTTAACCTTGTTGATGGACTCTTTGGTATACTTAGTTGCAACTTTTAATGTCTCTGATTTTAAACTTCTTTTTTATGAACTATAATTTTTGTCTTGTGTTTCCCTACATTGAGGTCAGAAAGAAAGAGAGTTTCATTTTTCATAAAGAAATGTTCAATCTATGTGGAACTTATTTTTGAATATGACATAACATAGAATATGAGTTGATGCTTTTTCCACAATCAGTGGTCTCTGATTCATTTATTCAGTTGTTCTTTTTCTTCTCATTGATGCAAAGTTCAACACTTCTGTATGTTTAAGGGTGTGTTTCCAGATTTCAATATTCTTTCACTAGTCATTTTGAGTAGCTGTGTCAATAATGTACTGATTAATTTCTATAGTTTCACAATAAGACAATCCTTCATATATTGTGCAAGTTGTGTCCTGTATAAGGGCACCAGGATGAATGGATGGGTGGAGTCTGAAAGTCAAAGCCTAATTGGTATACCCTGGCATGGGGCTGTGTCTGCCTGGAAGGAAGGTCACTTTTTTGTTTGTTTGTTGTTTGAGTTATTCCCAAGTCCCCCCTCCCCCTTTTATGTTGTCATTGCAAACACAAACACACTCAATTATACTTTGTAACTGTCTCACTGATGCTTATGAGCATAATTTTTAGGTAAAGATGAACATATTTATGAACATATTTATCTTTTATTTACTGTTTACTCAGTGAATTTCCTGTTTAAAACCTTAATTTATTTTTTCTTAGCATTTCTGAGGAGTGATTTGTAAGAACTGTTAAATAAAGACTAATTGGCTGGCAGGGCGAAGTGGCACATGCTGGTAATCCCAGCTGCTTGGGAGGCTGGGACAGTAGGATCAGGGGTTCAAAGCCAGCCTCAGCAAGATGAAGTGCTAAGCAACTCAGTAAGACCAAAATACAAAATGAGGCTGGACATGTGGCTCAGTGGTTCAATATCTGGTACCCAAAATAAATAAATAAATAAACAAACAAACAACAAACAAATAAATAAATAAGACTAATTGTCATATGTACTCTGATTCCCCTTGTCCCCTTTTTGTCATTTTATCTATCTATCTGTCTATTTATTTATTTATTTTTGACTGCAAAAAAACTTAAGGAGCCACTATGGTTTCTTTCCTTATTCTTGTTTTCTCATACCAAGATTAAATAACTAGTAATCTATATTTTCTCCTTAAGTTTATTTTAATTTAATTTTTTAATCTTCTGCAGTTTGATTTGGTGTTTTCTGTAATTAGTAATATCAGTTTTATTTTTTTCTTTCCAGGAACTTAGCCAAATGTTTCATTACTATTTTATTCTCCACTGAACACTGCCTTAATCTTGAATTCCTACCTGTAGCTTTCATTGTCATTCTTAACCACCTGAAGAGTTGATAAGCCTTGGGATTTTAATCAATTAATTAAACATTTTGAAAGCTCAGAGGATTACTTTGCCCTACCACTGCAGGAGTTCATGGAAGGATGTTCCCAGCAGTGAAATCATATCCAGGCATTGCCTTCTCACAGTCTGGCCATGGTGAGTAGATAATAAATAGGCAATAGAGGGATGAACAGATTGAAGAAAATAGGAGGCACCTTTTTACTTAGGGTTATTTTATTTTGGAAGAGAGTTAGGTTTCAATTTCTTTCAAAGTAGTAAACCAGTAGACTGGGAAGGGAGAAACCAAGGCATAATAGGAAGGAAGGCATAAAAGGCAGAAATTCTAGGAATGTTTGAAATATAGATTTAGTAGTTAGCAGTTGAAACAAGTTCAGAAACCACTTAGAAAAAGTCTGATAAAGGTAATAAAGTTGAGTTTTTTTCTTTTCATTATGGAAAGTTATATACAAACAATATAATAGACTACATGAACTCATTGCTTGCTTAACTTAAACAAGTATCAACTCAAAAATTATTACTTTGTTATGCTTCTACCGATTTTGTCACTTTTTCCACCACTAGATTACTTAAAAGCAAATTTTAACTATTCTGTCATTTCAAATATAGGTATCTAAATGTTACTGTAAAAGGTAAAAACTCTTTGCAACAAGCATTTTTCATAATATCTAGGTTGGGTTTGATTTTGCTACCTGAGTTTGAATTTGATACCTGAATTTGTAATATATAGCTCATTCTGGTTAAACTGGTGGAGTGTGAAGAAACTTCAGCCTGGAGTAAAGTGATCTCTCTGGTTAGACCCTGGCTCTCAAAATCCCACCTGTGTGACTCTAGAAAAGTTATTTGCATATCAACTGCAGCTCTGTTTCCTCCTTAATAAAAGAAAGATATTTGGGAAAGATTTATTAATTTCAGCATTGTCATGAGCAGGAGGTGAGATTAACAGATATGGGGAGGGGAATCAAAAGTTTGGAAGTCCAGGGCTGGGGATGTGGCTCAAGCGGTAGCGCGCTGGCCTGGCATGCGTGTGGCCCAGGTTGGATCCTCAGCACCACATACAAAACAAAGATGTTGTGTCCACCGAAAACTACAAAATAAATATTAAAAAAAAAAATTCTCTCTCTCATCTCATCTCTCTCTCTTTAAAAAAAAAAAAGTTTGGAAGTCCAGTCTAATCCTCTTCTTTTTAAATGAACTTGAGGTTAGATAAACTGAAGGAAATAGATATCTTTGCTTAAACTTTGTTTGCAGTGTTCTTTCTAATTGTTTCTCTTCCTGAAAAATACATCACTGTGAGCCTGTGTGTGTGTGTGTGTGTGTGTGTGTGTGTGTGGTGTGTGTGTCCTCTGGCACACCAGACAAACCATCCACCATTGAGCTATGTACCCCAGGCCCCTCTTTAACTTTAGACCTCCTTACTCATAAGCAATTCTCATTACCAGATCAGTATTGCTTTTTCCACCCCGTCTTTCTCTTAATTCTAAAGGCGCTGAGAAAGGACTACTTTTTGGTGTGCTCCAACTCTAAGCATCCTGCCTAGTGCAAACGCAAATTTTCAAAGGTCAATCGAGTGACATTTTGGCAACCACAGCTTTCGAAAACAAAAATGAATTTTACTTCTTCCCTACAAAAGCCATAACAATCACAGAGAAGAATGTAACTGGGCAAATTTCGATTGCTAAACTCTCCATCCTTTGGGGGAAATTACTCATCTCCCTATAGCGGCAGAGAAAATGTTTTCCTAAAAGGGGCCCACTGGGTGGTGTCCTCTTTTCCCAACGCCCTGATTTCTATTCTTAGCTCTGGAGATAGGCGACTTTCATTTTTTTTTTTTTTTCCTCTTCCTAGTTCCTAGCCCTTAGAAAGGGCTGCAGAGGCCGGGCCGGCGGGTCGCTGAGGGTGGGCTCAGGGCAGGCTGTGCGCTTCCTTCCCGCCGCGGCCGGGCTCTAGGCCTGGGACTTGGCGGAGTCCGCTCCGTCAGTTTCTTCCAGCTCTACTCCGGGCGGCGCCGCCGCAGCGAGTGGGATCCGGTCTGAAGAGGCGGCGCGCGCCCGGGTCGGTCCCGGCGGGCGAGGGGCGAGGGCGGGGGGTGGGACACGGTCACGGTCATCGTCCGCCCCGCTGGCCCGCACTCTGTCCGCGCCTAAGGTCTCCGCCACGGTTCTGCGCGGCGCGTCGCCGCGTCCAAGCTTTGGGCAGGCCACTCAGCCCGTTTTGGGGCCTGGGTGGGGGAGGAGGAAGCCGGGGAGGAGGGCTTAGGGAGAGGGAGGGCAGCGCAGGGCGGGGAGCCGCCGCCTTCCTCATAAACAGGCAGGTCGGGTGCCGACGGGGCCCGCGGGTAGCGCTGGCCGCCGGCGGTGAGCGGCTCTGGCCCGGGAGCTGTGGCCCCTACCCGCAGCAGTGGGCATTCGTGCTGGGAGGGGTGGCGGGTTTGCAGCGGGAGCCACCATGGCTAGTTGCAGCTGTCAGGGCTGCGAGGAGGACGAGGAGACTCTGAAGAAGTTGATAGTCAGGCTGAATAATGTTCAAGAAGGCAAACAGATAGAAACGCTGGTCCAAATCCTGGAAGACATGCTGGTGTTCACCTACTCGGACCATGGTAATCATCTGCAAGGCAACTGCTCCTTTATTCTCCCCTCCTCCTCACTTTTGCAAACTTTCTCCCCTGCCCTTTGGAGCTTGCCCAAACCTGAACTCTTCAGAATCCCCAAACTCCCTGCTCCTTTCCTTAAGGCAAAAAGGACCTGAGAAATCTAGGAAGATCTTGAGCTCATCTGTTTTGCTTTTTTTAACCCTTGTAAAAATTTAAAGGGATGGTGTGGATACTGACTTTGCCTCCTCCCCCCCCCCCCAACCTCCTTCTTTTCCAGCCTCCAAGTTGTTTGAAGGCAAAAATTTCCACGTGCCTCTGTTGATCGTCCTGGACTCCTATATGAGAGTTGCCAGCGTGCAGCAGGTAAAAAAGAATTTTCACTTTGCTCATCCCGCTTCTGTTGGGAAGGCACGTTTTTCTGTCAATGTTATAACATCCGGAGCTCTTTGGCATGATAAACCGCTGATGGTGATTTTTAGGATGGAAACATGGTCAAATCATTAGCCGATTTAACAGAGTATAAGGGCCCACTACAGGTTCCCTGTCTTTCAGAGGTGACTTTGTAAAAACCGACTGACAGAATATGGATAGTAGTGGGAAGAGAATAAAACTAGGTTGAGGATTAGTTCTTTTATTGGCAAGATGAGTTCCTTAGTGTTTGGATCAAAGTATTCTCTAAGAATCTTCCCAATGTGCAGCACGTCCTAGATATGGCACCACTGTGCATAGTTTGGGAAAGAGAAATAATTAACAGCAATACCGTACAATTAAGTAACTGGCAAACATTCATAAATTTCAGCTCGTTTTGTTTTTTAACTTAAAGACAGATTTCTAGCCTCTAGTTGTCGTATACCTTATAGTGTATAAAAAATGATGTTTTATGGTTCTATTTGTTTAAATACATGCTTTGCAAATGCTGTTATGTAAAATGAAGACAAAAGCACGACTTTTAGAATCTGTAGTATAGGACATCCAGAAATATGCTAAATACCTTGAATATATTTAAAAACCAGCCCTAAAATGATAATTAAGAATGATTTAGAGTTAAGACAAAAATACCCAAGGTGATAACTTCCTCTAGAGCATTTTGAGACTTGGGGAACTGAAATCAGTTTTGTCATCTGCATACTAAGTCATGCAGGACAAGAGAAGTGGCCTTAAAACTTTATGGAGGTGCAGTTAGAAAAACCAATTTTTTTTTTTTTTTTTTTTTTTTTTTTTTTTACTATTCATTTGAGAGGCTAAACCAATGTAAGAATTCTATCAATCTCTATATTGATGTTTGTCTCTTTGTTTTTATGTTCTTTACCTAGCCATATCTAGTCTGGGTGAACGACGTATCTAGCTTCTTTTTATATAAAGACATTTATATATGGAATAAATATTTTCATTTTTCTTCAATAAAATATTTCCCATCCATTGATTTTTCAAACAAAACTGATAAAAGTTGGAGGCATGATGTGATATTGTTCTTTTTAGCACTTTAAGTCTGAACTTTGCCCATGGAATGTGAGTCACTTCTTAGGCACTGGCCTATTGTGCTTGCTGGTCTCCACCCACATCATCCTTCTTATTAGTCTCTGCTTTGTGTTCAAAATGTCTGATTCTGGCTGCCTCCATTCCCAGGCTCTGTGCTTGGTAGACTCACCCTTGCTTGGTACCATACCAACTCCTGGGTAGGCTTCGTTCTGTAGAGTCCAGAGGAGACAGTGGCAGACTTGAGAACCCAAGGGAACCTGAAACATACTCACGACCTAATTCTATTTTCTTTTTTTGTCAGTGGGATGCTGGCTATTAACTCCAGGGCCTCCCAGATGCTAAGCGTACCTTCTACCATCAGCAACATCCCCAGCCTCCCCTAATTCCTAATTTTAGAAAGTGTCTACATCTAGGTACACTTGTCTGGAATAGTTATGAACGTTACTTAAAATCCTTGCCAAGAAAGGAACAGAGGCCATGTAGATTGGAAAATAAGCAACAGTTTTTTGATTTGATAATTTAATGGGATAGAATAATGAATGAATTTCAGTGTCATATACATCTGCAAAGAGCATTGTGCGTATGATGACATCATTTGATTTTCAATGCCCTCTCAGACATCTTACTGGGTATTTTACACTTGTGATGGCTCAGTAAGACCAGGTAGCCTCTGAAGATCAGGAAGCTTGTGACAGAGTCAGTATTCAAATCTTTTCACTCCTTCAAAATCTACATCAAACAGTCCACTAGCCACTGAATTCACAATCCTTTTGTGTAAACATGTAAAAAATACAATGTTTGGTACAATGTGGTCTCACTATCTACAATATCATCAATTATCATTTAATTATTGCTGGTCTTCTTAAAGGTATACAGCCAAAGGGGCCCCAGCAAACTTCCAGCTGCTGGCTGATGATTGGCTCACAACGGTATACACTGGGGTCTCTGCTGATATTTTAATACTCTCCTTGAAAGTAGTTGGTTTCCTCTAAATTTCCTCACCATATTGGTGTAATTAGTGTAGGGATCCTTTACTGCTTTATATTTCAAAATAGCTGGAAAGGTCAAATTAAAACTCTTAATAAAATAGAAGGAGTTAAATAAATTACTCTTTGGAACGGTTTGTTTCCAGAAGTCATTAACTATGATATTCCAGACTCTGAATGTTTATTCCCAAGGTCTTATTATATTTTATTAATGATTCTTAGTAAATGACAATCTTTAGAGAATTGGTGGTTAGACCAGCTGCCATATACTTTTTTTAACCTGCTATTCATTTTCTCTCTGCTTCTCAGTTTTACTTTCCTTTATCTACAAAGTTTCACCCTTTGAAGAAGCAGAGCAAAATAAATAAAAGTGACTAAAATTTTCTTTAACCCCTCAACTCTTTCCCGATATGCAGAATTAGATGCTTGAGTTTATAGAATGATTATAATAAAGCAACGCTACTAATTTAATTATATTGTAAATGGTGCAGGATGGAAATCTTCTCTCTTTGAAAGAAAAGCTCTTAATTGACTAGATTAATGAATCAGTTGTTATCTCTGCTTTGCTGCTGGAGATTCTGTTTAATCAAAGAAGCTCCACTTGGTGAGTGCAAGCTCAGTTGTCTGACCCTTCCTGCAGTTGATGCTGTAGCTTTACCAATCCAAACAAAACAGGTTTTCTCCTTGAGTCAGCCATGCAGGTACAGACATGAGTTTAACATCCCTATGTGATTTTCCCCCTATTAGAAACTCTTCAGAATGTTATTTAATTTTTTTTTTTTTTTTTAGGAGAAGAGTCTCAATGTATTTTACGAAAGCTCAAAATAACCAGTTTCTATGACAGCTAGATTATCAATGTCTGTTCAGCTTAGGTGGAGGAGGATGTCCTATTTAAACATAGGTAAAAATAGCTGTTAGAAATCATTACCTTTTAAAGCAATTTGAAATTATATAAAAGGATGTAGTGGCAAAGTAAAGCAGTTTGTGGCTTAATCTGAAAAAAATATTGTGAAGAGATTTTATAAATAAGATTATAGAGATAATCTTGTAAAGAGATAGAATTTTTATCTCTGTGTTTACTCCTATAAACAAGTAAGAAACTTGTGCTGCTATTCCTACACATTTCCCACTTTGTCATTCAACTCTTTGGATCATTCAACTCCAGTTGTCCATCCAGTCTTATCCAGTGACGCTGTCCTCCCCCAGAGCAGTCTTCTTACCACTTAGCTACCTGCCCCCATGTCTCATCAGTTTTAGAAGGGTCTTTTAAAATCTGGATTAAGTTCTGCATCCTCCATGTTATGTCTTTCTTTGAACAATCCTAGCTCATAGAAGGTACTTTTAGTATTCATTTTATTGGTCTTTATAATACATCATACTTAGATACTTTTTTGTTTGTCTTAGATGCAACATTTATATACATTTTGTTTCTTTTTTGACCACATGAAGTACAGTTTTCTAATACAATGGAAAGAACTGAAGATAGTTTAGTTTATATAGTGATATACAGAAGGAAGTATGGGTTAAATTTTTTGGGGGGGAGGGGTACTGGGGATCAAACCGAAGGGTGCTTAACCTGTCAGCCATATCCCAGCCATTTTAAATATTTTATTTAGAGATAGAACCTTACTGAGTTGCTTCGGGCCTTGCTAAATTGCTGAAACTGGCTTTGAACTTGTGATCCAACTTTCTCAGCTTCCTGAGCCCCTGGGATTACAGGTGTGCACCACTTGCCTGGCTAAATTTAATCTCTTGTTTGGAATTAATATCTCATTTTTTTCCTCCCAGGGGTAAAAAGCACTTTATTAAAATTGTCATGTGTAAATGGACTGAGTGTAAACATATTTACAATGTATCAATGAGTTCCAGCATCATTGGAAAGGTGAAAGAGCCTTGGGCATTTGTGATGTCCAGACCACATCAATTCATAGTTAGACTTTGTAGAGAATTTTAAAGCAGACCTTGAGCACTTCTGCCTCCTTCTTTTATTACAGTCCCTTATTTTTTTTCTCCTGTACCAAATGTAGATTCAATCATAAGCTAAGCCATTTCTCTTGCCTCTGTTAGTCTAACCCCATTAGTTGAGGAACTGTCATTTCTGATAACTTATACTTTGCTACTAAACCCTCAAACTGCCCCAAATTCTCCATTCCAACTCACATTGTTTTCCCAATGGAAAGAGATTCTGTCAGGGAGATATATGTTAGGAACGTACTAGGAGGTGAGTATAGCCATTCTTGCACTTAATTTTGGTATGCTCTCTTAAGTTCTTCTTTGCAGGTTATTTTAGTTTATTTTGTTATAATATACTGATTTTTATACCCTTCTTGTATGACTCTTTGAATAATATGTATTCTAAATATATGACTTGCATTCATTTTTCAGAAAGTGTTTCAAGGTATTGTTTTAAAATAATTATTTAAAAATGATAGAATCACCTATCCCACTGAGAATGAAGATTCATGTTTGAAAACGTTATATTAGCATCTTTTTAAAATGTGAATATTTGTTATCTTGCTTTCAGGTGGGTTGGTCACTTCTATGCAAATTAATAGAGGTCTGTCCAGGAACAATGCAGAGCTTAATGGGACCCCACGATATTGGAAATGACTGGGAAGTCCTTGGTGTTCACCAGTGAGTATGACAGATGCGTCTATACCTATGACAGTCTTTCTCTTAAAATACTGCTTGGGATCCAAGGCCATTATTGTGAAATTCTTCAAAATATAGGCACTTTTCCTTGAATCAATGATTTGCATTTATAGACAGCTTTAATCTGAAATCATATTGTTGGTATAATAATAATAATAATAATGGTCACTTTATTTTAACAATATAATCTACAATTATATAATGGATGAGTTGTAGATTTTAGATGGGTAATTAATAATTCAAACCAAAAAAAAAGAGTCTTTTACTTTTTAATAGTGGAACTAACAGGACTACCAGTTCTTAAAAAAAAAAAATAGGGGAACTGAAAAGTTAGTTCTATAAGTAGTAATTTGAATGTTTATGCTTTACTGTCTTTAAATAGTATAGGTTTATTCATATGTACATATTTAGTGAGTTTAAATATAGTTTTCAAAAGAAAAAAAGAAAATTACCTTTAGTACATGTACAGTCAGGTCTTGATAACTATTTTACCAACTACCTTTCTGCAGTTTTCAGCATAATCACTTATTAGATGAGACTGCTTTCTTAAGCCACAATTAGTTAAGAAAGAATTTTCTGAAGAAAATTTATTTCCAGGAAAATTCTTTTTTACAAACTTAGTTTCTCAACATTTAAAAAGTATCTTCTGCCATTTACTTTAAGTTTTCTTTATACTTAATTTCACTTATCTTTACTGCAGAGAAGGCAATTGTGGCTATATTTTGCTTCCAAAGATGTATTGCTTAAGAAAAATACAACTTAGGAAAAACTAAATTTTATACTTTGTATTGTTTATCAGCACAAATAATAGATCAACAATATATTTAGACCAATTAGAGCTATATGTTTGTTCATAGGTGAGCATATCTTATGTCCAAGTACTAAGATATGAGTATAGCCAGTCTTGCATTTAATATTTTGTTATGCTCACTAAAACCCCATGTAAGTACCTAGTGCTTATGTATTTTTTCTATTTTTGATAAATATTTGTTGTTGATATTTAGTTTCTGCCATATCAAGGGTGTGTTTTGGATAAAGCATGTTTACAATTAATCCATGCTCTCATCTTCAAACTCATCTCTGAAATTCTGAATCAGTTATATGGCATTTAATAAGGAGTAATCCAAAATTACTATAATTAGTAATTGTAACTTTAAGGAAAGATTCCCAAAGGTTGAGAGTGTTGGAAACTGATCTATTCATATTTTAGTACAGAACAACTGTTAAGTTATACTACTTATTTACTCACTAACTTACTTGTTTATTCGTTCATTTACCTTTATTAAGTCCCCACTCTAAGCCAGAAGTAAGCCAGAACAAGATAGATACAGTGTTCTTTACAGTGGAGCCTATTAGATGATTCCCATCAAAAACTTACTGTAAAAAATATTTCTTTATATTCAGAGACCTTTTCTCACAAAGATCTACAAATACTAAAGAAAAATGTTTTCTCTAGTGTTGAATTCAATAATAGTAGGAGTGGAACAGGGAAAGGTTGGATGGGGGGAGATAAGAGGAGAGTTGACTGAAAATTGAAGAAAAGAATCTCTAAGTTCCTCACCTTGCTGATTGGAAATCATGTGACAAGTCTCTTGAATTCTGTTTGAGCTCTGAATATCACAAGCTGGGTTTCCTCCTGACAAAAGCCAAATAACACCAGGCAGGAATAGACTAAAGATTTTATTTTGGAATTAATAATGCAGGGATTAAAATCTCATGAATTAGAACTAATTAAATGCTGTTGAGAGACTGAGTTCACTTTCCAATATAACATATTATTTCTCTTTCAAACACAGAAACAATAATTTAAGTATTTAAATGAATTCTTTATATACATACTAGCATCTCTTAGATCTTTCTATGTTAATGTATCAGTATGCAAAATGTAATTGATAGGTTTTCATCACATATAAAAATGATCTTGATTGATTGATGTATGCAGCTCTTCATGATAGTTTGTATATGGAGTTGGCTGAAAATAGTTAACTGAATTTGAATTTTTAAAGGAAGGAAAATGAGCAGTAGTATAACTTTTCTGAGGAGTGAGGAGACTCATAATAGTTCCTTGTTAAGTTTCATTGTTTTTGTTTTTCTTCCAACTTTGTTGAGATATAGTGGAGAGTTAAAAATTGTATGTATTTAAGGTATACAACTTGATGATTTAATATATGTATGTACTGTGAAATATGCTCCACATTGAAGTAAATAACATTCCTGTTAATTTGTATAAGCTTGGTTCAAGTTTGTAGGAAGAAAAAACAAAACAACAACAACAAAAATACATGAGCTTCACTATAGGAATTAAATACAATGAGACTAGCCAAAATATGCAAATAAAAAAATAATACTTAAATAAGCAAACCTCAGACTTTAACTTTTAATTATTACCTGATTTGTTTTTAACTCTAGACTGATTCTTAAAATGCTAACCGTTCATAATGCCAGTGTAAACCTGTCAACAATTGGACTGAAGGCCTTAGATCTCCTCCTAACTTCAGGTAACAGGCTTACATATTTTATGTATAAAAATATTTGAAACCATTTATTAAATGTATTTAAGTCATTTTAAGATCATAATATTATATGACCTAAATATCGGTATTTCTATATTTCCTTTGTTTCTATCTTCTCATCTCTTTATATATTTTTTTCTTTTTTTTTTTTTAAAGATAGAGAGAGAGAGAGGAGAGAGAGAGAGAGAGAGAGAGAGAGAGAGAGAGAATTTTTAATATTTTTTATTTTTTAGTTCTCGGTGGACACAACATCTTTGTTGGTATGTGGTGCTGAGGATCGAACCCGGGCCGCACGCATGCCAGGCGAGTGCGCTACTGCTTGAGCCACATCCCCAGCCCCATGTTTTTTTCTTAAAAATTTCATGCAGTACCTTGATTTTAAGTAGTTCTTGATATATCACTCCCAAATCTCTATTCCAAGTGCCAATTTACTGTGAAATCTGGTCCCACATTTCACGTTCTCACTGGCTTGGTGACCATTCATTCCCTGGTCATTTTTATATCTTTCTTCATACATATCTTTTGTTATTTTTCTTGTGGTACTGGGAATTGAACTCAGGACCTCAAGCAAGCACTATAATCTGAGCTATATCCTCAGTTTTTTTATTGTGTAATTTTGGGACACAATCTCCCCAGGTTGCCCAGGCTGGCCTCAAACTTGAGATCCTTCTGCTCAGTCTCCCTAGTAGCTGGGATTACAGGTGTGCATTACCATACCCAGCTCCATATTTATCTTTCATATGTTTTCTGTGATATATGTTCTATAGTATACTATAATAGCAATGTTTTAAAAGTATATATATATACTTTTTTTAAAATTATATATATATATATAATTTCTTAAGTGCTTGCTAGATGCCAGGCTCCACATGTAAAGTGCTTCACACACTTTTAAAAACAGCTTTGAGATAAGAGATGATGCTTTGAGATAAGAGATTGCTTCAGCCACTAAATGGTAGAGCTAGGGATTGAAGTTATACATGTCAGTTTTTTGTTTTTGTTTTTGCCTGGGAAAACTTCTGTATGGAAGATAATGAACTTGAACAAAGACATTTGATATGGTGCAATTCTTGTGGTCACTGCTGTGAGAGACACTAGAGGTCATGTAAAGTTCTGAGAAGAAAGGCCGCTCACAGGGACCTAATCTTTAAGCGTTGCTTAAGGTAGCACAGGGTGTTTTAGGTCAGGAGAACCATTCTTGCAGAGTTGCAGAGGCCTGGGAGGGCAGCATGAGATCCTGGACATGTAGGTGGGGACCTATAATGTTCACATCAGCCCTTCTCTCAAGAAAGAGAGTGAAGACAAAGGTTATGAAGGAGAAGAGATAGGAAAAGTTTGAAGATCCTGATCACTTCACCATAGCCTTTTATTAGAATATTTAATGGCATGAGCTGGGTGTGGTGGCACATGCCTGGAATCCTGGCAGCTCAGAGGCTGAGACTGGAGAATCCCAAGTTCAAAGCCAGCCTCAGCAACAGTGAAGTGCTAAGCAACTCAGTGAGATCCTGTCTGTAAATAAAAAATACAAAATAGGACTGGGGATGTGGCTAAGTGGTTGAGTCCCTGAGTTCAATCCCCTGTACCAAAAAAACAAAACAACAACAACAAAAAGTTAATGGCATGGTATAAACTAACTAGTTTTAACCATGAATTTTTTTAAGCCCTTGTCCTTGAGAACTTCATTTATTTATTTGGTTCATTCTCCATTTGGTGGTGGACAGGAAAATGAGGGTTGATGAATCAAAAAAAAAAAATCTTCCAACTCTGGAATATATAGAAGTTGGCAACATGCAGGCAGCTAGAAAATATGAAATATGTTTTGAAAAGATTAATTTAATTTCTCCCACATAGCAGTCAGAATTTTGAGCTACTAGGAAATTTTATATGGGTTTTTAAGTTCACTTTAGGTACTTACTTGAGGCTGATTTGTAAGTCATTTTTACTTTCTAGCCATTAATTAATCGATTTAATAGTTATTGGGTACTTATTACTCTGGGTGCTAGATAATTCTAAGACAGATGAGGCAAAATTCCTACAATTTAGATGTTCATAATTCATCACTGCTGTCTAATATAATGTTCTCCATTGACGGAATGTCTGAATGCTTCAATACCATAGCTGGTGGTTGTATCTGGCTGGTGAACATTTGAAATAGCAGAAACTGAATCCTAATCATATTTAACAGAAATTCATTTAAATTTGAATTTAAATAGACTTTTGTGGTAGTGGCTATATAATTGGACATAGCAGGCATATAGATTAAAGAATTTATGTAATTCTTTAATTTATATAATTACAAATTTTTAAATTTATCTAAGCATAGTAATAATTAAAATTTAGTTGAGGAAAGTACTACAAAAAAATATGAAGTAAACCACTGAGTAGCTAAACTTACTTGTAGGACATAAGGGCATGGACATGACCTGTTTAAATTTTTATCCATCTCTGCCTCTTATCAGTTGTTGGACCTTGAGTAGAGTTCTTGAGTTGAGTGTGCCTCAGTTTTCTGATCTTTAAAATGGGCATTGCACCTACCTGATGGGATCGCAGTGATTAAGCATGTATAAGGAAGTGCTTCAACCAGTGACTGACACATTTATGCTGTAAAAATGTTTATTACTGCCAGTCCTATTCCAGTACCATTATTTTTACTGCCCTATAGGTGTTATTTGTGTTATTTCTTAAATTATGGCAATAATAGTTTTGGTATAGAAAAGAACAAGAGTATTTCATGCAACTGAGCAAGTTCAAAGGGATATTAAAAAGAAGGTTAGTATTAAGCAAGCAATTCAACATACATGGAGTTGAGAAAAGGCATGGAAGAACATGGGGCTGATGAGATCCATGTAGTAGTTTTGGGAAGAATCTTGTTTGTCATGTTAGGGAATAAAAAGAAAGCCTTAGCAAATGTCAACAAAGGATTTACAGAATCACATTGGTTTTAGAATATAATGCAGGGAATAAACTAATTGGGTAGGGGTTTGGGCCAGGCAGAGCAATTAAGCAAATGTTTTTGCATTTTAGATGAGATATGATGAGGTACATGATAGGAGTGATGAGGTCTTATTCAAAAAGAGTTTTTTTTTTTATTTAGGAGATCACACCTGAAGGGCTTAATAATGATTTAATTAGTTGGTTGGAGAGAGAATGAAAGAAAGATGTAGAATGGAACATAACTGGATGTTTTCTTTTGTGAAAACTACTCTATGATAATATCACTTATGAAGAAAGGGTACAGAAGTAGTCTAGGTTTGGGGTGCCCTGACAGTTCAGAGAGTTCAATGGTCTATGTAAAATATACCATTCATACTCCTTATGTAAAAATTACCACAACTGCTGAAGCAGCTCTTCACTTGAGGTCATTTCCTTCTCTTCATAGGTAAAATCACTTTGATGATATTGGAAGAAGAGAGTGATATTTTCTTGTTAATTTTTGATGCCATGCGTACATTTTCAGCCAATGATGAAGTCCAGAAACTTGGATGCAAAGCTTTACATGTGCTGTTTGAAAGAGGTATTTAAAAATTTCAAAAATCTTTATTTTGAAATATATATAAGGAAAAAAAGGCTCATTATGGGAAAATTATGATATAATTATGATAAGAAAAAGGTATCTAAATCATACTATTTATTAATAAATGAGTTGTCTGTCAAGGGTGAATAATAGGGTTAATCAGAAATACTGCTTGTTTCTGTGATGTGAATGTCATTCTTGGACTATAAACCATACAGTATTAGTACACTTTCATTCCATTGTATAGCAAGGCAGAATGTTCACTTTAAAAACCAGATTGCATGGGTGCTAATAAAGAAAAATATAAAACCATGAATCAAGCATAGGTTAACTTGGGTTTATGATGAGTCATCACCCAAGATCTTAAAAATTGATAAAGACTCTGGATAATAACCCAGGGTTCATAAATTGTCCCTTAGGACACAGAGCAATGTGTATTTTATAGCATGGCACTGAGATTGATAACAGATTATCATGCAATTTCAGAGATGGTTGGAACCTTTGTTTAGTCCTTCCTCTGTCTTGATGAAGAAATGGGTCAGAGAAATGAGCAACTTGCCGGAGGACACATAGCTAGTTGCAGCACGGTTCAGCTATTACTGTCTTGAGAGAGTCCCTTTTACATCATTATTGGAACCAGCTCTGCTAGGGCTTCACATAAGAATGAATGCTTTATGCAGGCCCTGTTGCCAATACCAGTTTACCACTTTAATATCTGGCAGCTCCAGAAATGGGATAAAGTTTCAGGTATCATTTAATTCCCTGTCTTATTCCAGATGTTACTTAAACAGCTTGTACATAATTATAATTCATTAGAGACAAAAAAGGATAAGAAAATGATAAAGGGAAAGTTATAGAAAAATAAGTTTCTTATTTTTCTCCTAGAAGACCTGGGAGTAACCCCCACCCCCACAGGTGTCCCTGGATGAGATGATAAAGTGTACACATTTTTCAAGGAACACAAAGTGTATTTCAGTGACTTTGTCAAGAGTCAGAACAGTCTGAACGTGGGACCCAGCTTTTCAGTGAGCATGCTTGGTAGAGAAGATAGTTTACTGTGAACACAGAATGAAAGAACTCTGTCTTCCAAGTAATCTACTATACATGTTATATCTCGCAACTATGCTTTTGATAGGAACTGGGAGGATAAAGTTTCAGGTTCTGTCATCCTGCAGGGCCTGTAATCTTCAGTGTTGCAGTATAGGAACACATTCTTATTCTCAGAAGAAGGGCTGTCATCACTCTCACAAGTGTTAGGGGCCCTACCATGACACTTGGAGATGGACCAGGGAATGTTGAAAAGAAAAAATATCTCACTCAATAGAAAGATCAGCAGTGTCCCGAGTATTATGATTGTAAATGTAATGAAGAAAAAGTTCAGAATTTTCCAGGAGTATCAAGTTTCCCAAGACTCAATTAATTTAGCTAATAAAGTTAATTTTTTTGAAAAGTTAGTTAATAAGTTTAATTTCCAAAGTTTGGGAAAAAATGCTATGGAAACTCCTCAATGACATAAAAAAAAATTCCATGCTACCTTTCATTTATTAAAAGAATCTAACCAATTTCACATTATATTATAGGGTCACATAAGAATAAAACTGAAAAAGAATGAATGTTCATCACAAAGAGCGGTACATTTATAACACTTTTGTTGGTGCACATCTCAAGCTCAACAAACCAGATTTTTATACATGGTTTTGAGGTTCTGAGCTAATAGCATGACTCCAAATGGAACTCAGTGACTTGATCTAAAGACTTAAATTATGAGAATTAATGATGATAATTTTTGATTTCTGAAGGAAAATCATTAAGGGAGAATATTTTGAAGTTTAATTACTTGTCATTTGCTAAAGTTCACGCCTTTTGAACTGATACATTTAGACGAGCTGCCCTTCGATAGATTACTATTAACCCCTCAATTTTAAGTGGCATAAAATGTTCATTTCTAGTTGGCATCTTTATTGGTACTGGCTGATTTTCTCTATAGACTCTTCCAGATGAATTGTAAATGATTTTGATTTTTTGAAAACTGTTTGATGAATATCACCTTTGCAATTAAAAATTTGATATAACTAATACAGGTCAAAATAAAATTATTTTTATGCAAATAATTCTCTTGTTATAAAATTCTTAGGGAGGCATCTTGCAGAAACACATTTTTACTTAAGTATATTGTATTTGCCATGCCTCATACAACTATTATGAATATATTGTTGAGTAACTAAACTTTTATATCATTTAAAATTTTATTTGATATTTTTTGTCCTTCGTGTTTTAGTGTCTGAGGAACAACTCATTGAATTTGTTGAGAACAAGGATTATATAATATTGTTGAGTGCATTAAAGAATTTTAAAGGTGAAGAGGAAATTGTGCTTCATGTACTACATTGTTTACATTCCTTAGCAATTCCTTGTAAGTAACCTATATACGTGATTTCTTTTTTGCCTGTGAAAATGACATTATCTCTCCATTCTGAATGTGTTTTGAAAATATTTTTGTTATTTAGTGTTGTGGGTCCTAAACTCATTTATTTATTTATTTGATTAAGTTTTATTTATTGAAACGATTGCAGCTGGCTCTGGGTTTGGTATTGGGGAAACAGTAGTGGAAAATATGAACATATTCTTTGCTTTTTCAGAGTTCAGGGTACAATGAGGGATGCAGGTAAGTACCTAGTGATTGCAGCATTACAAGGGAAATAGTGGCAGAAGTACCTAAGGTTATGAGAGTAAATACAGAATGAGTCAAGATCTCTTCAAAGAGTCTTGAATGATAAGAGTTTTGTTTATAGGGAGGAGTGAGGTGAAGTTCGAATGCAGGCCAAGTATCCAGGCAGTGGGCATTGTGAGTGTAAAGATTCTGGAGCAAGAGTAAGCACAGAGCTTTCCAAAAAATAAAAGTGGCTCACTAAACCATGGATTTATGAGTGCTTGCACACATGTGTGTGAGTATGCATGCATATTTCCAGTGATGTGTTCGAGTTTTGCTAATGGTGGCAGGAGAAGGGCGTGGTAAATGGATGAGGCTGCAGACCTGGAGAAGGGTTACGTAGGACTGAAAAGCTACATGAAGGAGTTTGAACCTTATTATAGTTCTTGGTTAGCATTTTAGTGTGCTTTGAAATTTAACCATTTCTTTCACACAAACAAATCACAAATCCAAAGAAATTCATTTGTTGTGTATGCAACCAATGAATACTAATGAGCTAAAATATGCTTCAGATTCTGCTTTGTTTTGCAAGTGCACAATAACATAATAACATATAATCATATTTCATGTACTATCTGTGTGGGTTTATAAGGATGTACATATGCATTTATCTAGTAATATTTTTATTCTCCCACATGTAAAGTTTTGAAAATTAAATGAGGTAAATAAGATAAAGAATGCAGAATAGTTCCTGGTTTGTAATATATGTCATATAAACATTGACAACATTATTACACAATATTGATTTTATATGCATGAAGTCACATATTATAGATAACATTCCTATATGGTTTCAGATATGGAAGTCAGTTTGGCCATCTGAAGATGTGAAACGTCAGTGTAGCAGGGTCAACACCAAATGTCCTTGTGAATGCATACCATTTCTTTGTGGTGTTTATAAAATCACACTGATTTTCTCACTCACAGGATATTAAGCACTTGAAAGAGAATAACACTGAATAATAATAACAGAGAATGACCATACTTTCACATTTGTCCCAGTCATCACTGCCAACAAACTGAATATATTCATCATTGCACTTTTCCTGAGCTATATTTATTCACTTATTTATTTATTTTGTGCTGGTTGCTTTTGGAATTCATTGTTTTCCACCCACATATGACATAACTCTAGTTCAAATATGTTGATTCATGATGTAAAGGTCAAAGAAAGAACAGATAAAAATGAAGATATCAAGAGTTTTAAATACTTGTTCTGAACTAAAGACTTCTGCCTTTTGATAATGGAGCAAATCACATCTGCTTGTTCTACGTCAAAGTAGTTAATTGTTTTAAGAGGCTATTTTCTTTCATTTTTAAATGCATTTTAAAAGTATTTGTTGTTTTTAAATGTAATTTAAACATTGAAATATATTATTTTAGAAACCAGTTTTACCTATGTTGACCAAAAAAAGTTTTGCTTACAGATTCTTTTTTTTCCCTCAGTGAACAGTCAACATTTCTTTCTAAGATAGAAATGTTTTCTCTGCATAAGTTTCATAATTCACTCTCTTTACTGATTAATAGTCTTTCCAAGTGGCTTTTTTCTTTACTTTCTGTTTCTCTTAGGTTTTTCCCTTTATCATACTGTTAAATGTCTTACTGTTCTTCTCCCCTTCCCCACTACCACCTCTACTGCCTCCCCAGTCTATCCAGGACTTTCAGGAAAGTTAGTTGTCCTGCCTTCTGCATTGGCCATTCTGGAATGGGGGAAATAGATCACCTTTGCTTTTAGCTGTTCTACTATGGGACTTAATCTTGATTTTCCTTGTATGACCTGAGGAAAAGAAACAAAGCAAAAATCATATGACAATGTCCTCATTAGGAAATAAGCCTTCAAATTAATTTGTTTAAAAATGTGGCCATTCTTAGGCTTACATAAAAACATGACCATCCCCTTCCCCCTCCCCTCCCCTGGTCTTAAAATTTTAAGCCAAGAAATAGGACTAAAGCAATTTTCCCTTAATGCCAAAGATGAGTCCTCCTTCCCACGAATATTAACAGTGAACTGCATAGTATTTTTTATAGCTGTTGGATAGGACATGATATTTAAATTTGGAAATGTAGTAATTCTGCTGCCATATATTTATAGTCTAAAATGTGGTTTTATGTGTATCTGAAAGGAGAAAATGTTCCTCTATTTGTAATTATGGTTTATTTAAATTTAGGCAACAATGTAGAAGTCCTCATGAGTGGCAATGTCAGGTGCTACAATATTGTGGTGGAAGCCATGAAAGCATTCCCTGTCCATGAAAAAATTCAAGAAGTGAGTTGCTGTTTGCTGTATAGGCTTACATTAGGTGAGTTATGACTCTTAATTTATTCTCACAATCCTTATGTTGTAAGTACATATAGCATGTGTGTATCGTATGTTGATGAATGAGCAGTATATTAATAGCATTGGATGGACATGTTGTAAAGTAGCAAATTGTTATTTTATGAATTACTAACACCATGCTTAGAGGGAATTTCAAAAGAAGTGGTAAAATATGTGAAATTTAAGAGTATTATTAATTTGTTTTTTGAAGAAGTGATCCTATAGGAGTGTTTTATTGCTAGTACTATATTTAAAATACATTAATGCGACAATTGATATCTACTTATGTAGAAAATATGAAGCATAAAACAAAGAACTCACCAGCTGCCTTGAGTATTAGCATATTTACCAGGACTGGAAAAATCTCCCTCCTATTCTTGCTTTCTCTGTAAAGGTTAACACTCTCCAGGATTTTGTATTTATCATTTTTTTTTTTGCTTTCTAAATATAGTTTTATTGCATTTGCATGTTTTCCTAAGCCAAATTGTTAATGTATTTGATTTTTTTCCACCTATCATCCAAATGGAATCATACTGTATGCTGCCTTCCACAATTTTAAAAAATTTATACTATGTTTATAAAAATCATAAATATTTTTCATGTAGTTGTATGTGGTATTCTATTATGTGTACATACCATAATTTATTTTTCCATTTTTCCATCTATGGATGTCTGGATTTTTTTGTTTTATGAAAATACAGGGCAAATATTTTTTCAAATATTTCTTTGCTGTCTAGATGCTTCTTCCTACTTTGTGTGAAATATGAAATCTATTTTTTATTCTTTTTTTTTTTTTTGTATGTGTGCTAGAGATTGAACCCAGGGGTGCTTAACCACTGAACCACATTCCTAGCCATTTTGATTTTGAGACAGGGTCTTCTTAAGTTGCTGAAGCTGGCTTTGAACTTGCAATCCTGCCTTAGCCTCCTGAGCTTCTGGTGTAACAGGTGTGCACCACCACACCTGACATTTTTTTTTTGATTTTTCATAGGACAGTTTTTTAAAAAAAAATTGATTCACAGATTCTGGATTACGTTTTGATTGTTGATTATATGTATCGGAAATATTTTCTCTTAATTTGTGACTTATCTTTTCACCATCTTTATGGTGGTTTTTTAGTATAAATTTAATAATTAATTGCTTTGTAACTTATCCTCTTTCATGTATCTTCTTGAAAAAAGAGGATAAGTCACAAAGCAACTTTTTCTCAAGCTAATCAATATATTCAATATTTTCCCTAAACTTTTCTCATTAAAATGTTGAAGGATTGTAATTGTTTTCTTGCAAAAATTCAATTCCCCTTTTTTCTTTTTTTAATATGGAGAGCTGGTCATCATCTCAGCACAGTGTAGCATAGGGCTCACTATTTCCCTGTGGTGTGGCACACAGATGGTATATATGTGTTTCTGTTCCTGCTGTAATGTTGCACTGGCTAAGTAGATCTGTCTGGATCGATATTACATGGCTTAAATTACTGTAGCTCTATAAGACCTGAACTCTGACGAAAGGGTCACATCACCACACATTCTTTGGATGCACATATTGACATTTTCTCTCTGTACAAATTTTGGAATCAATTTATCCAGTTCAAAATTCTAAGGGGATTTTGACTGGAATTGCACCAAAAGTATGGATCAATTTAAGAATAACTGACATCCTTACATTGTAATTTCTTCCAGGCTTGTCTTTGCTAGTTATATTTAGGTACCTTACTGTTTGCTATTTTTATAAGTAGTTTCTCTTTTAAAATTATCTTTTTGAATTGTATTTGCTTGAAGAAAGGGAAGTGATTCTTTGTATATTGATCCTACCAGCCTTTCTAACTCTTATTGATTCTGATAACTTGTTTGTAAATGTTCTTAGGTTGTCTATATAGCAGTTTTATAATTTGTGAATAATAATGGTTTGAGTTCTTTCTTCCCACTCATTATGTATGTCTTTATTTTCATTTCCTGTCTTCTTTCAATACTCAAACCACTTGTATGGTATTAACTGGAGGCAGTGATGGTAGGTATCCTCATCTTGCTTTTGATTTTAAGGAGAAAGTTTCTAATATTCTGTCATCCAGAATAATGCATTACAAAGTTTACTTTTTTACTTTTTTGCGAGAGGTACTGGGGAGTGAACTCAGGGGCACTTGACCACTGAGCTACATCCCCAGTCCAACTTTGTATTTTTCTTTAGAGACAGGGTCTCACTAAGTTGCTTAGCATTTTATTTTTGCTGAAGCTGGTTTTGAACTTGTGATCCTCCTGCTTCAGCCTCCAGAGCCACTGGGATCACAGGCATGTGCCACTGTGCTAGGCTACTTTTAAAAAATTTTTTAAACCTTAATTTGTTTTATGACAGATAGATTTAATCAAGTTAAGAAATTTTCTTCTAGGGCTTGGGTGTAGCTCAGTATGAAGCAACTATTTAGCATGCAAGAGGCCCTGATGTCAATCTCCACCACCAAAAAGAAGAAGAAAACAAAACAAAACAAAACAAAACTAACAAAAACAAATTAAAAATAAAAAAAGAAAGCAGGCTATGATCTGGTTAAGAGCCAGGCTTAATACAGGAGGTTCTGGCTGTGCTGTCTTACCTTGGACAAAGTTTGAGGCTTGTCCATCCATTGCAGTGCCAGAATCCATATTTCCCACAGGGCTTCTAGCTTTTGCATTTGCTTGCTGCTCATGATTCTTGTTTCAACTCCTTTTTAAATTCCTCCCCTCTACCTGTCCACCATCCTCCACCCCAACACACACACACCTTGGAGATTTCCTTGGTATTTTTGTGAGTAGAATTTTGCATTAAAAAGTGGGTGGTTGGTAAATAATAAGGTATAATTATCTACTGCTGGAAATTGGTTCTGATGACCTTTTCTCAAAACGATTTTGTGCAAAATCAGGATTATTATTATAGGCATTTAGCTTTTAGTCACTACAACTTTGGGAAAGACGTCATAATTTATTTGAAAAACTAATTTTCATTATAGTAACTTAAAATTTCACTTCTGGAGCTATGATTATATCCTTTGTATAATTTAGAAATTGATTTTGACATTGGATATACTTCTAGATAGACTGAGTGAAAGGGAATGTTTAAAGATTGAATTCTGTTTCATATGCAACCCTTTAGTTTGGTATTTCAATGATAAATAAGCATTTATTTAATGCTGTTTTATAAAAAACTATAAGATACAATGAAGATATCTTAATATTTATCCATTTCTTTCAGAGCTTCCAAAGTAGTTTCATATATATATATATATATATATATATATTTTTTTTTTTTTAATTCAAGAAAAAATCCTAAGAGATGGAATGCTAGGATGCTCCACTTTTATACATGAGCACCTGTGGTTCAGCAAGTCTTTGAATCTAATCTGAGATCATGTAGCCAGTAAAGAGTGAAATCAGGCTGAAATTTTTGCATGCCTTCTGTGGTTACTAGTGACTGGGAGAGTAGGAGAATGGAAGAAATGAGGAATTGTGGTTCCAGCCATCTTTTCTGCAGGGCTTTTCTAGCTTGTGCATTTGCTTGCCACAGATGGCACTAAGTTAGATGGCAAAGAGAAGTTCTGGTGTGCTACTGCACAGTGGGTTGATTGCAGATAATGATAGTGTCCTGTGTACTTCAAAAAATTAGAGGAAATGGGTTCAGATAGTTTCACCATAAGGAAATGATACATGTTTGAAGAGATATATAGGTTGACTCTGATTTATTAAATATTATCCAATGTCTACATATTTTAAAATATCACATGGTACCCCATAAGTATTATAATCTTCATTGTTTTAGTTAAGCATAGATTGAATTTAAATTAAAAAATTTAAAACAACAACAACAACAAAACATTCCTTCTAAAATGTAGCAGCCATTCACTAGCTTAAAATATTATATTTTCATGAAGGAACACAGTTGTACACACTGGCTGATATCTGTGAACATTTTCACCTAACTCAAAAGTTTATTTCTTAAAACTAGCTGTTACAGCAGTAAACTAAAGTTTAGTTGTATTATATGTTTTATAACTTTCCACAGTCAAGTTTCAACCTGCAAATATTACATTAAAAGTGTGAGTTCAATTTTATCTCTTGAAATGAGCAAGAGGAAGAAGTGGTTTTGTTTCCGAGCTTAGGGAAATGATACTTGACTCCTAAAAAGGTGTATGATGGCCAGAGGATGGTTTGGGGGTGGGTGGTAGGTGGGAGGGAATTCTTATATACTCTTGGCAGGATAGTATAATTGCTATAAAAACAAATATGAAGGGTCCTCAAGAAACTAAAAATACAGCTACTATATGACCCAGCTATAGTACTCTCTGCTATTTAACCGTAAGAATTAAAGTCGGCATACTGTAGAGATAGATTTATACCCATGTTTATCACAGCTTAATTCACAATAAACAATTTATGGAATCATCCTAAGTGTCAGTTGCCTAGAGGAATGGATAAATAAAATGTAGACCATGTAATCATGGAGTTTTACTTGATTATGAAGAACAAAGTTACATCATTTGCAGGAAAGTAGGTGAAACTAGGGACCATAATTTTGAGTGAAATAAGCCAGTCTCAGAAAAGTATTATGTTTCCCCTTATATGTGAAACCTAGAGGGAAAAAAAGGAACACCATGAAAATAGAAGGGTAGAGAGAAGGGGTGGGGCATAGGGGAGCGAGGAGGGAGGGTAGGGGAGGGGTAGTATTAGGGAGTGAAATTGATCAGATTGTGGTTTCCTATATATGTGAATATGCCAAGATGAATCCCACCATTTTGTATAATTAAAATGCATCAACAAAAATATTAAAATTCTTGGTTATTTATTATATTATTGGAATTATTGGTAATAATTCCAATAATATAATAAATAATATAATAATCAATAATTATTATATTATTTGAATTAAATAAACTAAAGAATGTATATGTCATATTCAATTTTTATATTATTCTTTAATTTGTTCTTAAAAAATAAAAAGCCATCAAATTGATCTTAAGGGTGATTTGGGAGGATGGGTGGATAAGTGGTACTAGAGATTGAATTCAGGTGCACTTGACCAGTGAGCTACATCTCCAGTTTTATTTCTTTGTATTTTATTTAGAGACAGGATCTTATTGAGTTGCTTAGTGCCTCGCTTTTTGCTGAGGCTGGCTTTGAACTCATAATCTTCCTGCCTCAGTCACCCGAGCTGCTGGATTATAGGCATGTGCCATTGCTCCTGTCAGATAAGGGTGTTTTTTGACTTTCATTAAGAGATTATTTGTTTCATTTAGTAACTAGAGGCCTTATTATTCCTGATATTGTTTCAAAAGAAGCTGACTAAAACTTTTTCTTCATGATTAAAATAAAAATCCAAAGTCTACATATATTTAACATTTTTTTTCAAATTATTTCATCTAATTATGGATTTGATGTATTTAAGGGCCTTATGCAGTTTTTCATGCTTTTCCATTTACGTTGTCTCAACATCAGTAAGGCCCATCTTACTGGTATTTGCCCAGAGCTACACAGTTGGCCCATGGTCAAGTATCTGCTGGCAGTGACATGGCCATAATAACAGGGGAAAACAGCTGATGGAAAAAACCCAAGTTTAGACAAGCTGGTAAAAGTAGAAGAGAACCTTTCTGAAATGACTCCCCAAGGCTCAGGAACACTGAGACTGGGGTATGTGTGCTTAGTGAATGAATGTGGACAAGGGACTTACATAGGAAGGTCTTGATGGGGGAGCCATTCCCCGGTTGAACTGCCTTCTGATTCTGAGGCCATTGATTGACATTTAGTTTAGATTTCGGGCTTTTTCCTCATACAGGATCTTTTCCATTTTGCATTGTGTCTCAGGAATCACTGAATTGTACTTACAGATAAATAGTACTCCTGGTTGTTAGAGAGTGACAAGAGAAACAAAAAGAGTCACGTGTTTTTGGAATACAACATAAATTCTATCACCATAAGAACTTATATTTTTGGATGTTTTGTTAAGTTTCTTAGAATGGGTGAGTTAGAGGTGATGAAATAATTTATGTTTTGTTTTCAAAGATGATCATAGATGAGATCAAGTAGTGGTAAGTGTGCTAATGTTTTTTCTGAGCAGTATCCCTTCAGGTGAGGGTATTTTGTAAAATAATTTAATGAAGAGGGAGAGTTTCTTTTCTTTCTTTCTTTCTTTTTCTTTTTTTTACTTCTCTCTTTTAGAAGACAGGAAAATTGTACGATGAATATTGTAGTGCAGTATATAATGGACATGTTGTTTTTATGTGCTGATGATGGGACGAGTCCAAGAACGCAAAATAAACCAAACTTTTGTATCATTATTTTTTGCTCAGTTACTTCCCTATCCAAGATAATTAAATGACCACATACAATTTTTTTCAACCTTTTTCTCAATCATATTAAGCTTCTTAATGGCATTAATACATTCATCACTACTTAAACTTATTGATTTGCTTTCTGTTATATTGTGTAAGGCAATTTAAGTTCCATGGATGAGAATTTAGCTAATGTGTCATTTAACTTGTAGGTAATTTTTTTAATATCCTGGTATTAAACGAGGTGCATGAGTTTGTGGTGAAAGCTGTGCAGCGGTATCCAAAGAATGCAGCTTTACAGATTTCAGCACTCAGCTGCTTAGCACTTCTCAGTAAGTAACTTTACCAAAAGGAAATTTTATTTTTTCCCTTTTCCTCTTCAGTGCTGGTGATCAAATCCAGGGCCTTGTGCACACTAGGCAAGCGCTCTACCACTAAGCTGCCACCCCAGCCCCCAAAAGGAAATTCTCATGGGTGCATCTGAGGTTGACTGTTGACATTATAATGTTGATCACAATGGTCAGAGAACTACACACAGAGGAGAAAGCATTAAATGCTTTTCTGTGCTCATCAACTAGGTGTCTTAATTTATATGGGGGTTTTGTTTGATTATGTGGCTAATCTTAAATAATCCTCCTCTACTTTATTTCTACTCTATTGGATTTTATGGTAACCACTTCCTCATGTTTTCTTCTATGTATGTGGGATGGCAGTGTTCTGAGGTGTGTAATATCTTAAAAAGTGCTTTATGTTTAACAAAGGCTGCCACTGAAGAACATCTCTCTCTGTTGTCAACATTTCAAAATATGGACTTCAATTTGGTTATTCATACTGTCATTGAATTTTATGCACATGAAATACATATATTATTTTTAAAATTTTTTCAAGCTGAGACCATTTTCTTAAATCAAGACTTAGAAGAAAGGAATCCAGACAATGATGAAGAGGAGGGAGAAGATAAATGGTTCTGGCTGGAAGCCTGTTACCGAGCCTTAACGTGGCATAGGAAGAACAAACATGTGCAGGTTGGGCGCTCACAAATATCACACTTATATAAAATTGTGTTTTTTGATAATTTATATTTTGATGAGTTTCTTTTTTTTTTTTCCTTCCCCAAATCCAGGAGGCCGCATGCTGGGCACTAAATAATCTCCTTATGTACCAAAACAGTTTACATGAGAAGATTGGAGATGAAGATGGCCAGTCAGTAGTTCTGTATTTATAGAAAATACAGTTATATTTTTAATCAATGCATATAAGATACCTTAACCATAACTCTCCGTGGTAGGAATATTTTTAATGTGGGCATGTGTGTCTTAAGTATCGCTGCATAGTAGTGGTGGGTATCTAGTATTTTGATCTCATGGCCTTCCATAGTCAGAAAAGGTGGTGCATGTAAGAGTTATTACTAAGGGATTTGGAATCCAGAGATATTCCGTCATTTGTGAATCTTGGACGAAGGATCCTTCAGTTTTCTGGTTAATCATGTAAAAATGCCACATTAATTCATTTCAGAAGATAGAAGTCACAGAGCCCTCTGTGGCTCTGTGGAGAGAGACGAGTCAGCAGGTTGTCAGCATCAGGATTAGATTTGGTCAGAGATCTTCTCATGCTCACTTCCCATGTCCCTGCCGATCGGCTTCTCTTTCCATGGCAACATGAAGCTGGCCCTTCTTGAGGGCTCAAGGGAAGCCTGGGCTAACCTCACCAGCCTTTGTGCACTATGGCTGCTGCTTATGCTCTGCTCTTTGCTCTGGGTTTCCTTTGGGTTTTAAAATAGCAAAAACTTTGGAAACTGCAATAGTAATATTTTGCATCTCAAATCCTGACAGCCTCTTTGTATAAAAATCCACTGCCAATAAGAAGGGAATTCAAGGTAATGACACAGATGCTATTGAATCAAACATTTCCTTTCTGAAAAGAAATGGGAATTCTCAAACCAGCATGCAAATCATCCCATGTTGAACAGTCGTGGTTAAGGCAGAATTCAAATTGCAGTTTGTAAATTTTAGTTCCTAACACACTTATTTTTTAATATTCATAGGAGGACTTTAAAATAAGTATGTTATTAAGAGAAATATATTTATGTTCCACACCTCTAAAATCTGCTCTGCTTCTTTACAGTTTTTCATTTTTCCTTTCTTGTTGGCAAAACTGTCTTTTCCCCACTTTAACTTTTTCCTCCTATCCCCTCTGTATGTCTCTGGTGAGACTTTTTTCTCTCTATTGCTTATCAGCTTTTGTTTTTATTTTATTTTTTATTTGTTCTCTGCTCATCAGCTTTTGAAGAAACACAAATTTAATTTATTAATATTCAATGGGCTATTTATAATTCATTTTTGTAAGTGGAGGAGGCATAAGAAAGCTATTTAACTATAATTCCTTCTTGTAAGTGGAGGTAATGTAAAATATTATCTCATGCCCTTATTTGTAGATAGCGTTATTGGATGATATTGAAAATTTGAGCTCATTATTGAAAAGGTTACCAATGATGTTGTGGTTGAATTTTTGAAAGGTTCCCAGCTCATAGGGAAGTGATGCTGTCCATGCTCATGCATTCTTCATCAAAAGAAGTTTTTCAGGCGTCTGCAAATGCATTGTCGACTCTCTTAGAACAAAATGGTAAGGTGTACCATATTGTATAATAGATGAAAATACATTTTGTGGTCTATTTTATTATAAAAGCTGTATATTGTAAAAATTCAAATTTGTTAATATATATATATGTATATAGCTGATATTTGGACGTACTGATATGTGGGTAAAAGATAAAGAATAAAATAAACATTTTAATGTATATTTTTCTGGACCTCTATGTACTGACACATGATATACACAATATATTTCATACTTTTTGCAGCAATTGAATCATGTTATACTCTTTTATAACCACATTTTATATTTTTCTTTTTCATGTAGATAAATGTATATTCTCATTATCATTTTTAAGAGCTGTATAGTTTTCCAACTTATGCCTATAGTCTATTTAAGAGCCTATCTCATATTAATGGACTTTATAGTTTTGAGTGAGAATGTTTGGAATCTACTAAAAACACCAAAATATTGCTTTTTCCTCCCATTTTTCTTTGTATAATGGTCCGTTTATTTTCTTTTTAAAATAACTTTATTTTGTTTATTTATTTTTATGTGGTGCTAAGGATCGAAACCAGGGCCCCGCATGTGCGAGGCAAGCGCTCTACCACTGAGCCACAACCTCAGCCTGGTCCATTTATTTTCCTAAGAATTAACTTTATAGAAATGTGACTGGGTGGAGAGATATTCACCATTTTAAAATCTGGTAAAGTTGTTCAGTATGAAATGTTTATGCTTCAGTTTGTCTTGAAAATTGTCCTTTACATGTAATTCTTGTAAGTGTTATAGCTTTCCATGATTAAGGAGAGAAAAATGTCTCAGTACCCCAGGAAAGACTTTTTAGGTTTAAGATAATGGCTCAGCTGCTCAGATTCCTGCCCCCATAAACAGGAAATACTGCCAGAAAACCTCAGGAGAAAACTCATCATAAAGGCATTGGAACTTGGCAGCAATTGCAAGATATTTTTAGAGGAAGGAAAAAAAAAAAAAAAAGAAACAAAACACTGAAAGATTAATCTGAGTCACAGAGCAGCGCAAGCAGCAGCTTTTAGTAGAGGGCCTGGGTAGAATGAAGGAAATCAAGAAGCCACCTCATGCGTGTTTCTTTATACTGTTAGGTCAAACCAAGAAGAAAATCATCTCTTCTTCCTTTTCCTCCTTTCTCACCCCATCTCTCCAATGGTGCTTTAATGAAAGGCTTGCAGTGGCAAGGACTCTGAGAGACGACAGACTTGCTGGTGGCGTGATGAATCAGTAGGAGTGTCCGAGAGGAAATTGCACATTCTTTTGTGCAGTTAGAGAGGCCTGGGAGTGGACTGGGCTGCTTCTGTGTGCTTCTCCTTAGAGAGGGGACAGGTTTTATATATGTCAACACTGTCCTATGAGTGCTGTAATTCTTAACCACTTGGAAATCTCTTTTATGATGTAAACAAAGCAGCCATGATTTTGTGAGATTTGGACTCTTTCTGAATAGAAGGTCTGAGGATTAGTGAGTTTCAGCCAATCTTGGTGTATTGGTTCTGAATCAGTTCTCTGCTCTTTCTGGTGCCTTCCTTCTTTGTGTTTGGCCATGCGCCACGTAAAAGCTGTCCTCATCTACTTTTGTACTGTGGTTGGTGTTCTGCTTTTATCAAAGAACTTGAGCAGCTCGTTCACCAACTTCGTCAGGCAACTTCTCATGGAAAGACTCGTGGGAATATTGGAAGTGTAGGACTGGATACAGTTTCTTAGAAAAATGACTGAATTGGCAGTCAGAAGAACTGGCCAAGGCTCCAATATCTTGTGTGATATTTTCCATATTGATTAATTGTTACTCTTTGTACTCCTTCCATGTGCTAGACAATCCTCCAGGGACTTGAAACGTGCCATTCCATAGAAATCCTAGTGGAGTAGAAGCTCTATAGGGAAGATATATAATAAGACTAGCTAAAATACATGATACGAGGCAGCTAAGAAAAATATGTAGCAAGGAAGATTTGATATGTTAGGAGTCAAAGGAGATGGAATTGTGCTTGGGTAGCCAGTCAAGTAGGGGATTGTTGAATCCAGCCTTGCAGGAAGCTGCTGATTGTTTTATTTTGTTTTTCCTTTTGAACCAGATAATTTCCTGCTTAAATAGAGTGGATGAGTTCAAATAGTATTCTGTAGGTGGCTGGTAAATGACATAACATGTGTAAATGTCCTATAAACTCTCAAGTGACTTTTTGATGAAGTTTCTTCTCTCGGGTCTTGTGTCTGCAACTTCTGGGGCATGCCTTGGGTACTGTCTAGGACAGTTGTTCTTAAGGTGTGGTCCATGGAGTGAGTGGCAGCATTGCCCAGGAACTTGTTTAACAATGTGAGTTCCAAGGCCCCCTACAGATATACTGAGGCATAAACAGCCTCTACCGAGTTGGTAAACAGCCTCTTGTGTTTCAAGCAGCCCTCCAGGGGATTCTGAGGCATACTAAGGTTTATAAATCACTGCTCCAGAATAGCTTTTATCTTTTAAAATATGTCTTTGGTTAGAAACTAGCCACTTTGGGAGGGTTTACAGCAATTTCTGATGTGACCAAGCAAAGTAATCCAGTCCTTACCATATTTTAATGTGTGATTTTTCTGAATGTTTTCGGAGGGTCAGTTTTAAGGTTTTGACAGTATTTCCTAATACGTATATCATTTCAATTTCTATTCTGTTTTGTCCTATCTTTGTTTTGGTGTATGTGGGAGGGTATCAGGGATTGAACTCAGGGGCACTTTACTACTGAGCGACACCCCCAGCCCTATATTTATTTCCTTTAGAGACAGGGCCTCACTGAGTTGCTTAGCACCTTGCTTTTGCTGAGGATGGCTTTGAACTTGCAATCCTCCTGCCTCCGTCTCCTAGGCCGCTGGAATTACAAGTATGCACAATTGCCCTGGATGAGATTGATAACACTTTTATAAACAAAGCTCAAAGCTTTCTAAGTTTCCTTTTTTTTTTCCACTTCTAAAGTGTTAAATTACAGTGTATAATGTTGGAATTTATATTTATACGGAGGCTTCAAGATAATTCATGCTTATATGAAAACTTCAAGGCAATGGATTTGTATTTAGTGAATGAAGTTTATTTCAAAGAAGAAAATTATTAGATAATATATTATGTAATATTAGATTACTACTGGAATATATTCATTTTCTACTGATTGTACAATCAGTTGTTAAGCAGATCTATGTATTTCTGAAGTTTTGATACTGCTTTCTGAAAATAAATGTAATTATTTATGCTTCATGTTGGTGTTTTCTATCCCTTTGCATGTGATGCATGCATAGAAATGACACATTCATATAGTCCCCTTGAGTAATGGACAAAGTAGCTCAAGGAAACCTAGGCTGGTTCTAGACCCTGGCTCCCTGCCCCTCCTCCCACCAAGAGCTGAGGGGATGGTTATATCTCCTCACACCAGTGACCTATTCCCGGCTTACTATGTCTAGCATACCTGGTGAGTCTTAGTTCTGTGGAAGTATGATTATTTTCTAAAGTTGTTTTAAATAAGAATGAAATTTAATTCTCTTATTTTGGAGAGTGTTATTTAAGCATTTTTCTGCAAGGCGTTCCTTTCACATGAACTGGGAAGTGGTGATTACATTGGAATAGGTCTACTCTGTGAGTACCAATTTTTAAATCAAAACATTAACAAAACTGGGCATGGTTGCATGTGTCTATAATCTCAGTGACTCAGTAAGCTTAGGTAGGAGAATCTCAAGTTCAAGTCTATCTAGCCTTAGCAACTTACCTGTCTCAGATAAAAAGTGCTGGGACTGTAGCTCTGTGGTTGAGCACCCTGGGTTCAATCTCTAGTACAAAACAAAATAACAAACACAAAAGAAAAAAACCCACCTTAACAAATAATTAATAAATGTGTTATAAAGTAGAATGAATGGTATAAATTTTAAAGAAATAGACATCAATTATCTTCACATTTTGAATGAAATATCAGTTATATATGCTCTTGTATTTGCTTTTCTAGGAATCTGGACAATTTTAATATTACATACCTTATTATAAATTTATGAATATGTGCTCTCATTTCTATAAGTAACCTTCAAATATTTTGCAGTTAATTTTAGAAAAATCCTGTTGTCAAAAGGAATATACCTGAATGTTTTGGAGTTAATGCAGAAGCATACACATTCTCCAGAAGTGGCTGAAAGTGGCTGTAAAATGCTAAATCATCTTTTTGAAGGAAGGTAATATAGATTTGTGAACTTGTGAAGTACATATAGTATTGAACTAGGCAGAATATTATTATTTCGAGTATCTCCCTAAGAATGAAAAGAAAAACATTAGACACTGAAGATAAACCTTTTTCTATATCACATAGCTAATATTAGATACTTCTTTGAATATTGAAAGGAATGGCAGAGATTGTTGAGATGTGCTTTGTTTTTTGTGCTTCATAGAACTTGGTGTTGACTATGCTTTGAAAAATGGTAACTTTTCAGCACAATTTAAAACAGTTGTTCCAATTATTGCATAATTGTAAAAGATGCAATAGGAAAAAATCAGGATGCAGCTTCTAATTTATTGCTCTTTCATCCTTCATTTGAATGAAATTTTATCTGCCTACTTTCATTCTGAAGCTGTGGAAGCTTGTAGTCACATCTAGATCAAGTCCAGTAATGTTAAAACTATGTCTGGTTAGTGGTACAGCAGAGAGATTTTTTTTTTTTTTTTAATCTGGGATGACTGATGTGGGGGAAGAACTTCTGTCTTTAAAGGAAAAAAAATGTTTTAGAACACTAAATCTGAATTACATGCAGAGATTCCCACTGCAGAAGATGCTCGGTGTTGTTTTTTTTTTTTAAATATTTTATTAAGCTAAAAAGTATAAGATAATTTTGCCATTTTCTGAGTAAATTCCAAATGAAAAAAATATCTGTATAGGAAACTGTTATATGTAAAATAAATAAATGACACAGATATTTCAGTAAAAACTGATTTGCTTGTCTTTGCCACTAATTTGAGCCAACTATTTGATTGCTAAACTTCAGGTTCCTCATCTATAAAAAGGGATCATAGTAACAACCTTGTAAGTTGCTTATAATGTAAGGATTAGATAAATTGATTTTATAAAAAGATTAAAATAATGCTTTATGCATTTCAGACACTCAGTAAATCATAACTATTATGAATACTCTAATTAGTGTGAATAAATGAAGTGCATATAGCATGATAAATTGTATGTAAGAACATACATATAAGACTTACAAGAATTGGAGTTATCTTTTTTTTTTTTAACACAAGTCCAGCTACTATACTTAATTGTGCATATTTCCATTATTATAATGTTGTTTTTAAATACTTAAAATCTTTTTGCAAGTGTTGATTTTTATGGCACTAGAAGTGTGTGAACGTTCCTAAATGGGGCAAAAACCTTTATAAAATAGGCACCCCCCTGGTTTAGGATTATATGGATCCTGAACAAGCTAAATCATGTTTCTGTTTTTTTCATATGGAAAATGCATAGAGTTCCAGTCCTGAAGATTTGAAGTTAACTATGACAATATGCTGCCTCCTAAAACACTGTTTAACTGGGGAGATTGATATGCAAGGAGAGGATTACATTTTAGTGTGATACTACTGCAAACACAGAGGTATAGAAGACAGGTGTGTAAGAGCGGAGGAACCCAGCTAGCATTACCAAAGAAGGGAAGGCTCCAAAGAAGGGATGCTTTGTAAGTGAGACTTTAAGATGAAAGAGAGGGAATATATCTCAGTGACAGTGGAATCATGCCAAGTAAGGACGTAGTTTGATACTCATGAGTTTCAGCTAACCTGGCACATGCAAAGCAGAGAGCCTTATGAAACTTCAAAGTACCTACTGAGATCTAGTCAAGTGACATTTGCTCATTGGTGAAGAAGAAATATGTAAATACTTTAAAGAAACCAAGACATTAATATAAACTAAAACTAATTGTGAACACCAGCTAAAAATTCCAGTGTTGTTAAATATGGAAGAAGCAACTTGATATGATGGAAAAGTCTCATAGGATCAGACAAGACTGAGTACTGGCTAGACTCTGTTACTTTCTAGTTTAATATCTAGCCACCTAAATTCTTTATCTGGAAAATAGGGGTAATAACACTTTCATTTTAGGGTTATTGAGAGTGACCCAGATGTAGATCAGAAGAAATGTGTGAATTTTATGAAACTAAGAAAAAAATTCATGGGTTACTGTGAATTCTACTTCTTAAGGACAGTATTTAATTGAACACTGTTCAATTGAATTATGTATGCTCACATCACTGCATTCAAGTAATCTTTAGATAGTCTTTCCTGTAAAATATATTGATTCTGTTTTTCTGCCTTTGTTTCAATTTAGGGTTTGTAAAATTGAATCAGATTGTATTTCTAGTAAACATGTCAATTTTATTTCTCCAGTAACACTTCGCTGGATACAATGGCAGCAGTGGTCCCCAAAATAATAACAGTTATGAAAAGTCATGAGACATCATTATCAGTGCAGCTGGAGGCACTTCGAGCTATTTTACATTTTATAGTGCCAGGTAAGTTACAGAAGTGATTGTGGGAAGAGACAGCAGTTTCAATAGGGTCTTTTCATGAAACCTCAACCTTCTAGGCAAAAGTTAAAGGATGATTTTCTGCCAACCAAAAATAAAAATAAAGGATAATAATAATGTAGAAGAAGAGCCAGGTAGGATAATTTATAAGAAAACCTTTTTTTTAAAAAAACTTATTGTTGTTGGTGTTTCTTTCTTCCTTTTTTTGGTAATGTTGTGGATTGAACCCAGGGCTTCTCACATGCTTGACAGGTGCTCTACAACTGAGCTGTGACCTCAGAAAAACGTGGAGCTTTCTATCTCTAAGAGGGGTAGTTTTCTCTGATATTTCTTTTCTATTTCTCTTGCCATCATCCAAGATGATGATGATTTAAAAATGAGTTTGAGCCTCGTTTTTAAACTTGTCTGAACTAATAGTAACTAACTTTCATAGTCCTCTCTTACTTTATTTCAGTCCTTATTTTCCTCTGTGTTAAATTAATTTTTCTGCAATATACCCATGTCACTTTCACTCATCAACCCTAGTGGCTTCTACCCTCTGTCCCCTTTATCCCCTACTTATATCTATTGTTATTTGTCCTGCAAAGCCCAGTCGAAGACACCTGTTCCTGCATTCTTTCAGCACATGTTTATATTCTGAACACTCTGATGATGTTGTTATGGTTCAAAAGATGAATGAAAGAAAATCACGCTGTAGTATTATAGGAGATCAGAAATAGATAGAGCTTGTAAATAATCATAAGACAGTGTGAGATCTATCATAGATAAATAGGTGAAAGATTAAAAGACTATTGATGGAGGTATATATAATGTATTCAAAAAAGTAGGTTAGAGATTTTGATACTTGAAATTGAAGGGTGATTTTGATAGTTGAAATTGAGTGCTGGCCTGTTAGAAAGGATTAGATGACTTTTGAAGCAGGAGAAAGTTCACTTGGTTTGGGATGAGTAAGGAGAATGAATAGAGGAGTGCTTGGGTATCAGTGTGGACAAACAGAAAGAGGCCTGAAATGAGGGGTGTTGAATGCATTGCTGAGAAATTTGCGCTCCTTTATGAAAGTTCAAATTTATGAAAGGTGCTTAAAATTTGCAGTGTAGTGGCCACATTTGCAATTTTCAACAATAGCACTATGGTGTAAAGGATGATTGGCAGGGAGAGAGACTAAGTAGGGGATTTAGGCTGGAGGTAGTTGCTAGTTAAGTGGATGAAGGGGCAGTGGAAAGACAGGATGGATTTAAGAGATGATTAGGTGTTTTATTTGACTTATTTGTGACTACTAAACATGAGGACATATTATTTTGACAAACATAATTTTACTTATATACTATTATGACTTTTAAAAAATTTGTTTATGGATTAGAGTAAAACAACCACTACCCCCTTTTTGTTATCATTAAAGGTGTCAACTTCATTCCTCTGAGGCCATGGGTTGGAATTGTGAAGATAAACAAAAGACATGCAGAATCAAGTCTGTTAATGAAATAATGGTCTTTTAATTAGTCAAATAACAAGTTTTGGATACAATATTTTTTCTTCCATTGATTGCAAATTGACCCTGAAGCAGCATTGTTAGTCAATAATCATTGGGATAATTCAGGGTAGTCTTGGAAATAATTACTTTAGGGCTCTAATTTATGTATGAAATATATTTTAATAGGTACATTTTATAAATGTACCAGTATGTAAGTATTTGCCCTTTAGGTATAGGCTGAAGTATCTGCTCTGCTCTGTGTTGCTGTATTACACTACCATACCATGCTGTAGCATAGCACAACTTAACATGCACTATATCAGTCTACATATAGAGGAGTGTCTATGGTATCTGTACTCTGGTAGTGCTGAGATTGAATATAACATTGGTTTCAATAGGTTAAGTTGATGTCCTTGTAAGGTATCTTGGATATTTATTGATGAAATAGACCATATCCAGATTTCTTTAATAACAAAGTTGTGTATTACTTTTATATGGTCTCAGTCACTGAAAATGAGACATAGGGAGTTTAAGGGACTTTCCCCTTACATGGAGCTATAGTGAATGTCAGACCCTGTTATAACAAATTTTAAAGGAAGCAATAAAGTTCCAGGAGGGTGGGAACCCAGCCTGCCTTCTTTATTGTGGTATTCTCAGCATATAGCAAAATCCCAGGCATATTGTTGGCATTCAAATACCTAGTAGGCAAAAGAAAAGCTATATGCAGTCATTTATAAAATCTAAATTAATTAATTTCTTTTTTCTTTTTTTTATTGGTTGTTCACAACATTACAAAGCTCTTGACATATCATATTTCATACATTAGATTGAAGTGGGTTATGAACTCCCAATTTTTACCCCAAATGCAGATTGCAGAATCACATCGGTTACACATCCACATTTTTACATAATGCCCTATTAGTAACTGTTGTATTCTGCTACCTTTCCTATCCCCTACTATCCCCCCTCCCCTCCCCTCCCATCTTCTCTCTCTACCCCATCTACTGTAATTCATTTCTGTCCTTGTTTATTTTCCCATTCCCCTCACAACCTCTTATATGTAATTTTGTATAGCAATGAGGGTCTCCCTTCATTTCCATGAAATTTCCCTTATCTCTCCCTTTCCCTCCCATCTCATGTCTCTGTTTAAAGTTAGTCTTTTTTTTCCTGCTCTTCCTCCCTACTCTGTTCATAGTTGCTCTCATTATATCAAAGAAGACATTTGGTATTTGTTTATTAGGGATTGGCTAGCTTCACTAAGCATAATCTGCTCTAGTGCCATCCATTTTCCTGCAAATTCCATGATTTTGTCATTTTTTAGTGCTAAGTAATACTCCATTATGTATAAATGCCACATTTTTTTTTATCCATTCATCTATTGAAGGGCATCTGGGTTGGTTCCACAGTCTAGCTATTGTGAATTGTGCCGCTATGATCATTGTTGTGGCAGTATCCCTATAGTACACTCTTTTAAGGTCCTCAGGGAATAGTCCGAGGAGGGCGATAGCTGGGTCAAATGGTGGATCCATTCCCAGTTTTCCCAGGTATCTCCATACTGCTTTCCAAATTGGCCGCACCAATTTGCAGTCCCACCAGCAATGCACAAGTGTACCCTTTTTTCCACATCCTTGCCAGCACTTGTTGTTGTTTGACTTCATATTGGCAGCCAATCTTACTGGAGTGAGATGGTATCTTAGGGTGGTTTTGATTTGCATTTCTCTGACTGCTAGAGATGGTGAGCATTTTTTCATGAACTTGTTGATTGATTGTATATCCTCCTCTGAGAAGTGTCTGTTTAGGTCCTTGGCCCATTTGTTGATTGGGTTATTTGTTATCTTATTGTCTAATTTTTTGAGATCTTTGTATACTCTGGATATTAGGGCTCTATCTGAAGTGTGAGGAGTAAAAATTTGTTCCCATGATGTAGGCTCCCTATTTACCTCTCTTATTGTTTCTCTTGCTGAGAAAAAACTTTTTAGTTTAAGTAAGTCCCATTTGTTGATTTTTGTTATTAACTCTTGTGCTATGGGTGTCCTATTAAGGAATTTGGAGCCCGACCCCACAATATGTAGATCGGAGCCAACTTTTTCTTCTATCAGACGCAGAGTCTCTGATTTGATATCAAGCTTCTTGATCCATTTTGAGTTAACTTTCGTGCATGGCGAGAGAAAGGGATTCAGTTTCATTTTGTTGCATATGGATTTCCAGTTTTCCCAACACCATTTGTTGAAGATGCTATCCTTCCTCCATAGCATGCTTTTAGCCCCTTTATCAAATATAAGATAGTTGTAACTTTGTGGATTAGTCTCTGTGTCCTCTATTCTATACCACTGGTCCACCCGCCTGTTTTGGTACCAGTACCATGCTGTTTTTGTCACTATTGCTCTGTAATATAATTTGAAATCTGGTATCGCTATACCACCTGATTCACACTTCCTGCTTAGAATTGCTTTTGCTATTCTGGGTCTTTTATTTTTCCATATGAATTTCACGATTGCTTTATCTATTTTTACAAGAAATGCCGTTGGATTTTGATTGGCATTGCATTAAACCTATAGAGAACTTTTGGTAATATTGCCATTTTGATAATGTTAGTTCTGCCTATCCATGAACAGGGTATATTTTTCCATCTTCTAAGATCTTCTTCTACTTCTCTCTTTAGGGTTCTGTAGTTTTCATTGTATAAATCTTTCACCTCTTTTGTTAGGTTGATTCCCAAGTATTTTATTTTTTTTTTTTTGAGGATATTGTGAATGGAGTGGTTGTCCTCATTTCCATTTCAGAGGATTTGTCGCTGATATACAGAAATGCCTTTGATTTATGCATGTTGATTTTATATCCTGCCACTTTGCTGAATTCATTTATTATCTCTAATAGTTTTTTTGTAGACCCTTTTGGGTCTGCTAGGTATAGAATCATGTCATCTGCAAATAGTGATAATTTAAGTTCCTCTTTTCCTATTTTTATGCCTTTAATTTCTTTTGTCTGTCTAATTGCTCTGGCCAGTGTTTCGAGAACTATATTGAATAGAAGTGGTGATAGAGGGCATCCCTGTCTTGTTCCAGATTTTAGAGGGAATGCCTTCAACTTTTGTCCATTCAGAATGATGCTAGCCTGAGGCTTAGTATAGATAGCTTTTACAATGTCAAGGTAAGTTCCTGTTATCCCTAGTTTTTCAAGTGTTTTGAACATAAAGGGATGCTGTACTTTGTCAAATGCTTTCTCTGCGTCTATTGAGATGATCATATGGTTTTTATCTTTAAGTCTATTGATGTGGTGAATAACATTTATTGATTTCCATATATTGAACCATCCTTGCATCCCAGGGATGAATCCTACTTGATCATGGTGCACACTTTTTTTGATGTGTTTTTGTATTCGATTCGCCAGAATTTTATTGAGGATTTTTGCATCTAGGTTCATTAGAGATATTGGTCTGTAGTTTTCTTTCTTTGAGGTGTCTTTGTCTGGTTTCGGAATCAGGGTGATGTTGGCCTCATAGAATGAATTTGGAAGAGCTCCCTCTTTTTCTATTTCCTGAAATAACTTGAAAAGTATTGGTATTAATTCTTCTTTAAAGGTTTTGTAAAACTGCGCTGTATACCCATCCGGTCCTGGGCTTTTCTTGGTTGGTAGTCTTTTGATGGCTTCTTCAATTTCATCCATTGATATTGGTCTGTTCAAATTGTGTGTATCCTCCTGACTCAGTCTGGGCAAATCATATGACTTAAGAAATTTATCGATGTCTTCACTATCTTCTATTTTATTGGAATATAGGTTTTCAAAATAATTTCTAATTGTCTTCTGTATTTCTGTAGCATCTGTTGTGATATTGCCTTTTTCATCCTGTATGTTAGTAATTTGAGTTCTCTCTCTTCTTCTCTTCATTAGCATGGCTAAAGGTCTGTCAGTCTTATTTATTTTTTCGAAGAACCAACTTTTAGTTTTGTTAATTTTTTCAATAGTTTTTTTTTGTTTCAATTTCATTGATTTCCGCTCTGATTTTAATTATTTCTTGCCTTCTGCTACATTTGCTGTTGTTTTGCTCTTCCTTTTCTAGGGCTTTGAGATGAAGTGTGAGCTCATTTATTTGTTGGCTTTTTCTTTTTTTGAGGAATGACCACCAGGGAATGAATTTTCCTCTTAAAACTGCTTTCATTGTGTCCCATAGATTCCGATATGTTGTGTCTGTATTTTCATTTATCTCTAAGAATTTTTTGATTTCCTCCTTTATGTCTTCTGTAACCCATTGATCATTCAGTAACATATTGTTCATTTTCCATGTGATGTAGGATTTTTCCTTCCTTCTTTTATCATTGATTTCCAGTTTCATTTCATTATGATCAGATAAAATGCATGATATTATCTCCACCCCTTTATATTTACTGAGACTTGCCCTATGGCATAATATATGGTCTATTTTTGAGAAGGATCCATGTGCTGCTGAGAAAAAAGTATATCCATTTGATGATGGTTGATATATTCTATATATGTCAGTTAAGTCTAGGTTATTGATTGTGGTATTGAGTTCTATAGTTTCTTTATTCAACTTTTGCTTGGAGGATCTGTCCAATGGTGAGAGAAGTGTGTTGATGTCATCCATAATTATTGTGTTGTGGTCTATTTGATTCTTGAACTTGAGGAGAATTTGTTTTATGAATGTCGCAGCACCATTATTTGGTGCATAAATATTGATAATTGTTATGTCTTGTTGGTGAATGGTTATTTTTAACAGTATATAATGTCCTTCTTTATCCCTTTTGATTAACTTAGTCTTGAAGTCGATTTTATTTGATATGAGGATGGCCACCCCTGCTTGCTTACGAGGACCGTGTGCATGGTATATGTTTTCCCATCCTTTCACCTTCAGCCTGTGTATGTCTTTTCCAATCAGATGTGTCTCCTGGAGGCAGCATATTGTTGGATTTGTTTTTTTAATCCATGATACCAGCCTATGTCGCTTTATTGGAGAGTTTAAGCCATTAACATTCAGAGTTACTATTGATATATGGTTTGTACTTCCAGCCATGCTTGATTATTTATCCTTTTTTCTAAAAAATTTAGTTTGTTTCTCCATGATTATCTTTCCCCTTGCCCTCTGTCTTTACCGAGGCACTTCCCACTGATGGTTTTGGTTATTGTTTTTCATTTCTTCCTCGTGTAGTGGTGTAGTGTTTTGCTCAAAATGCTTTGTAATGCTGGTTTTCTGGCTGCAAATTCTTTTAACTTTTGCTTATCATGAAAGATTTTTATTTCGTTGTCATACCTGAATCTTAATTTTGCTGGATACAGAATTCTTGGTTGGCATCCATTGTCTTTCAGTGTTTGAAATACATTGTTCCATGATCTTCTTGCTTTCAGCGTCTATGATGAAAAATCCGTTGTTGACCTTATTGGTTTACCCCTGAAAGTAATCTGTCTCCTTTTTCTTGTAGCTTTTAATATTTTCTGTTTGTTCTGAATATTGGATATCTTCATAACAATGTGTCTTGGTGTTGGTCTACTGTAATTTTGTGTGTTCGGTGTCCTGTATGCATCTTCAATTTGTATATCTGTTTCCTTTTTTATTTCTGGAAAGTTTTCTGTAATTATTTCATTCAGCAGGTTACTCATTCACTTGGTTTTAATCTCTGTACCTTCTTCTATCCCAATGACTCGTAACTTTGGTTTTTTTATGTTATCCCATAACTCTTGGATGTTTTTCTCGTGATTTTTTACCAGCCTTTCTGAGTTGGCTAGACTCTTTTCAAGATGATATATTTTGTCTTCATTATCTGATGTTCTGGCTTCTACTTGGTCCACTCTGTTAGTGATACTCTCAATTGAGTTTTTAATTTGGTTTATTGTTTCTTTCATTTCTAGAATTATTGTTTGATTATTTTTTTAATCTCTATCTCCTGATAAAGATGCTTAACTTCTTCTTTTATCTGTTTATGTAATTCATTCTCAATGTGTTATTTCGCTGCTTGAATTTGCTGTCTTGTGTCCTCTTTAAGGTTCCATGCCATCTGTCTAAGGTGTTCCTCGAGTTCTTTATATGACCATTTTTCTGATGACTCTAGGTCCTCCTGAATATTTAGGCTGTCCTGCATTGTTTGTACTCCTTTTCTTCCTTGCTTTTTGAAGCTGCTCATGTTACTTCTTGTTCTGTTTGAGTGCTGAGTTACTGTTTACTCCTATAAATTTATTTTATGCTTGGGAGGAAAGGTATTAGAAGGGAAGGGAAGAATTCACTAAAGAGAATGAGAGTAAGCCGGTAGAATTCAAGGAAGGGGGATAAGAAAATTGAAAAGACAAAAGAAGAAAAAAATAGGAAATAAAAAAGGAAAAAAAATTTTAAAAAAATAATAAAAAAATTAAAATTAAAATTAGAAGAAAAAAAATTTTAAAAAATTGTAAAAAAAATTTAAAAAACAACAAGAAAGAAAACTGAAAATGAAAGAAAAAACCAAATCAAAAAAAAGAGAAAAGAAAAAGGAAAAAAAAACTAATAAATGTAGTCTTAGAGTTTGATTAACTTCTCTTCCAGTAGGTGGCGTTGTGCCCACCAGGCCAAGTTTCTCCTGTCAAAGGTGGGAACCAATCACTGTGCAGCAGCTCCTCCTCCCAGACTGGGCGAGTCTCCAATCCTGAGTGCCTAGGGCCTCCTCTTGTGTCTAGTCACTTCCCCACTTTTCCTCTAGCCAGGCCCCTCTCACGGGTGCCGCTCACCACAACACTGGCTACACGCCAGGTCTGCTGCTCCCGGGAGCCCTGTTTTCATGGAGGATTGGGCACACTCTCCCAGTTTGCCTTTCCCTCAGACCCTAAGTTTGTAGAGCTTGGGGCTGAGAATCCTCAGCAAATTTTACTTGCCCTCCAGTAGCCATGCCCCCGGTAGCTGGTGCAAGAGACCTCAGCTGTCAGCACTGGTGGGAGCAGTAGTTCCATGCCGTGGGTCCCGGGCCACGTCTGATTCCCTCGGTCTGGGTGAGCTGGGAGGGGCCCTTAAGGTTTCCCCGATATGTGGAGAGGGAAGACTAGGGAATTACACACCTGTAGCCACAGGTTTCAGTGAAGTTATCTCCTCCGCAGCAGTCTGATGACGTCAGTTGTCTGCCATGGTAATATCTCTTGCAAATGGCGGCAGTTTGTTTCCCTTTGCCGGGTGACCAATGCAATGGGTGGGTCCTTACTGTCTCTCCCAAGCCCCGTTTCAAACCTGTGGCCACTACCTATGAAGGCTCGGTAGGCGGTAGGCATTTACCTCGGTGGGATCAGAGGGGCTGACCAGTTGTTTCAGCCGGATGGATTAGTGCTGAGTCACAGCTGTTTGTCTGCGGGAAGCAGGGGAATGGGAGCTTGAATTCAGCCGATCCGGGCTCAGTGTGTGTTCTGAGAGGCCAAGACTGTTTGCCCCAGATCCACGTCAGCTCAGCATTGCCTAGTAATCCTGAGCAAATAAAATTTAGGTTGTTTACGACTCCCTATGCCCGCACAGCTGAAGAGGTCAGAGACTTGATCTCTCCGCGCCCGCCGCCATGTTGGAATCTCTCTAAATTAATTTATAATTTATTTACTCAACAAATTATAAAATTGAACACTTATGATTAATTCTTTATTAATAATTATAGTAAGATTTGGGAAAATATTCTTTCATTATAATTTTACTATTATAGTATATAATTGATTTTTTTGGCTATTTTCAACAGTTTTGGAATAGTTCAGCTATAAAGTAGCTTAATAAGAAGTATGTTTTCTTTAAATAACTTTCTTTGTGCAGTCTTTAGAAGACTTCAAATTAATGACATGCTCTCTACAATCATACTCCTGAAACTTAAATTATTTTTTCATAATTATTCAGCTGTTTTTATTGTATGCTGCATTTCATATGTGACCTTTTTATATTGTGTCCCAATAACATTGAGATGTTCTCAAGTTCTCCACTATTGCATAAAAACCTTCCAAAATCTTAAACTACAGCCTACTCCTGCAAAAAAAAAAATTGTTTACTACAGAATATTTTTCTGCCACGACGAACTACTTGTTATTTTAATTTCAATAAACGTCCATACTTATTGTATTTATCTTACATCCAATGATGAAATATTTTTAGAGATTCCTTAAGGTGTTAGTGCTTTGATAAGGAAATACTTACTAGAAAAATGTATAGCATACATGATGTTGAGTAAATTATGAAAATTTTAATAAGTGGTGATTTGTTCAGTGTGTGTGTATTTATTTGTTCTTGCATTTAGGCATGCCAGAAGAATCCAGTGATGAATCTCAGCATAAGCTAAATATGGTTAAAAAACAGTGTTTCAAGAATGATATTCACAAACTGGTCCTAGCAGCTTTGAACAGGGTATGTTGAATTTAAGTTTTTCTGTCTTCATACTGTTAACTAGAATGCTAAATTTTGGGATCTAGAGGACTGTGTTAGTTTAAGTTTTCCACCCTCTGTTTATTATGATAGTAGCAAGTCATGTGGTTAGTACGTAAGGTGACAATAAAGATGTTTGGGGCAGGCTGGGGCTATAGTTTAGTGGTAGAGTGTTTGCCCCTCACATGTGAGGCACTGGGTTCGATCCTCAGTACCACTTAAAAATAAATAAATAAATATGTTGTGTTCATCTACAACCCCCCCAAAAAAATTAAAAATAAAAAAAAAGAATAAATAAATAAACAGATAAAATAAGAGATGTGAAGGACAATGAGATGAATACTAAGCTCAGTCCAGCTAAGGTTAAGTGTATTGTCAACTATGGACTTGAAAAACTTCTTTTGATTGCTAGTAACAATTTGCTCAATCAGAAAGACAAACAAAAATTTAGATGTGCAGATAAATTTCGTCTGTGATGCTGAGAATCATGGCTGCTGTTTTTGTTCTTTTCTCTCTGGCTGTTTACTTTTCTTTTATGGTCTTATGGTAAATGGTTCAGCCTGCAAAGGTATCCGGGCAAAACATTAAAATCTTCTTTGAAACCAGACTTCATTGTTCTCTTCAGAGGAGATAACCTCTGAAGTGATTTGGTGTGCTTTGTTTCTTCCTGTTTTTAGGTATTTACATATTTATGTTCATTTATGCTATACATAATAGTTCAAATATCAACAAATAATACTCAGTATAAAAAGGAGAGGAATTACATTCATATTGTGCAATGGAAAAAAGTACTGATGGAATTGAGGTAATTTGGAAGTTTACTATACAATAAATTGGTTCTTCATAAAGATATGAGTAACATTTAAACAATGATTAGGATTAATGTTCTTATGAAAGGAAGATAGTACTCAGAGTAATTCACAGAAATGATTCCTTATAGTTTGCTATACTTAGATAAATGTTGTGAATAAATTAGAGTAACTTCCAGAGAAATTGGATTTAAATTTAAATTGAATTTAAATTCAATTTAAACTGAACTTTATATTGTAATTGTCTGTGATATGTGAGTTGTTTGTACTCAAAACCTTAATGAAATTCTTAAATATAGAAAGAATATATGGTATAATGGGTTAAGTTTAATTCAGAAATTTTTATTGAAAAATAAGTATTTTCCATATTTATAGGAAGGAACTGGTTTAGGCATTGGGAAGACAAAAGTGATTTTGCATTGGGTCATTCTGTGGTGGATCTCATAATCTGGTCGAGGGAGTAACAACCACACTTAAAACCACTTGTTCTATATTAGCACTTATGAACAGTACTAGTTTTGTGAACCTATTCTATGAACATGGAGGCGGAAGTGGTTTTATTCATGGTTAGTGTTGGTAGAAGCAGAGACACTAGACAAGCTTTACAGATAGCTCTGATTCCAGTTAGCCAGACTTTTCTAGTAGAGGGAGTCAGAGAAAGCCTGCAAGTACTATGATGTGGAGAAAGCCGCTCAGCTTTGAGCCTTATGTTCTTCTACTAAATCCCAGGAGAAGTGATTGAGGACTGCTTTTTCCCCCAATGCCAACCTCTGAGTAATAGTACTCAGTATCTCATTCAGTGATGACTTTTACTTTGGGGTGGACAGTTATGGTCATGGGGAAATAAAAGTGATGATACTTTATTTCAAAAATCTTTCCAATGTTATTCCCCTGATCCTTCACCAGGACTGAGAAAAGAGAATATAAAAGATGATAGCAAGCCACTTCTGTAGCTCTGAAATTCTGTGATTGTTTGTCTCATTCTGAGTAAAAGTTACAGAGCATCGGAAGTTTTAGATACAATTATTGCAGACATAATGAAATGAACTATCAGTGCTAAATCTAAACCCAGAGAACAGAATTCTAAATAAGGTAAAAATTGAGATTCAGCTGTCATCTACAAAGCAGAAACTAAGAAAAGTATTTATTCAAGTGAATCAGTGATTAGATATATATCAATAAAACTCTAGTTGAAGCTAAAATCTCTTTTTGGAACATTGACCTTGCTTTTATGCCTAAGCCTTTTTGGCTTTTTACACATGAAAACTTATAGCACCTGCTCCATAGAGATCTATTTGTCCTGTGTTATTTCTGGAGGACAAATAGACTCAACATTTTGCCACATCTTTGTTTTGTATGCAGCGATACTCCAGTTCTCTTTGTCAAGGAACCAGTAAAGTAAAACGAATCTGTTGATGAAATGTCACCATTTGAAAGAGCTTGTATGCTTTACAAAAATCTTGGAGCAAAATATTCCCAGATTAAATATTGAAGACATTTGTTTCAGTTGTAAATAATAGTTAGTTAAAGAAAGAGTACATCTGCAAAATCAATCACACAACAATAAGAGGAAATTACATATAAGCAAAGTTGCAAAAAGGTTTCCAAGTCTACTCTACAGAGACTATGAAATTCAACTCAGAGGGGGAGAGGAAGAGCTGGACAAACAAAAAGATGTACCTTCTTTTTGGTAAGACATTCAAAAATGAAAATTTATATTTATGAACCCTCAATAAAACAATATTAGCATTTTTTAACTAAGCAAACTAGTATAAAATTTTAATGAAACAATCAATTTGCAAGAATAATCAGGAGAATTTTGAAAATCTGGTATATTTCACATGGCTAAACTCAACAAATTATCAAATTTTTATAAAACTTTAGTGAATAAAGTGTGACACTGGCACTGGAAGGAGCAGGGCAGTGGCCCATAATGATGTTTCAAGAAATAGACAAAATTAAGGTGTGCACTTGGTAGGTGATAGTCCCCAAGTGCTGGAGAAAAAATAGTTCACTCAGTAATTTTTGTTAACAACTAACTCTACAGTGACTTGAAGAAAACAGAAGAAGCTGAGTATTTACCTTATCCTTTTCCTAAAACACATTATAAGTGAACTGAATGAACAGGTAAAGAATGAATTGGCATATGTACATATGAAAAAGTTCTCAACTATAATCCCTATTAATGTAAATTTAAATAAAAAAGTCCTCCTTGAGAACAATCTGGTCATCTCGTCAAAATTAAGATGAATCTGTTTTCTGATAAGCAATTTCACTCTAAGAATTTATAATATAGATATACTTGAACATGTACACAAAAGATATTTTTAGAGCAGGTCATTGTAGTATTATAAGAAAAATGTGGCAACAGAGCTAAATGTTTACTTGATAACCATTAGTGCTGCTTGGAGGAAGGTTAGTACTACTTTCTGGTGATTCTAGAAGAATATTTTGTAGGATAGTATTTTGGAGCATGTGACTCATTTTGGAGCAGAACCTATAATTAGAGGTTATGTAATGTAATTAAATGTTTGTCATTTCTGGACCAAACATTTAATAAGTGGTGAGACATCTTCTAGAACATTCTCAGGCACTGTGACCTGCAGTGTTTTGGGACAGTGTTTGCTTTGTCAGCAGAGGTTCCTGAGTGACTGTAACATGCAGAGGCAAAAGTTGAACTTATTATTTTTTCAGCCCCTGAAATTTTGTGATTTTTACTACAGTTTAATTTAATCTGTCCTGATGACACAATGGCCAGCAACAGACTAAACAAATCAGTTATACTCCTACCAAACTATATGATTCTATGTAGAGATGAAAAAGCAGTGAAGTGAGATTTCTACTGTGCTTTTATGGAAAGAAATCTCAAATTTTCCACGAATCTGATTATATCCCAGGCTATTGTTTTTTTTCCTTCATGTATTTTAACACACTATATGCACTTTTTAATGAAATTACAAATGTATTTCTACTTCTTTATGTCTTTTCCCTCCTATCCATCACCTTGTTATTACAGATTATAGTGTTTGCATTTATGGCTTCAGCTTTACTAAATTTTATATAGTTAAGTTGTGGACTCTGGAGACAGGATATGTGGACTTGGATCTGTCTGTGTCTGTCACCTACAGACTGGACAGTTACTTATGTCTCAGATTTATTATGTATGAAACAGAGATAATAAACATTTTCACTTAAGGTTATTTTGATGATTTTATGAGGTGTTTCATGTAAAACTATCAGTACAATTCCTAGCACATAGCATGAATTAAATAAATGTAACTTAATGCTATTACTATTAGATTGAAAGGTATTTTTTTTTTTGACATCTAACCAGAAAACTTGCTTTCCCACTGACTTTTGTGAATTAAATTGATTCTTCACTGGAAGCTCTACAATATTTACAGTCAGCTTTATATCTGTTTTTCCTAAGATTGCTGTCTTTTTAATCCTTCAATTATGGGGATTAAATCTTTACAAGTTGTTTCATTACAGTTTTTTTTCCATTCATGGCTTTGTTGTCAGAATTTGTTTAAAAGTTGCATTCCTTGAATATTTTAATGTGTAGAATATTTGGCTTTATGTTTGAACTCTTGAGAAAACATTTTGATTGGTTATAAAATATTGGGGCTTTATTTTCTTTTGCTGTGTACTAGTATTCATTATTTAAGTGGAGAAGGCTGAAACAGGCTTCATCTTTTTCTTACTTTTGATAGTTTTGCCTGACTATTAAAAAGATACTTTATCTCAAATTCAAGTCACTTTATTAAGGTATATCTCAATTTTAGTCTTGAAATATGATGTCCTCATTCTAACGATAGCTATACATCGAATCTGGAAAGTTTTCTTGAACTGCATGTTTATACTACTATTTTATAATATAAATGTAGATAGATGGACCTCTTTATTATATATATATATGTAATATATATATTTATTATATATATTCATTATTGTGGCTTTCTGTGGACATCAGTCATATGATGTTAGCCTGTTTTACCTTAATCTTTTAATGTTTTAGAGACTAACATAGGGATCACAAATCAGCAGCATTTCATCTATTCAATGTATACATTTTTGTTTTGTTTATTTCTATTAAGAGTAAAAGTGGGATCTATAAAGGAAAAAGGAGAACGGAGGAACAACATCAACACAAATGACCAAGGAATAGTCATTTTTTCTTTCATTAGTTATTTGCTTAGCTGGTGGTGAGGACAGAGGCCAGTGTGGACATTTTTTTTCCCTTTTGAACTGCTTACCTGGCTGTTTCAAGTAGCTATTTCTATTGTTTATGGATTTCTTGAAAAGTTTTTGAAGATGTGAAGCATAAGTGATAGGATGTTTCCAAGCAGTGTCTGTAGACATTTTTCTATCATTAATTCCTCCAAAAGTTCCACTTGAAAAACACTTGCTAAATAGAAACTCGTAAGTTAACTTTAATTCCTACATAAATAGCAATGTAGTAAACTGCTCTTTTCAAGATAGAGCATTAGATAGGCGAAGGAAAGTCCATTTTAGGCTGGCAAATTACATATATGTGTGTATACACACACATACATACACACACATATATAATATGTATATATACCAATCATACATAAATATGTATATCTACACAGAGATTTTTAAGAAGTTCACTAGGCTATTAGAAAACAAATATGTCGGGCTGGGGATGTGGCTCAAGCAGTAGTGCGCTTGCCTGGCATGCGTGCAGCCCGGGTTCGATCCTCAGCACCACATACAAATGAAAATGTTGTGTCTGCCAATAACTAAAAAATAAATATTAAAAAAAATTCTCTCTCTATCTCTCCCTCTCTCTCACTCTCTCTTTAAAAAAAAAGAAAACAAATATGTCTATTTTTAGTTATCAGCTAGTTTGAACATGGTCACATGTGATCATGTGACACTCTGTATTCTTTTTTTGCATAGACAAGTCACAGATTCCCTGTTACAAATCATTGATCAACTCTTGAACTGAATCTGAAAAGGCTAGAGCCTAAGGGAGCTCACCATTGCAAAGAGCAATACTTAAGCAGAAGTAGGTTAGAAGTGAAGATATTAAAGACACAGATGGGTGCTTTATAAACATCAGTTTGACATAATTTTAGCACACAAAAAAAGCCTGTAATGTTTTTTGAGTTTAAAAGAACGATGGGGTTCAGTACAAAATGAGAATACAGGACCTCTTATTTGAAAATTATTGAAGATTTCAAGGCAGTGACAGAAGAGTATTAAACCAAGGGTGGAAACCTTCCAAGCGTGGAGCCATTGATGACCACACAGGTGTACACCCATGAAGCTGGCCTCACCTGTCAAGCAAGAATGATGGTACCATTAATCAAACAGAAAGTTCAGAATGACAACCTGGTTCTTTTTTTGGAGAAGATGCTAAACTTTGACTTTGAACCTGTGAATTTTGAGATGCCAGTGTCAAGCCAAGAGAAGTGTGGGCTTAGAGCTTAAGAGAGTTTAGATTTGTGCCTTGAGTTATCTGCTCAAAAGTCTGTGCAATTGAATTCTTTTTATTAATATGTATAGATAATTATAGTGTATCTGCATCATGAAATTTTTGTGAGAGTTAAATGATTTAATGTATGTGAAGTGCTTTGCCAAGGGTCTGGCTCCTGGCAAGTGCTCCCTGGGTTTTGGCAGTATGAGTGTGCTTGCTGCTGTGATGGGGATGCCTGCTGCTGTGGATTTCATGTATAAAATTCCACTCCTGAATAGAAGAGCTTTTAAGAAAAGAACTTAGCATAAAGATTGAAGTTTAAAGAAGAGACTGTAAAGGAGATAGACAAATGAATGGTTTTAAAGTTTGAGGATAACCAGGGAAGAGTACTGTGTCATGGAAATCAAGGGATGAGAAAGCTGCAATTAAGTTGTTAGTGGACTTTTTTTCCTTGAATGGTTTTAATTCAGGGTGGTTAGGACAAGGCTGATTATATGGAATTAAGGAGTAGGAGAAATGTGAAGGTAGTCGGTATAGACTTTTCTATTAATAAGTTTGGAAATGAAGAAAAAGTGGTAGCCTGATGAAAGGGAAGATTAATTAAGGGAAACTGCCCCTCTCATAACTTTTAAGTCTGTCATTTAGAGGAGAGTGCTTTGTCCAAGGCTTGACCTGTGGTCATTACTCAATGTCTATCGCATGGACAGAGTTTTCTCATTTTATCCTCGTAGTAGCACTGTGTTATTGGGATTGTTTTAGAGATTAGCACACTGAGACATACACAAAACCATGTTTCCAACTTCACATTTATGACTTTGAATTTCCTTATATTTCTTAAGTAATCCCTTACCACTTCTGAATAAAGGTTATTTCATTTTTAAAAAATTTAATTTTTTTAAACTTTTGAGATGCTAGGATTGAACCCAGGGGTGTCTTATCACTAACCTATATCCCAAAGTCCTTTTCTTTATTTTTTTTGTTTGGAAGTGGGGTCCCACTAAGTTGCCCAATGTGTTCTGGAACTTGCAATTCTTTTGCCTCAGCCTCCTGAGTAGCTGGGATGATAGGCATATGTCACTGTATCTAGTTTGCTCTCTCTTTTTCTCTTTCTCTCTCTCTCTCTTTCCTGATGGTCCACAGATTCATAGAATTTACACCCAAATCTATCTCCAAAGCTGATGTACTTTTACTACTCAGCGAAAGATAGTAGGATGGTAATAGTGACAGGAACAAATTGCTAAGAGGCAGGGGTAAGAGTGTCCTATTAAAATGGTACAGGAGATGAGATCTAATCTGAGCAGTTAGGGGTGGAGAACAAGGGCTCAGGATAAGAGATTGATGTTTCTTCCCAACCCTTGTTTAAAAATAAAAAAGGATGCTGAATAAAGACACTTGAGGGGCATTGAAGGACCAGACCAGGTAGAAATCTGCTCCTTGAGAGTACTGAGTGAGAAAAGTCAGAGGACAGAAGATTTTGGTTAGAGAGGCTACACAGAGCTGGAGGTCTGACTTGAAGCTATTTCAACTCTCCCCTGGACCTGTGGTGGAGGAAATCTGATCTTAGAGATAGAGATGCCATGACACTGGTATACACACAACATTATCTACTTGAAAGCTAAAATCTGAGAAGGATAACCTTGTAAGTTTTGAAAGAAGAACTATAAGGTGGGCATTGACATTATAGTAGAAGCTTGGAGAGCAGTGTTTCTGTGGGGGAAAAGTAGAGATGACCAGTGCAAGGCTTAGATATATGTCACAGACATCAAAAGAAGGGAGACATGACTGGTTGTCAACCGATGTGTTAGCTGTTTCTTCTCAATGAGGGTAGCCCAGAAAAAAAGTGGCACTATTAGACCAGGCATAAATGATGTCAGATCACCTGGAGCAAATCCAGGTTACAGAGGCTGGAAGATGTTATGATTGAGATCCATGGGCTGTTAAGGGAGACACATTTGTGCCCGACACTAGCTATGTGACTTGAGTGCCTGTTCCCAAAGCTTTAAAGTTTGATGAGCCTATTGCATGAGGCACTTGAAGAGAATAAATGGAAACAAAGTGTGTAAAGCTCTTGGAGTGGAGTAAATGCTCAGTTAGTGTTTTCTATGTTGAGATAGCAGCAGTGCATTTTACAGGATAAGTGCATAAGCTTTGGGATCAAACATCCTTGGTTTGCTTTAGTTTTTTGCAATTTGCAGTCTGTGTGACTAAACCTCTAGCCCTCAGTTTGCTGTCTCATAGTAGGAATAATCACGCAACATTGATTTTTGTATAGGGTGAAAGATTGGAGTCAAGTTTCAATATTCTGGATATAGACCAAATTTTCTCAGCACCATTTATTGGCAAGACCATCCTTTCTCCAAAATATGTTTAGTAATGATATCATATGAATTTTGTGAGATTACTATGAAAAGAAAGCACAAACCATGTCACTAAGCACTTGATCGATGTTACAATGCCAGCTCTTAATGCAAAAAATAATCAATAATATAGAGGGCAGAATTAAAGATACTAATTTGTATTTGGATGACTTAACTTACATTTTATTAATCTTTAACTGTTTTTAACGGAGATAAGTACTGAGATCTCATTTTTAACATTCTTAAACACCTTTTGATTTCAGTTCATTGGAAATCCTGGAATTCAGAAATGTGGCTTAAAAGCAATTTCTTCTTTAGTACATTTCCCTGATGCATTGGGGATATTATCCTTGGAAGGTGCTATTGATTCAGTACTCCACACGCTGCAAATGTATCCAGATGATCAAGGTTGGTACATTTGAACACAGGATTTTGAATTGATTTTTATAGGCCATTAGCTCTTGGTTGGATATCTGTAGTTTTTCTTCAGTGTTGAGTTTTAAAACAACTAATTGTGTTGTGTTTTTCTCTTATTCTAGAAATTCAGTGTCTGGGTTTAAGTCTTATAGGATGCTTGATTACAAAGAAGAATTTAAGTGTAGGAACTGGGCATCTGCTGGCAAAAATTCTGGTTTCCAGTTTACAACGATTTAAGGATGTTGCTGAAGTACAGATTAAAGTATGTGCATTATCTGGAAGGAAATTTGGGAACTTGTGAAGATTTTACTTTCAGTGCATTTTATGCAATTCCCACTTGCATTAATGGGGTATTCTAGTTAATTAAAAACCATTTATCATTTTGTTGTATTTTAATTATGGAAGGCGAAGAGAATTGGATTGACTCTCTAAAGATCTAGTGTTTCATTATTAAATCTCTGAAATTACTGTTTGTGTGCCATTTGTCTTTCCCATGAAAATGTGCTAAAGAAATTACAGTTAGCTGATTTTTTTTTCTGTTTAGATTTTAGATAAGCACAAGTTATCATTGTTACAGTTTATCACTCTCTGTGTTGTGTGGTGGACTCCTCATTTCTAGTAATTTTACTTCTTGATTTTTTTCCCTGAAGCAAAATAATATTTTAAAATATTTCTAATTAAGCAAAATTTAAAGCATGATATATAATAACTGTCTTTGTAAAGAATTCAAGATGCTCTATGATTAGTTCAGGAGAGGTTAAGAAATAAATCACTACCTGGATATGATGGTGTGTATCTGTAGTCCCGTTTACTCAAGAGGCTAAGACAGGAGGATCTAGGAGTTCAGAGCCAGCCTGGATAGCAAGACCCCTCCTATGTGGAGAGTTTTAAAAAGTAAAGAAAGAAATTGTTTAAGTTATTTTTTAATATTAGTAAAAAAAAAAAGGTTTCTTTAAGAGTTTCTGCCTTGGTTGTAGTATTGTAGTAAGTTTGTGTGTGTGTGTGTGTGAGTGTGTGTGTGTATTTTTTTTGGGCGGGGGGAGTTGGGAGTGTAGTTCTATGGTAGAATGCTTGCCTAGCATGTGCAAGACCTGAGTTCAAGCTCTAGCACCAATAAATAAATAGATAGATAGATAGATAGATAGATAGATAGATAGATAGATAGATAAATAAGCAAGCAAGCAAAGGGAAGGCCAATGGTACAGGTCAGTGATAGAGCACTTGATTAGCATGTCCAAAGTTCTGGGTTCACTCCTGTTAACAAAATAAAACAGTAAAATAAAATATGCACTTCAGGATGCCTTCTCGAATACACTTAATATTAATGTAATCTAGAAGTGAATATTTATCTCTAGGATTAAAAAAAATTAAGGAACAGCACAAATTGGGAAAATTCTCGGCTCTTTAGAGAAGCTAATCTCCAATCCTCTAGTAAAAACAAAAATTACTGTATTTTCCTATTTGGAGCTATAACCCTGCTGAATCATCTGTTCAGATCTTGGTTCATGTCTCGATTTTGATCTAGAAGGTATCATTTCAGACAGGGATTTTTAACAGCCAAAGTGTAGGGAGAATAAACTTTTTCTTGCTTTGCTTGAGGATGATTGGTTGGCTACCATTTATTCTCTGTGTTCCTGCTGTATTTCTCAGCAACAAGAGAGCAAGGAGTACAGGATTGTTTTTTAACATGGAATAGGACCCACCAAATGTATCCACTCAGTTAAGCAAACATATTAGATATTAAGTATCATATACAAGCTCTCTGTTTTATTTATTCATTTTTGCCCATAATTGCTTATGTTATTATTTTTGGTCATACCTTCAGGGATTTCAGACGATCTTGGCGATATTTGAATTGTCAGTATCCTTTCCCAAGCTGCTGGTGCATCATTCATTTGATTCAGTAATATTCCATCAGATGTCTTCCAATATCATGGAACAAAAGGATCCACAGGTACCACGTTTTTCACCTGTAACCTAGTGTTACATACGGAGCTGGCTCTAATCCTCATTTTCATTCTTTTCAGTTTCTAAACCTCTGTTGTAAATGCTTTGCAAAATTAGCTATGGATGATGAGTTAAAAAGTGTGATGCTGGAGAGAGCATGTGATCAGAATAATAGCATCATGGTTGAATGCCTGCTGCTGCTGGGAGCTGATGCTAATCAAGCAAAGGAAGCAACTTCCTTAATTTGTCAGGTAAATATTCAAGGCCTCACTTTTGTCTTTTCTGTATTATTTGGCCCTGTCATTGGATAGCTCTCTCTCTCGGTCTCTTTTTTAACCTCCTGTTCTTACAATAAACTGATTTATTGAGATATAGTTTACATATCATACAGTTCCATTTAAAGTATACAGTCTGAGTTGGAGAGGTGGAACATATCTGTAGTTCCACTACATGGGAGACCAAGGCAGAAGGATATCTGACCCAGTAGTTTGAGGCTATGCTGGTCAACATAGTAAGACTCTCTCTCTCTCTCTTTTTCTCTGTCTCTGTCTGTCTGTCTCTCTCTCTCTTACACACACACACACACACACACACACACACACACACACACACACAAAGTGCACAATCCAGTGGTTTTTAATCTGATCACAGAGTTATGTAACCATTCTGATAATCAATTTTAGAGCAGTTTTATTACCCAAAAATGAACTTCACAACCATTGTAATTTCTCATTTCTCTGCCTCTACACCTATCCGCTACATCCTATCCCTAGTCCAAGGCAATCGCTTAACTAACTTCTGTATATATTTGCCTATTATGGACTTTTAAGATAATATTTGTTCTACATAATTGTAATTATATATACTTGACCAACAACTCCTCCATCTCTATTAACCACCCAGAGCTCTGGTAACTACCATTGTGCACTCAACTACTAAGAGATCAACCTTTTAAGGTTCTGCATATGAGTGAGAACATGTTTTGTCTTTCTGTGCCTGGCTTCTTTCACTTAACTTTCTTTTTAAATTTTATTTAACTTAACATAATATTCTTCAGGCTCATTCATGTTGTCTCAAATGACAGGGTTTCAGTGTTTTTTTTATGGCTGAATACTATTTTATTGTATACATATTTTTACATTTTTTTTATCCTTTCATAAGTACCTAGACTCATTCACATCTTGGCTGTGCTGAATAGTGATACAATAAATGTGGTAATGGAAATGTCTTTTCCATTGTGCCCATATACTGTATTTTCTTCATCCATTCATCTGTTGATAGGCACCCAAATTGTTTCCATATCTGTAAATACTGTGCAATAAACAGAAATGCAAATGTCTTTTCAACATACTGATTTCAACATACTGATTTGAGGTATATCCAATATTGGGATTACTGGATCCCATAGGAGTTCCATTTTCAGTTTTCTGCGGAGCCTATACACTGTTTTCTATAATGGCTGTCCTAATTTGCATTTGTACCACCAGTGTTCATGGGTTACTTTTCTTCACATCTTTAACAAGCCAGTGCTTGTTATCTTGTCTTTTTGGTAGTAGGCATTTTTACTGGAGTAAAATGATATCTCACTGTGGTTTGATTTGCATTTCCCTGATTCTTAGTAATGCTGAGCACTTTTTCATCCATTCATTGGCCACTTGTTTATCTTCGGTAGTGTTCAGTACATTCTATTATTGTTCACTGTAGAATTTACTAGTGTATTGTACAGCTGCTTGTGATTTGCTGTAGAGGTTTAGAGTCCCAGAACTTCAGAGATAACAATGTCCTATTAGTGTTGTCCAGTCAGTTCTTCATTTTACCTGTCTATCTACCTTAGCCTATGGATGAACAACTTCAAATGTGTCCCTTACTATGCATCTCCATACAACTTGTTCTCTAGACATTTTTCACACAACATACAATTCTCTTGTTACAATCCATTTTCAACCATTACCTTTTTGTTTTCCCTTTCTCTGCCTAGAGTGTTTTCCTCTGAGAACTTCACCATGTGTCCATGCAGCCTGTGCACTGCATACCCCTGGAAGTGTCATTCACAAAAATCCCTTGCTGTCGGTCACCCTTGAAGTGTGTAATGCTGTGGTTTTTCATTCCTTCTCCCTGTCCCTTACTAAATGATGCAAACACATATCTGATTGTTCTCTTCCTTCAAGTTCTAATCCAAATTTTCTTTATTAAATAAAGCCTTCCCCTCATCACCAAATCCTCAAGCACAATTAATGTTTACTTCTTTTGTAAGTCTGTCATAATCTACGTACATCTCCTGAACATTTTGTGGGTTATATGGAAATAGAAGCATATTGTTCATCTTTGTTTCATTCTTTATGTATGTATGTACTCAACAAAGGTTTATAAACATGCATTACTAGTATATCAGAGTTTTCTTAGCTGTATAAATTTTAGAGTTCATAATAACATTCCAAAAAATAGCATTTAGATAGCACTAGATCTATATCTAGAAATTTAATATTTCTAACAAAGCAATTATGTTGTGATTTAATACACATTATTAAATAATCAGCAGGATACTATGTTTTCTGGTAACTTATTTTATAAGGCTTACTTTATTTAATTTTACACTTGCCTATGGATTCAAATCAATTTGTCAACTGTAAGATTAAGTTCCTGCTAATTAGTAATCATCACAAAAAGAAACTCATTTTCATGCGCCATTATGTTTATGCATTAAAACTAAATAAATAATCAGATTATTTAAACAGTCCAATTTTTTTAAGCAAGCAACATTGAAAATAGTTGTTTCTCTGTTATTACATTAATTAAATTATTCCCTTTAATAATTCAATATGCTTTTATTGAGCATCTTTTGTACACAGATCATTGCACTGATGTTACTTAGAGATACCAAAGAACTGAAAAAACCCCAGAAGTTGCCTTTCTAATTTCTCATTAGGGAAACAACATAATGAAAAATTACCCAAGTGAGTTTTTACTACATTCCCTAAAAGAAATTCTCTCTACTCTTCTCTCAATTCTATACAAAAATAACTCTTCATTTTATTCCTCTTCTCATATTCTTTCAGACTTTGTGCACTTGTTTATATTTTCCCTTTTAAAAGCAAAATCAGGTCTGTAAGACTGGGTTATAGCTCAGCAGTAGAGTGCTTGCCTGGCGTTTGTGAGGCCCTGAATGTGATGATTCTCAGAACTAGGGGGAGATCTTTACCTCCATGGATTACAACGTGTTTCATTTAAAATGTATTAAAGAATTTACCTTAGTTGTCAATTTATTTGTATCTAGCAAATATCAATTATTGATTATGTATAATAGACAGATTTATTGAGTTTACCTTATTTTGTGCTGGTGCAGAATAAGGAACCAAGAGTAGTTTTCATTTACCAAGAGTTTGCATGATTAAGGACTATTCAGAGCAAAGATGGAATTAATCATATTAGGCTTTCTGAGGATTTGGTAATTTCATGTACTGGTACAGAAGAACATGGGGAATTAATAATGGGCATGAAAATACATGAATGGAGATCTGGAACCGTACTAACCAAATCGTGGTGGGGAGAGCAAGTAGAATGATATCTCCTTCACTGTCCCTAACCCCAATGTGGCATTTTATTTGACTGATGTTACTCTGATACTTGGGGCATTAATCTTATTTCCCCATCTATTTCAGGAATAAGTTTTTCCTATTTTATTTTGTTTTGATTTAAGACTAATCTCCCCAAATGGAAGAAGTACAGGTTTTTCCTACTTAGTATTTTTTTTTCCTTTAATAGGTATGTGAGAAAGAGAGCAGTCCCAAATTGGTGGAACTGTTACTGAACAGTGGAGCCCGAGAACAAGATGTGCGGAAAGCACTGACAATAAGTATTGGGAAAGGTGACAGCCAGATCATCAGCTTGCTCCTCAGGAGGCTCGCTCTGGATCTGGCCAACAACAGCATTTGCCTTGGAGGTTTCTGTATAGGGAAAATTGAGCCTTCTTGGCTTGGTCCTTTATTTCCAGATAAGACATCTAATTTAAGGAAAGAAACAAGTAAGTATTCAGATTATTTTGTATAATTCTTATTTTTAATAGTTTTTTTTTTCCCACTCAGTATTGAGGATTCAACTTCGAGCCTCACACATGCTAGGCAAAGTGCTCCACCACTGAATTATATGTCCCTTGCACCTATATTTACGTTATTATGTTATTAATGAGACACTAAATATGTATTTTATTTTATTTTTGTTGGTTCTTTTTAGTTATACATGACAGTGAAATCCATTTTGATATGATTATACAATAGGATTATACAAAGTTCTAAACCAAATTCTTTCCTAAATAGATTTGACACAGTTCTACAATAGGATTACGATATATCCTATTCTAATTAGGACCCCATTCTTGCAGATATACATGATGGTGAGATCACTGTGGTGTATTCATATATGTATATAGAAAAGTTATGTCAGATTCATTCCACTGTCTTTCCTGTTTTTATCACCCTCCTTTCCCTTCATTCCCCTTCATCTAATCTAGTGAATTGTATTAAAATAAGGAAAAACAGTGAGAGTTTTCTAAGGGGTTGCTTTTTTAAAAAAAATTTTGTCTCTCTCTTTTTAAAAATAAAAGTAATATATGCACAATTAAAAATATGAAAAAACAGGAAAATTGTAAGGAAGAAAATAAAATGAGGACATTTCCCTGTACTTTTTATATACTTATGTATACATATGCATTTAAATGTATATGCAAAAAACATGCATGTATACTTTATATTTTTCAAGTTAATATATGCTTTATATTTCAGGTGAATGTATTTTTATTTACCTTTTCAAGTTGATATCTATTATATGTATGTATATATATATATAATGTGTATTTTATATGTATGTGTGTGTGTGTGTATATATATATAAATATATATATATATAATGTGTATTTTTGACCACTTTTCTTCCACTGATCATGCTTCCACCTGTTCAGCTCTCTCATTTATTCACACTAAGCATATTTTTTACTGCTTTTGCTCCTAGCATCCCCTCTGTTAACTTCCTCCCATGCCCACCTCCTTCCTATGGCTGTCAAACTCCATGTCTCCACCTTAGGGACTAACTTGCTAATAACACACATGTACTTTATGTTTTTATTTGCATATTCAATGCAAATGCACTTATTTGACTGCCAATACCACAGTCCTGCCTAGTCTGGTTCTTGACTTTTTCCCTTACTTTCATGGCATGGCTAAGGGCTGAGAGGAAAGTAGCCAGCCATGCATACTAGTACTTATACATACCAAGGTCTCTAATCCTTCCAGTGAGCCCAGAAGTTCCAGTTGGGTTGTATTCATATATGTATATAGGAAAATTATTGTTTTCTTACATGTTTCATATACTCCATCAAGGTTTTTTCCAATGGTATTCTTTCTACTTCCCTCCCTTAACTACTTTCTTCATTTTTCCTGCCTCAATAACTTTGTCACTTTTTGCCAAGATATTCCAACCCTGTGAAGTCTTGGGGAAGCTCTTCCTGCATGTTCCCATGGCACCCTAATTCTCACCTATACCAGTACTTATCACATTGTATAATCATAGTTTTTCTTTTTTACAATCTATATTATAAACATCACAGAATGAATGTCAAATTTGTTTGCTATTGTAACCTTAGCATGTACTTTGCACATAATAAATATTCATTTAATATTTATAATATTGGCAAAAGTAAAGAGTTGTTAATACATGGTGTTGTAAACCATCAGTGGAAACAAGCATTTACACACTCTTGGCCAAGAATTTTAATTGTCCTCTTTTGAGGATAGTTGGCAATATACATTGCTATTTTTAGTGTTCACACACATTGTAAATTTTTTTTTAAATGATACATAAAATTACACATATATGTGCTGATACATGTTTTCTTGACCCAGGAATATACCATTAGGAATCCATAACAGAGATTCTCAGTGTGTACAAGTGAGCCTGTAAAAGGATGCACATTAAAACATTGTTTATAATAGCAGAGCAAAATCTGTTAGGTGAAAAAAATCCTAAGCAGAACCAGAAGGAACTGTTCAAATAATAAAAGTAATTCATGATAGATTCATGAAGTAGAATGTTTTGCAATCATTGGGAAAAATATGTGGCAAACCTAAATGTCTGACAGGAAATGCATTATTAGGTGAGAAAAAAGGGGCACAGAACAGCATTTTTAACATACTAATATTGCTGAAAACTCAATTGAGGTATGAGAGTCACCAATATGTAAATATGGGGACACTGTGTCAAGAAGAAAAATTTATGAATGCATCCCTAGCTGCTTCTGGGGACTTTTTAAATTAATGAAATATAATGAGGTACCATATTTCATCACTTTGGTCTCATGAACAACTTGCTTATATTCTGTAGTCCTGGATGGAGAGTTACCCTTCACTGTATTCTGTTTGTTCTTATGAAATTCTTACCATTGACAGATCTTATGTAATTAGAAAAATATAAACATGTCATTTGATTGATTGGAGGGCATAGCCACAATTTCATTGGCAGCTGGTCTAAATAAGGAACATTTGGATTCATAGTTTTAAAGCATTTTTAGATACTACTTGATTGAGTCACATGTCATACATATAATGTGAGCTATGAGAGAATAATATTTGAAGAAATCTTCTAGGCTATGTGTAGAGCAATGAGGGCTTTGCAAACTTAATTTTTCATAATAGAGCATAATAGAAAATGTAATGAAATTTCAAGAAGAATGTTAACTTTGAAATTCCATCAAATTTTCTGATAGAATGAATCACTCAGCAAAATTTATATGAACAGCTCTATCATTGATCCAGTATCTTCTATATTCTAGACTTTGTGCTAAATATTTATATGCATCATTTCAGTTAATCTTTTCTATAACCCTGTCCTGAATATGTTGCCATCTTCGCTTTTCAGGTGAGGAGATGGATACTCAGAGAGCTTATATAACTTGCAAATGGCATTCCTAAGATTTGAACACAGGTTTATGTGGCTTCAAAGCCCAGGCCCTTACCTGGATCAAGTTAGTTTCATACAGATTCAGTTTTGTTATACAAACCAAAGCTTTGGGTAAATGATTTTTAAAAAATTTAGTTTGCCATCTGGTAATCATTCAATTTTACTATGTATTTTAAAGTGACTTTGGAAGGAAGAATAGGAGATTTTCCATCCAAGATCAGCCTCAGCCTGAGCAACTTAGCAGGGCCCTAAGCAACTTAGTAATAACTTGTCTCAAAATAAAAAATGAAAAAGCACTGGGGATGTATCTCAGCGGTAAAGTGCCTCTAGGTTTGATCCCAATCCCCCTATCCCCCAAAAAGAATGAAAATATAAGCAACTTTGGTAAGATATGTTTGTTTGGTAAGATGTATGTACATGTTTATTGCTGATTTCTAAGGTACTGGTATATTTCTTTATTTTTAGATATAGGATCTATACTAGCAAGAATGGTGCTCAGACATCAGATGAAAAGTGCTGTGGAAGAAGGAGCTGCTTCAGGCGGTGTTGGAAATTTTTCTGAAGATGTACTTGATAAATTCGATGAATGGACTTTTATTCCAGATTCTTCTATGGACAGTGTATTTGGTCAAAGTGATGATCTGGACAGTGAAGGTATTTCTGACTGAGAGATACTTAAACCTGATCAAACTTATCTGGAAAAACTGGAGTAAAAATGTGTTCATTAGCAAGAACAGTTTCACCTCCTAATTTAAGTAAAAGCAACGGCTCAGGAAGTTGTGTCTCTTTTTGCACTTCCATCAGCCAATGGCAACTCACATTGACTTAGGCTGGAACTGCATTCCATGTTCTCTTTTTAAATGAGTGCTTTTTAATTTTTTATTTTGAGATAAGGTCTTAATGAGATCTTTTTGTAGTTCCTTAACTTTGTTAAAGATAGTGATATCAACCTTCCATGGATATACATAGGAATTCAAAAGTTATGTTAAGTGTTCAGATCATGCTTGGAAAATAGGAAGCACTGAGTAAAAAAAATACTTTTAACTTTTATAATAATTAAAAACAATATTAATATTTTAATAGTTTACTTGTCATAACTTTTAAAAAGATGACATAGCAAATATGTAGTGATAGTAATTATGGTTGACATTTAATAAAATACAATTTAGCAAAAATGGGGCAAGTTTTTTTTTTTTTTTAAGTTAACATTGTATGACTGAAAACTTTGGGTGATAAAATAAAGTTATTTGGAGGAAACAAAAAACAAAATTTTTTCCAAAATATCATGTTTCAAGTCCAAGTATTTTTTTGGTAAATCAGTTTTCCTGGAATATTTTTTATATAAATTAAAATGCATTCTTATAAGTGTATATTTCATGGACTTTGGAAACTTATACATCCATGTAATCAGTACTATTATCAAGTTATGTAGCATTTCTGCCATCCAAAATAAATCCTTCCTATGTTATCATGGAAAATACCCTTTTACCTTGACTCTTGGCAAGCACTTCTCTCCTTTCTGTTATTGTAGGTCACATTAATGTTTTTTCTAGTTTCATATAAAAGAATCATACAGCATGTACTCTTCTGTGTCTGACTGTTTTCCAGAGTTCATATCATGTTATACCCTCACCGACAATACATGAAAATTCTAGTTGTTCTACTGTCTGGTTAATGCTTAATATTGTCAGCTAATTTAATTTTAGCCATTCTAGAGGAGGTAACTCATTTGGTTTCATTTTCATTGCCTCAAAGATCAATGATATTCAGGATACTTTCATGTTCTTATTGGCTACTCATATATTTTTTTTGTAAAAAAATCCCTAAAATTTTTTTCTTTTACTTGGGTTGTTGTCTTACTATAAGAGTTATTTTGTATTCTGGGTAGAAGTCACAGCAGGTGTATGTATTGCAAATATTTTCTCCATGTCATATCTTTTCTCTTATTTTATTAATGGTATTTTTCAAAGAGAAGAGATTTTAATTTTGCAAGGTATGTTTCAAGTTTTTTTAATGGTTTGAATTTTTTCTCTCTCTTTTAAGACATATTTTCCTAGCCTGAATTTTTGAAAAAAAACTTCTCTATTTCTTTTTAGAAGTTGTAGCATCCTAGTTCTTTAAATATGTAGGTCTACAAACCATTATAAATTGATTTTTATTTGTGATTAACACATAACAATGACATTAGTTATCAAGAGAATTGAATGCTTTACCTTTTTTTTTCTGTGTAGATATCTATGTGTTCCAACATCACTTTTTGAAAGTACTGTAATTCCTCATTGAATTAATGGTAACCTTGTTCAACTTAATTGATCATATAAGTAAGGTTCTATTTAAGAATAATTTATTCCATGTGATTGGCCTATATTTTTATCTTTTTGCCAATAACTCATTGTCTTGGTTATTTTTTTAATAGAAGTTCTTAAAATCAGGTAGTATAAGTTTGCTGGTATTCTTTTTTCAAAATTGTTCATGCTGTTTTAGCCTTTTTGCTTTTCAACATATAACTTGAATCAATTAATTTTATGCTGAGGTTTTTATTGGGATTAATGTATATAAAATTTTAATACAGAATTAATTCATAAATGATGTGTGCTTATATAATGCCATAAAATATAGAATTAAAATACAATAATTATTTATGTAGATGAAATCTATAAATACATTTAGAAGAATTGATATCTTAATATGAATCTTTTCATTTATATGAATCTTTTCATTTATACATGTAGTATGTATTTCTACTAATTTATCTTAAAATTTCTCTTAGCAATGTTTTGTATTACATGCTTTCTGAGACTATGAATTCTATATATCTATTTTTTTGAAAATTCATAATTTAAAAAGTATTTCTTATCTCTTATTTTACAAAATAATTATTGTAAATAGGTTGGGGATGTAGTTCAGTGGTAGAGTCTTTGCCTGGCATACGTAAAGTCCTAAGCCCAATAACCAATTCTGAAATAAAAAAATTAATTAAAAGGTAAATGCCAGCTAAACTCATTGTTTATTTTAATGTCATTCCACAAGAGAAACAATGAGATATGAGATTCAGGTAGCGTTATAAACAGGACTAATGAATGTTAAAAAATTTAAAGTGTGATTTCAGTATTTAAAAATTCATAAAAAAATTCAGAGAATTGGAAAAGAATAACATTGGTAAGATTTGTGTAGAAACTTTCTCTGCTTCCTATCCACATATGTATTTGGCATAGTATGGGTACCCATAGATTTCCATGTCTTATTCCTTCTGGGCTTTGAGCTTCTCTGAGGCAAGAATTAATTTTTTCCTACTTGTCATTATCCAGCACTTGCTCAACGTCTAGTCTGTGACAGTCATTCAATAGATATTCATTGATGAAGAAAAATGTGGTTGAATTTTTAAAATGAAAAGCCAACATAGTTTATCATTTTCAGTTTAAAGATATTGCAAAGGGAATTGATTCTGAGATTTCCATTAATGAAAATACATTTACTCTTATGATTGAGTTAGCTTTTCTTACTCACTTTCATATTATTTTATCATTTCACATTAGGAAGTGAAGGTTCATTTCTTGTGAAAAAGAAATCAAATTCTATTAGTGTAGGAGAATTCTACCGTGATCCTGTCCCGTTGCAGCGTTGCTCACCAAATTTGCAAAGACATTCTAATTCATTGGTAAGTTAAATTGAGATTATGTTGTGTTTGGCTAGTGACAGTCTGTTGATAACTAAAGTTTGTGACAAAGCTAGAAGTGATTAGTGTATAATTCCCTGATGTATGAAAAATATATATATGATAAAATATATTAGACAAATTATTTTCAATTTACATTTGTAGATTTTTCTCAAATACTTAATTTTTAGTTGTAGGTGGACACAATGTCTTTATTTCATTTATATATGGTGCTTAGGTTTGAATCCAGTGCCTCTCATGTGCTAGGCGAGCACTCTACCACTGAGCCACAACCTCAACCCCACATTTGTAGATTTTTTAAGTGTATAAACTTTGAATATATTTAGTTGTATATGGAATTTTGGAGTATAATTAAATATGGTTTTACCCTTCTTTTTTTTTTTTTCCATGCTGGGAATTGAACCCAAGAGCCTCACTTCTGGCAGGTGTTCTACCACTGAGGTATATTTTTTCTATAGAGCTCAGGTTCTTTTTCTAAAGACTATGAGGTCTTTGCCTAATGGTGTCCCATGACAACTTTAACTAGAAATCTTATAGTGATTTCTAAGGTATCAGAGAGGAGCCTGAAGAACAATGATCAAAATAGAGAAGCATGATAATGATGTTCATCAACATGTGACTTGTGTGTGTGTGTGTGTGTGTGTGTGTGTGTGTGTGTGTGTATTGAGAATCATTTAAGTTTTAGAAACCATTATTCCTTGTCTGTTTAGCAACTATGGAAGATCTATGGCATATTTACCTGGGAAGTTTGACAATTCTAGTTGGGAAAGTTGGGAGTCACTGTATTTTCAGTTTCACTTTGAAAGATGTATGCTAACCTAAGCTCTAATCTTGATTGTAATTAGTATTAAAATATGGGAGTTTTTTTTAATGTTCATTCTGGATCTTAAGATAGGCAAAATGAATGCTTATAATTGTACAGGTTCAATTAGGCCACAGTGTTTATACACCTCAGTTCTAATTTATATAAGTAGCTTAGTTAGAACAAGCAGTTTGTTTGGTGAAAGAAATTCTCTGTATATAGTTTTCTGACTCAATCTTTCTGCCTTTAAGTTTCCTTATAGTTAAAGCACAGGAGAAAGAGTAGATGCTTTCTAAGGTAACTTTGACACTAAAATGTTTTCTTTTATCTTCATGATGGGGCTCTTAGTTTTTAGTTATACCTATATTTTCCCCATGATTATAAATGCCATTTAGTCCATTAAAATTTCACAGTTGTTTCCATATAAAAAAGATTCTCTTCTAAAAAAATCTGATTGCAGTTTTATTATAAACATCATTATTTGTTTATTAGGGGCCTATTTTTGATCATGAAGACTTACTGAGGCGAAAAAGAAAAATATTCTCTTCAGATGATTCACTCAGTAAGTATTTGGAAGTAATCAAAAGTAAGTAGATATTTTGAGCAAAATACAGTGCTTTGTTAAATTTTCTCTGATTACTTAAAATTTCTTGGTGCCAAGTTCATCTCACATAAATTTTATATATGTGAGTCACTTAATGATTCCACAGGCTATAGAAAAATGAAATAGTTATAAATTTTAAAAATTACCTTTTATGAATATTATTGAATATTTACCTTTTTATGAGTTTTCTGAAATCTAAATGATACCACTGCAAAGGCCACTCTTCATTTCCTTCTCCAGTTTTTGTTTGTTTGTTTTTTAATTTATCGTCTGTCTTTGTCACTGGGATACAATCTCCGTAGGTTGATTTTCTATTGAATCTCCAGTGCCTTGAAGACAGCCTTACACTAATAGGTGCTCAGTAAACTTTTACCACGTGAATTAAAATCGTTTGGTTACAATCCATCGTTTGTTTGTTTTTTGACAAAGGGTCATCAAAACTTCAGTCCCATATGAGGCATTCAGACAGCATTTCTTCCCTGGCTTCTGAGAGAGAATATATTACATCATTAGACCTTTCAGCAAATGAACTCAGAGATATTGATGCCCTGAGCCAGAAATGCTGTATAAGTGGCCATTTGGAGCATCTTGAAAAGCTGGAGCTTCACCAGAATGCACTCACGAGCTTCCCACAGCAGCTATGTGAAGTAAATTTAATTCATCCTTATAACTCACAGGACACAGCAAGTGATATTGCATTGATTTTTAACTCTCGTGGTTAAATCTTTCTCAAGCAGGCTCTCTGTTTTGTTATTGGACAATAACTCCCCAATTCTTCTAGTTTCCATGGAGTTGTCTTAGTCTGTGTGGTGTTTAGGGACATCTTGGAGGGCAGGAAATGGAAATACAGACCTGGCTCAAAAGGAGCTCCAGTTCTGTTCTGATGATGCAGTGTCCACATTACAGTATCAAGCTTGTATGTGGATTATGCCTTCAGTTATTTAATTCTAAGAAGATAACTTATTCTTTTTAAAATGCATTGGGTAGACTGGAATTAAACCAGGTTTGGTAGCATTGATTTGGACTTAGCTACCAGCTGTGTGATAATAATTTGTCACTCAGCCTGCTCTAAGCCATCATCTCCTCATCAGTAAAATATAGGGATTCAACTAAATGATTATGACGGCAGTTTTTATAGTTTCAATATTATATGTAACTTAAAATTGATCTTTTTACATAAAGTTCCTATTTTGTATGAGTTATAGTATTACATAGTTGATTGATAAGGTAGTCTTCTGCATATTGACTTTGCTTAATACTTTTATATACTCTGGATCAGAATAGTTTTTAAAGCCAAAGGACATACCATGGTTAATTAAAATGATCTTAATATAGACTGAATTCTTGAACTGAATTGTAAAACATGATAATTATACCTATTTTCTTAAAATCAGTTTTGTTGAAAATTCATTTCTTATTTTTCCATTCAATTGAGCTTCATAATTTTGAGAAGTTTTAAAAGCAAACTTACATGTGTATTTAAGTGTATTTAAATGGTCTTTCTCTTACAGTCTAGAGATGGATAGGAAGAGATAAAAGAATGAAAGGTGACCCTTCTGCCCCCATCCCTGAATCTATAATGTATTTTCTTTTTGTCCTCTCTTTGGCTGGGCCTGAACTCTTCAAGTCACCCTGGTTTCACTTTAAATGTCACTTCTTCACCCTGTGCTTCTCTTTTCTGTGCCCTTTTTCAAGACTGTTGGTTGCTCACCTGGTTTACACTGACGCCATGTGCCATGTATTCCTTCAATTCTCATTCACTCATACATTTTGATTTAATGTGTTTTGCCCTCACTGAACTATGAACTTCTGGAGACAGGAATTGTTTTACCTTTGTGGCTGTCTATCCCCAATGCCTCCCAAGGCCTGATACTAGAGAGGCTCAATAAATATGCACTGAATTAGTTTATGGAAGAATTACTGGCTGACATCGGATAAGCCTTCAATAATATTTGTTACATGAGCAAGTAAAAGAAGAGGAGAATTGGGCCTAGGTAAAGCGAATTTGAAGAGAGCATGAGAAAATAGACATATCAAGGCATTCAATGCCTAGACCAGCTCAGAACCTCTCTCAAATAACACCAGTGGAAGGCACTTTTTGTGACTGCCTGCAAGGTCCCAGTTGTATCTTTTTACAAGAAAATTTCCCAATTTAAACTTGGGAGTAAGTAATTAAAAATTCTTTTCTTCTGAATAAATAAAGGCAAGAATCTTAAAACAGCTGGGGTGAAGTCATTAATAAGTTGCTGTAATCACATCAAACTCTAGAATTCCTTGTGAGAAAAAACAAATTGATATACAAAGAGGAGCACAGAGATGTGATTTGTTCTAGGTATTTCAGCCCTTTGATAGAAAACTAAACCTAAAATTTTTTAAATTGACATAGTATGTAAATACAGGCTTACTATTATCATTGGAAAACTAGAAATTGCTTAGAAATAGAAACTGGAGATCTGAAACAAAGTTTAGTAAATAAGAGGAAGTTCTAAAATGAAATGTGTATTCATATGTAACTATTATTATTTGTTTTAAAATGTGTAATATTTTCTAAAAGGTAGTATTTTTAAAATTTTTTCATAGGTTCATATTGTTTATTCATTAAATCATGAATTCAGATATTTGTGGAGGCCTAGTTTGCTTCCCTCTTGTTCTTTGCAGAAATAATTTACAAAAAAAGTTGAATTACAGTCTGGATTCTGTTACTATGAACCTGCTTTTGACAGAATAACTATTGTATTTTTCCTGATCTTACTCTTGCTATAATGGAGATGGTTGGATCAGTAAGTATTTTTACTGAAATTCTGCTGTTACTTGTGCTTTTAATTTTAAAAAAATGTTCTGATGGTTCTAGTTACCAGAGATATGAAAGCAGAAATAGCAGCTAAACTTAAGTTTCTCAGATGGTTCATTTTAGAATTTTAAAAATATTGTCTTTTCAGACTCTGAAGTGTTTGACACATTTGGATTTGCACAGTAATAAATTTACATCATTTCCCTCTTACCTGTTGAAAATGAATTGTATCGTCAACCTTGATGTCTCTCGTAATGACATCGGACCTCTGGTAGTTTTGGATCCTGCAGTGAAGTGCCTATCGCTGAAGCAGTTTAACCTGTCATATAACCAGCTTTCTGCTGTTCCTGAGAACCTCTCGAATGTGGTGGAGAAACTTGAACAGCTCATTTTAGAAGGGTAAGAAGACGATTCATTAAGTTCATTACCTTGAACTTTCTAGGATTTGTAAAATATGCTTACATTTCCATTGCAATGAGTTTTAAACAAAAATGTAGTAAAAGACTGAGGCAATCATCGTTACAGTTTTTATTGGTTGACTTGTTTTCACAACCTATTTTAAAATGAATATATATGCTTTAATGCTATTGTTTGAAGGAAAATTGTTTTTTTTCCCATGCTAGCCTATGAGTTTATGAAATTTAATCCTCATTTTTGTCTTTTATAACTAGAAATAAAATATCAGGGATATGTTCCCCTATGAGCCTGAAGGAACTAAAGACTTTAAACCTTAGTAAAAACCAAATTTCGTCTCTACCAGAGAACTTTCTTGAGGCTTCTCCGAAAGTGGAGAGTTTCAGTGCCAGAATGAACTCTCTTGGTAAGTGTTCAGTGTGGGCCTCCTCCTTACCAGAACTTTGAAGGATGTGTCATGTATGGATATTTTAGGTGGGAATTTAAGGGTGCTGTTTCATAAATAAAGTTAGCAAATTGATAATAAAAAATAAAGAGATATCCAGCTATGAAAAGACATAGAGGGAATTTAAATATATATTTAAGTGAAAGAAGCCAATCTGAAAAGGCCACATACGGTTTGATGCCATTTATCAGATGGTCTGGAAAAGGCAAAACTATTGGGATAGGAAAAAAGAACAGTGGTTACCAGTGATTTGGAAGGAGGGAGGAATCACTAGGTGCCACACAGAGGATTTTCAGGGCAGCGAAGCTACCCTATGTGATGATATAATGGTGGGCACAAGTTATGTACTTTGTCAAAATCAATAAAATCCATAATATAAGGAGTGAATCCTGAAGTAGACCACAAACATTGGGCGGTCATGATGTCATAAATATGTCAAACTAATGCAAGTTGTTAATGCCAGGGGAAAAGCATGTGGGGAGGTGGACTTGGTGTTGAGGGGAGAAGGTATATATGGAAACTATGTTTTCCATTAAATTTTCTGTAAACCTAAAGCTTCTCTAAAAAAGTTCTGTAAAAATATCTCTAATTAAATGATAATTAGCATGTCACTGTTGTCATAAGCAAAAAAGATAGTTACTTGGCTTAAAATAGTAATTACACTGTGGTTCCTTTTGGTCTAAACAAAATATGCACCTGTCCATCTGAGCTGGGTGAAGCATCCTCATGGGGTATTGAATTTCCTACTGAAGTTTCTTTAGCAAGTTTGGGGGATTATAAGTGCAATTCTATTACTGCTGCTGTTTTAAGAAATAAAACTTAATGGTTTTCAAATTAGTAAAGTTAATGCATGTCCAGTTCAGTTCTTGCTTTTTGTAGGACACTACTCCAATATTCAATATGATCATTATCTCGATTGAAAGTTGGAGAACATCCTGACTTAGAGTGTCAGTTAATACAGGGTATTATGTTCCTTTGGATTCTAGCTGAATGTTCTAATATTATGGGACAAAATACATTTATGGCAATACATAAGTATCCCCCATTTTTTATTTTAATGAGGATGGCATGATTTTGTCACTCTTGTGATTATTAAACAGCCAACTCAGTAAGAGAAATTCTTAACACTGTTTAATAGCAGAATAGAGTTTGAGTACCTGTTTCAAAATGTTCTCATTTGTCAGAACTTTCAGAAGTTAGTGATTATAAGAGTCATTTTAATTTGCATAATATTTTCCTCCTTTTTCAAAACGTCCCTCTAAGTCTCACACTATTCTGAGTATTGACCATATTCCTATCATGAATCTGAAACTGGGTCACAGTTTCAGAGATTCCAGTTCATAATGAGTTGGCTCTTTTTCTTTGGGTCTATAATAGTGCAGCATAGAAAGGTGGGTGCATGCGATAGAGGTGGCTGCCTGTCTCATGGTGGTGGAAAGTGAAGAGAGAGCAAAAGGGCCTAGGTTGGGTTCCTATATGCCCTTCAGAGGCAAGCCCCACTTACTAGAGGTTCCACCAACTCCCAATAGTGCCATGGGCTGGGGACCAAGCCTTCAACAAATGGGTCTTTGGGGGACATTGGAAATCCAGGATATAACAGAACTATACAACCTTAATGGTTTGCAAAGTGGCTTTATGTTTAGAAAATGACCAAAGGAGGGCATCTGAATGAGGCCACTAACCTTTAAAAATAATGCCATGTGAAATGAATTTTCAGTTCTTTGATGTGGAGTATTTTCCACATACATAGCATCTGAACCACACGACTTTTAATTTTTAGTAGAGAGTCATTTCTATTTATTCATTTTGTCACAACTACATTTTGTAAACAGGTGAGGTACAATTTGTATTGCTTTGCTCCTCAGGAAAAATAGCTTCTGAAAATGTCTTAGAACATTTTGACCTTTGAAGATTTTTTAGATAAAATATAACCCATATTTTACCCTTGAAAATGCTAAGAAATAATTTCTCAAGTCATTTTCATAGAGCCATAAATTTGTAGAACTAAAACATCTAGAATTAAGATTCTAGATGATATGAGTTCCTCTGGTCTGACTGCACTGTTTCACAGATGAGAGAACAGGCTGTCTGACTTGCTCAGTTTTCCAAATTGTGTTCCACATGCCTTTATTCCTGGAGGTAACTTATGTTGTATTTCCCTCTTGAAAAATTATCAAATATGCTGTAATAGTGAGAATTCTGAGATACTCTATTTTACATAATGTTTCCCAAATCTCATAAAATCATGTGATCAAATAATACTTTTATTAAGTAACCTTCTTTATTTTTCCATAAAGCACTTTTTTACTAGTTTATTATAGATATCATAGTTCATTTGACACAATTATACAACAATTGAGTGATAATTTGCTCTAATTCAATCCCCAGTACGTCCCCTTTCCCTTCCTTCTTCCCTCTCCGTTCCCTTTCCTCTACTGATCTTTCTCCTATTTATTTATAGTTTTTAAAAAATATTATGGATATACATAACTGTGAAATTACTGTGGTATATTTATATATGTACATAGGATAATTGGTCCTTTTTTTCAGCAATTCCTCCCCTTTCCCATTTCTCCTCCCTCCCCCTCAAGCCCCTTCCCCTACGTCACTGATCTCTTGACTATTTTCAAGGTACCCCCCTTTTTTTTCCTCCTATTTTTGTCTAGCTTCTGAATATGAGAGAAAACATTCAAAAACATTCGCAGTGACTTATTTTACTTAGCATGATGTTCTCAATTTCCATCTATTTACCAGCAAATGACACGATTTCATTCTTCTCTCTGGCTGAGTAAAACTCCATTTTACATATATATTTATTTATAATATATAATATTTATATATTCTGGATATTAATGTCCTACCTGAGGAGCAGTGGCAAAGATCACATTTTCTTGTTCCATTCATCTGTAGATGAGCACCTAGGCTGATTCCATTGCCCGGCTATGGTGAATGGTGCTGCTATAAACATTGATGTGGCTGCATCCCTCTAGATGTTGGTTTTAGATCTTTTGTGGGATAGCTGGGTTGGTCATATGGAGGTTCCATTTCTAGTTTTTGAGGCATCTCTATATTACTTTCCAGAATGGTTCTAATTTTCAGTCCTACCAACAAAGTATGAATATACCTATCCCTCCACATCCTTGCTATCATTTATTATTATTGGTATTTTTGATAATTACCATTCTGAGTGAGATGAGATCTCAACATAGAGATGTTGAATATTTTTTCATATATGGGCTATTTGTATTTCTTATTTTGATACGTCTCTGTTTAGTTCTTTTGGCCATTTATTAATTGTGTTTTTTTTTGGTTTTAAGTTTTTTGAAATCTATATAGTCTGCATATTAATGTCCTACCTGAGGAGCAGTGGAAAAGATCTCCCATTCTGCAGACTCTCTCTTCACACTTTTGTTTCCTTTACTGTGCATAAGCCTTTAAATTTGATGCTGTCCCAGTTATTAATTCTTGGTTTCATGTGCTTTAGAACACATAGGAACTCTTTTTCAGATGGTACCATGAATGATTTCTATTTTTATACTACTGTGTATTAGCAAAGTGTTCAAGTGTGTTTTGTTTTGGTTACTTAAGAGTAATTTAATTTTTACCTTACAATTGTGGGATCCATGAGTTTATATTTATATAGTCATTTAAAAGCTTATAGACTAACAATTCTGATCAGTATGTATTGTTTTATTGTTTGGCATAAATGTTAAAGATATTACCTTACTTTTAAAGTAAATATTTTAGTACTAATGGTGTAAAATGGAAATTAAATCATGATGTCACTGGTAGATGTTCTTATTGAATCTAATAGAAATATGGTTAATGATTAAAATGTTCATTATCTCATTTTTATTTTATTTTAGCTGCTATGCCTTTCTTGCCTTCTTCTATAACAAGCCTAAAATTATCTCAAAACAAATTTACATGTATTCCAGATGCAATTTTAAATCTACCACAGTAAGTTTATTATTTTAATTTTAAAACCACACGAGATAGAACAGAACCTTTAGAAACATGGTTTTGATTTTGGCATATGAATTTAATTAATTTCTAAACTACTTGGTTTAAGGTTTTTGTATGTGTAAATGTTTCACTTTCACTAGACAAAATATCCAAGTCTTTAAACTTTTATATTAATTTATTGGGTTATTTTCTAGAAACAATTTAAGAGTGTTTAATTAGTTGCTACATTATTGTATTCAAATGAAATTTCAAAATTTCAGTTGCTTTCAGAGGTTGATATGTTGCCAAAATACTACTAACTTTAAAGTCATACCTAAAATATGATTGAATGACATTTTTGACGTTTGGATAATTTTTTTATATCTACGTGGGGGCGGGGGATTTGGTTAATTTCATTGGAAGTGAAAACTTTCTGTTAACTATAGATTCAGGTATCGATTACATCTCAAATGTGTTGTCATTTTAAATACTATTGTGTCACACATTATAAACCAAATATGTAAATATATACATGTATACATATGTGGACAAATCATGCTTCTTATAATCTAGTCATAGAAGGTGTCAGATGAACATAAAATACTTAAATTTAGCTTAGAATATGCCAGGCACTATCCTAACTGTTCTACAGTGGGCCATGTGTTTAATCTTCCTAATGATCCCAAAAGATCGCTATTGTTATTATCTCCACTTTTTAAACTCAGTAGACTGATAAGATACTTCCCCAGAGTCATAGTTCTTAAACAGTGGTTGTATCAGTGTTAGCCTATCGACTCTATCGTGGGAGCACCTATTGCATAGAGGTGGTCCTATGTAATTAAACACAGTATACTCCTGAAATTATGTGTGAAAGCCAAATATTTATGATATTTGGCTAGGAGATAACATGCCATAAAGAAAGTTTCCTCCCAGGGAACCAAAGATGTTACCCAGTCCCTATTACAATTATTCCTTAGGTACCATCCTCAGACTTAGGTTTTCATTAAATGGATGCATTTCTTGGGTTTTGCAAACGCACATGCATTTGGCCAGTTCAAGTCCTAGCTGAGGCTATTGAGGCAGTGCTTCAGGAAAACCTAGTGATTCTCAGCTTTGTCTCAATTGCATTGCTTGTCTGACAGGAAAGTTTCATCTCTAATATAGTCAAATTCCTTTTTTTGTTTTCCATGCATTTTAAAAAGATGATGAGGACAAAATATAGTAACGTTTTGACATAGGAGCACTGTGCAGACCTGAACTTTAGTCTATCAGGCTGAATTACTATGTGAGCTTAGAATTAATTCTTTAAGTTTCAAATACTCTGAGGAAAAGTGGTCAGTGTGTAGTTGTAAAAGTCCAGGTAGTCTTTAGCATAGTCAAATATACCACAGTCCTTGACTTTCTATTCTTCCTACACTCACACGCTCATGTGTGATGTGTTTTTTGCTATTTCCTGGTGTAACACTCCAGCATGAAAACAATCAGTTTGCATGGGGGGCCTATTACATGCCAAGTCCCAGCTCAGCGCTGTGATGATTACCACTCTGACATAAGCTGGTAAGAAGCTACACCCATATACAATGATAATTGACTCTAGTACTCAACCTAGGAAGAATCTCCTCTGTAATGAGTGAAAACCATCCCATATAAATGATAAGTAGGGGCTAAATCTTGTATAAAAGGCAGAAATCTTAATGGCCATTTTTAAGTGTTAAATGTGGAATCTCATGTAGCCCATTTGTAAAACATGGGAACTTTTCCTCATTCCAAGATTATTGACATTTATATGTGCCTAAAGTAGGAAAATTTGACTTCTATGTTTTTTTCTTAAAAAAAAAAAAAAAAAAACCTTTAACTATCCCTAACCCCCCTACACCTTATGGTGTGCCATGTAATCTTTCAATAGGTATAGACATCATTTAATGTTCAATCAGGGTAAATATATCTATCTCCTTAAATGATTATTTATTTATGGTGAAAGCATTCAAACTCCTTTCTTGCAGCTTTTTTATTTTTCAAAAAATACACTATTGTTATCTATAGTCAACCTGCTGTGCAAGAGAATCAATTTTTTAATGGTTCTTACATCAGTTTCCTTCCCAGTGAATCATGCCTTTTTTCCAACCCATGTATGCCTATATGTATACACAAATTTACATGCATATTTATGTGTAAATAATGTTATTTTGAAATTTACTTCTTATATTCAGTTTGATGAAAATTACTTGAAATGTTATTCCATGTATTTTGGAAACCCTCTTTTGATTTTCATCTGAAATTGTATTGTTTTAGCTTGCGGTCCTTAGATATGAGCAGCAATGATATTGAATGTCTGCCAGGTCCTGCACACTGGAAATCTTTGAACTTAAGGGAACTTTTATTTAGCTATAATCAGATCAGCATCTTGGACTTGAGTGAGAAAGCATACACATGGTCTAGAGTAGAGAAACTACATCTTTCTCATAATAAATTGAAAGAGGTAAGAAACTTTATTTAATATTATTGACAATTTTAAAGTATGTTTTGTAATTTGCATTATTGCAAATTATTGTTTTAAAATCTGTTATTTGATATTTTTTACTTTAGATGTAAGATGTAATTATACCCTGTGGTAAATAAATGTAATAATATGCCTTAATTTTTTAAAAAATTTTGTGCTATATTTTAAAGAGTTACACAAATATGTGCTATTATTTATGAATGCATGTAATGACACAAGTGTCTTTGTGTCACTACATTTTTACTGTGAGCCGACTCTCAGATACTGTACATTTTTCCAGGTGCAACTTAGCTATATATAGCCTGTGTTTTTACAGATTTTCTTTCCTCCCTTCTGAAATTTCTGCTTTCCTCCACTGTGCTACCTCTCAACAAAATAGATTAGCCTCCTTTGCTTTGATCTGTTTCCTTTGTTATAAATCTGAAACTGATTATACACATGTCTCAGAAAATATTTTTTCTTGTCAAGTTCAAACCTACTTCCTATAAAAACAAACAACAACAAAAAAGAGTCTTATACTAAAGGTTCAGAATAACTGAATACTTTTATTTTTAATACCTGATTTTTTGCCAACCAGTGAATGTTTTCTGTCATAAATGTAATATAGATTGATTAAAAATTTGGAATAGGGAAAATAAAAACCCTACTCCAATTAGGTTGCTATCTAAAGTATAAAATTTGGTTGTAGCTTAACAACAGCACATTCCATGTTACGTTTATAATGAAATTTTCTTCAACATTTCCTAAAGAACATAGACAATCTGGAAGCCACAGATAGTGAATTTGGATAACTATAAAAAAATTCTTTACTTCCACTGTTGTGAGGAGATGATCTCCCAATGGAGATTGGGTTTTGAAAGTTAGAAGTAAGTTGCATAGATTGGGGCTGAGTTCTTTACACGTATGTTTTTGTTTTTATAACCTGGATACGGGACACTTTAGACAAGCCTTTGGAGCGTTTTCAAGCTCTGATGAAAGGTTGTGCAAGTCGCTGATGGAATCTTGGGGTTTTTCTTGTTTCCTGTCATCTTGTTTCCTGCCAGTGTACATCTCTTCCTTCCCACCAACAGGTTTTGCCCTTTTTTATTTCATTAAGATTCCTCCTGAGATTGGCTGTCTTGAAAATCTGACATCTCTTGATGTTAGTTACAACTTGGAACTGAGATCTTTTCCCAATGAGATGGGGAAATTAAGCAAAATATGGGATCTTCCTTTGGATGAATTGCGTCTTAATTTTGATTTTAAACACATAGGATGTAAAGCCAAAGACATCATAAGGTCAGATAATTCTATATTATTTTTTAAAATCAATTTTGTCTCAGATTTCCTCAGTCTGTGATTTTGATGGATTTATGTTACAATTTAGGAAAAATGAATAGTACTATTTGACATTAACATTCTATGTGCCATTTGCCTTTAATTTAATAGGTGAGTTGTTATGGTGCTACTGCCAAGACTTTTCATTCCTTGTAGCCAAGCTAATGTTGAAATAATGGCTTCTCCTTACCATTCTGTTCAGTAGAAATGGATTATAGCAGAAAATAGATACTACTATGTATTTGGTTTCTTGTTACCAATTATATAATCTAAAGAAATACAGCAGAGAATAATAACAGCTCACACTGAATTTCATACAGCAAATAGTTAACATGACTATTATAATCGATAGCATTTTAGTTACTGACATGATAGATTATTAATTTTGATTTTCCTATGAGGGTGATTAACCTACTCATCTTGATTGTTTTTGAAGCTTTGTGAACTTCACAAATATTACTGTCTTTAAACTTAAAATATCTTCGATAATAGATTTGTTTCTATCTGTTGTTCTCTTTTAGCCTGTTAGTCTTATTACTGTATCCTTATAACATCTTTTATTCCCTTTTCTACAAAATAACTCCAGTTATCTTGCAGGCCTCATCTCAATGAACATCTCTTAGTGTATCCTTACCTTGACTGTAGTACCCACTAAGGCAGGGATCAAGGATGTGTACACTCTCTATTTCAAATAGATTCCTGGCATCCAACACAGAGCCTGGTTTACAAGAAGGTTTAAGTGTTTTACGCTTAAGCAATACTCTACTACTTCAATTCTATTAAATCTATTTTTAAGTTTTTTTGTATGTTTCTATGAGGAAGGGTTCAATTTTCTGAACTTCTGAACATGATTTAATTGTGAAGAAAAGTATTTGTCACCTTCTGTGCCTAACACAACTACCCTTCATCCTGCGTATTTACCTGTTTCTCTTCCTGAAATTGGAAATGGCACTTACATAATAGTTGGTTTCATTCTTACTAAACATTTAGAAGAATTAGTTTCCAATGTATTATGCCATATTTTATCAAGCTACCGTATAATGAAATATTTAAAAACACATTTAACAATTTTAGAAAAGACAAAATACCCGGAATAGCTTATAAATTGTAAGCATCATTTGCTTTTTTGACTTTTTTTTCAAAGAGTGGCAAATTCTTAATTAATAAATCAATTAAAATAATGTTGCCTTTTGATCATATCATCAGGAATCCTGGTCACATTAGTTATTGGTGTGGATCAGTATTCTCTAAAATTTGCATATTGTTTAATTTTAAACTGTAGCAACATTTTAGCATAGTTTCAAATATGTCTTTCTCTATCCATTATATTTTTTATAACACTTTAAATCTATTATTTTAAAGGTGGTTTTGTTTGGCTTACTTGTAACACTTCTAGTTTGTTTCAGTTATGTTTACCTTGATTATTAGTAATAGCAATATATTAATATATGCTGTTAGTGTCAAAGTTTATATATATACATTTATATTGTAACCAATACGAGCTCCTTATTTGTGTACATTATACATATGCATACATTGTATATAAAATATATATAGATCATATATACTATATATATAATATATGTATACTCCAAAACTAATATAACCTCATTATCAAACTTTAGTATGCAATACAGTATGCAATACACTCTACCTTTGTTCTGAATCATATGGGCATTACAAAATTTTTACATTTTACATATTTAAGATTGTAATTGTACTATTTAAATTCAGATTGTACACATATACACAGATATCCACACAATGACACATATATATGTATGTGTGTGTGTATGGATATACACTGCATCCTAATTAGTATTACAAATGTGTTGGTGTTTTATTATTTCTGGTGATAGTGTAACATGCTGTTATATTTGGTAATGCTACAAACTTTATCAACTACTCTGAAATAACTAACAAAAACATGTATTAATAATGCACAGCAAGGTATTTACATTGTTAGTAATATGAACTATGCAGGCTTTTGCATATTGATATTCCAAAATATTCAATGTCTGAGAATCCTCCTAAATCCCAAATATATTATTAAGCAGTTTATTATTTTATTTTTCTTCAAATACCAGGTTTCTTCAACAGCGGTTAAAAAAGGCTGTGCCCTATAACAGAATGAAACTTATGATTGTGGGAAATACTGGGAGTGGTAAAACCACCTTATTGCAGCAACTGATGAAAATCAAGAAATCAGATCTTGAAATGCAGGGGCCCACGGTTGGCATAGATGTGAAAGACTGGCCTATTCTAATAAGAGGCAAAAAGAAGAAAGACCTCATTCTAAACGTTTGGGATTTTGCAGGTATTTATTTCTCTAGGTATTCATTTGTTCACTTTTATCATTTATTCATAGCAGAAATTTAAAAACTTGACTTTTCTGTTCAAGTACAGCAAAGAGCTAGTAGTTATGGAATTATTTCAAAGTCATTTCAATCAATAGGGGCTGCTTAAGCTAACTACTTGATTGGCAGTGGATACATACACTAAATGTTGTTTATCTCTGGTAAAATCCACTGTAGCCCTCCAAACATAACCTGTTGTTTTTCTCTTTTAAGATCAATAGTATTATCCTCCCACCATTTTTATAAAAAAAATCTTGCCTATTACCTGGAAGACTGAAAAAAAACCAAAAAAACAAAAAAACAAAAAAAACAAAAACCCAAACCTAACCAAAACAAAACCCCTCTCTAATCTTCATTTAGGTCGTGAGGAATTCTACAGTACTCATCCCCATTTCATGACCCAACGGGCATTGTATCTTGCTGTCTATGACCTTAGCAAAGGGCAGGCTGAAGTGGACGCCATGAAGCCCTGGCTCTTTAACATAAAGGTAATATGTTTAATCCCAGTTTTCTAGTCTTTGTATAATATAATTTATTTTAGGCAAACAATCTCTTCAAATAGGCAGGGTTTGGGTTTTTTTTTGGTGGGGGTGTTGCTTTTTGTTTTTGTTTTTTAGGTCAGAAGCACTAAATTTTGAGTTGGGAAATTTTTAGAGTGTGAAGTCATGAGGAGACAACAAAGAGCTCCATTTGATGAATGTTATCAGCTCCTGAGTCCTTTTATGCTGTTAAACTTGAAAATAAATATATTCACTATTTTCCATCATATTATTTTTAAATGGAAAGAGTACATGCTCATTGAGTGATGCTCCAGTGGGCTCCTCTGTGAGCATGAAGTCCTTTGGAACCCTGTGTCCAAACATTTGGGAATGGATCTGGACTGCATTTGCAATTGTTTTATAATCTGGGTGATTTTTTGAAACTTCTCTTTTCTTGACTTTCTTCTCATTTACACATACAGTGATGTGGGAAATATTATAGTGACAGTAATAACTGCTTAGTGACTTTTTTCTTTCATGATAGACTACAGATTGAATGACTTTTAAGTGAATCCAGGAGATAAAATTGGCAAATATGGAAAAGAAAATATAAACCATGTTATATTACTTTGATGTAGTTTGAGGATTTATTGAATGCTTTTTTTAGAAGCACATTTAGCAAATAACCCATTTTAAGCATGAAATAAAAAGGAAAGAAAAATAACACTACTACTTTAATGTAGGTCACCTGAAAAAATGGTAAGAATTGTGTTAAAAATGGACATAAAATGATTTATAAGCTTTTCTTAAAGACATATTTTTTTTTCTTTGAGGTTTAAGGAAATGTCTAGGTCCATTTTGTGTTGCTTTAACAGATGAACTGAGTCTGGGAAATTTATAAAGAACAGTGATTTATTTCTTATGTGGATGCTGGCAAGTCCAAGATGGAGGGGTTGGTATCATACGAGGGCTTCTTGCTGTGTCATTCCATGGCAGAAGGCAGACAGGCAACAGGGTATACATGCAGGGAAGAAGGCAAGAGGAGGGAACCATATTCATCCTTTATTAGGAGCCCACTTCTGCAATGACAACTCATATAAGAAAGAGCCCTCAGGGCCTAATCCCTACATAAAGGTCACCTCTCAACATTGCTGCCTTGGGAATTAAATTTCCAATATATGTACTTTGGGGGAAAAATTCAAACCATAACAAGAAGAAAAACAGTTATTATTTTCTTCTAATGTTTTTTAGGTTTTCATTTTCATTCAACTGAATTTCATACAAAACAAATTTCAGCAGAAAGCAAACATTAATTAGATTGTTTTCTTTCTTTCTTTTTTTTCCCTATAGGCTCGGGCTTCTTCATCCCCTGTGATTCTTGTTGGCACTCATTTGGACGTTTCTGATGAGAAGCAGCGCAAAGCCTGCATAAGCAAAATCACCAAGGAGCTCTTGAATAAGCGAGGGTTCCCTGCAATACGAGATTACCACTTTGTGAATGCCACGGAAGAGTCTGACGCTTTGGCAAAACTTCGGAAAACCATCATAAATGAGAGTCTCAATTTCAAGGTAATATGGCTTATGCATACTGCAGGTTGGTAGATAAATATAATTTATTAATTCTCATGTTATGCAACTCTCTAGAAATGTCAGAAGTCTTGAGAAAAGAGCAATTATCTTAAAATTGTGGATTTATTCATAGCCATTAGAATTATTACTTTCAATTTGATAATTACTTATTTATACCAGACCTCATTTGTCATTCATAGAAATAGGAATAAAAAGTAATTACAGGATCCTGAGAGAATCTAAGAGGATGTTTCTGGGACATTGAGAAAATATTACTGAGAGACTGAGTGCTTCTGATGCCCTTTCTCTCCCAACTTCCCATCAAATTAACATCGGGGTCTTGAGATCATCAACTTCTGTTGGCTCTTGTTTCACCACGCCATCTCCTTTCTTTTGGAGTTTCCACTTTATGCACAGCTTGATCTTCCTAGTGGCTCCTTCATGTTTCTGGTTCCTGTGATTCCCATTCCAGTTTTTTCCCCTTTACTCTTTTGAGACTTTTGAGACAACTCTTTCATTTATTGGTCAAGATCATTAATTTGGTTTTCAGCAGCATCTAAATTATTACTTAGTTCATACAAACTAGGTTTTTTATTTTAGGACTTTAAAAAATTCCCAAAGTTCTCTTCTGGTAAGTCAGATATTCATATAATATAAACGTATTTGTCATCAGGGAGAATACTTTTTTAAAAATACTTGCAGGAGAAAGAAATCTTCCTGGGGTTCTAATGGGAACATGATATAGACTGTACTGGAAAACACTGGATAGTTCAGCATGACCAAATGATGAGGAATTTCATTTGGACTCAGTTGGATTAGCTCATTAGCACTAATGATTTGAGATCATGGTTTTTAGCCAGAGTCCTGTTTGGCCTAGGCAATCCCAGCATAGTGACTAATAGTGTTCTAGTACATTCTAAAAGCATTCCAATTTGGATGATAAATTAAGTGATCACCCTGGTTATTACTCCATGTTGGCTCGTTAGCTTGGTTCTATTCCATTTCCATAGGTTGTGCTCCAACTCAAAACCCAATGAGCCATTTATAAATGTGATGGTCTTTGTGGTTGTATGCTTGTATCTTTTGATACACGCTTATTACAGTTATTAAAATATTTTACTGAAGGTGGATTAGTAGTGGCATTTTATGTAAGGAGAATGCATTATGTCTTTGAAGATTATTCTACTCTCTGTGGGAGATAGAATTTGAGAGTAGTACACTTTTAAAAAAACAAATAAAATACTAGTCACTTGAAGAAATTTGCTGTTACTTAAAATATTTTAATAATTTTCATTTTTTAAATTGCTGCCAAAATATATATCAAGTTGTAGAAGACCTTTTTGTGGAGAATGAATTTGTTTTTGAAAAACCTGAATTTAGTTGAAGCAAAATTCTATAGAAGAAGCGTTGATTCATTAAGCTGAATTAATACTGCTTTTTGGCTAGTAGCAAGATATCACAATCAACAAGGCCAATTTTCTTCTTGCACTTGTAAATGAACTTTAAAAATAACTCTACATAAGGAAGAAAACAAATACTTTGAACAATGGCAATATTACTTAAAGAAAGATATACTGCTAATGGATGTATCATTTTGACATACTGGTTTGAAAACCCTCTGGATTTCTTTGTAGACCAGTGACTCTTTCAGATGACCCCAGGTTGGTGAGGCTGCTGGAGCCTGAATATTCTTTCTCCCTGAGATGCTTCAACCTGTCTTCAAACAGCAGCTTTTAATTGATTAGAATCTTATTTCCCCACTCCCATTTATTTTCATCTTTCCTTTTATCTTGTCTATTCTCTAATATTTCCCTAGCCTTATAAACAGAATCTTTAGAATACACTTTTTTCTTTTCTTTTTTCCTTTTCTTTTGGCTCAGTCTGGTGATGGCCTGATAATGAAGGTAAAAGGACATGCTGGAAAAACCAAAGTCAGCACTGACAATAATGCTTAATATCAGAACAGGCTTCTCCTCCTGGCCCTGTGACCCAGGCCTATTAAATTCATCCCTTTCTGCCTATTCTGCTTTCTGTGAAACCTTTATTTCTTCCTTAGATTAAAACATAAACTTCAAAAGTTCTATTTCATCTTAACTTCTAAATAATAAAAAAATTATTAAAAGTGGAGGCTAGTAGAATTCTGTTTCATTTTCTTGGACAAAGGATGTAAGAAAACAGTTTTTTGAAAAACCATTTTTTGATGAACTTGGAAGTCAATGGCTATGGGTGCTATATATCAGGTTCTTTAACCCTCTTGTTATAAGTAGGAAAAGAACAGTTAAATTTTTGTGTTTATGTGTGTCAAATAATACTGAATTTCTATTCATAATAAGTTTGCTTAAGTTATGGTAGTTATTGTCAGGTTAAAAATATATGTAAAAATTATCAGGGATCCAGAAATGGGCAGAGTTTGCCATCTGGTGGTTATTTAAGACATTTCAGTTACTATTGTATTTGTACTTAAAATTAACTTTTTAAGGAAAAAAAAGATCAGTGTATGTATTTTCCAAAAACATTTGGAAAATATGTTTATTATAGAAATTTTATAAGATACTATCATCTTAAGACAACACTTTGAAAAGCTTACTTTATATGTTTCTCAACTATTAAGCAGTGATTAGATTCCCAGTGGTTGCCTTCTTGAGACAGAATCATTGTGTTTAGATGATTTCTTATTTTCCGAAGTTCAAGGTTCCATGAGATAAAATAGCTTGAGAAGACTTTATGTCTCCAGGCTTAATTATTGATATTTACAATTTGCCAATATAACATTTTTTAAACAACAAGCACAGAATTTAGCGTTTTACCTCTGGGTGTGAGTATTTTATCTAATAAAAAAGTGTCCAAAGTTCTTTAATAGTTACTGATGTCATATGCTAACATGTTGATTGCATATAAGCCTAAGGCTTTAGAAAATAGAAAATCCTTTTGTTATGGTTAGCAATTTATCATTTTTTTTTTTGGCCAGGAAATTTCCGGATGATTAGATAAATATTTTTGTGCAAATAGCAAATAAAAATAAAAATTTAAAAAGTGTATATAAAATAGACTTGATAGTTCTTTCCAAATTGACCTGTGTCCATACTTTTCTTATTTCAATTTTATGTTCTATTCATTACAATTTAAATAGATTTACATTGTATCTCAACTTTGTTCACACATTTATTTCTGAATGATATATCTATCATTTCTATAAAAACTATTAGCCCTGCATTTACCAAACACCTGTCAAATACAAAATAAAATAAGTTTTTTTACAGCTTATCATTTGTAATTTTATAGATTCGAGATCAGCCTGTCGTTGGGCAGCTAATTCCAGACTGCTATGTAGAACTTGAGAAAATCATTTTATCAGAGCGTAAAAATGTGCCAATTGAATTTCCTGTAATTGATCGGAAACGATTATTACAACTAGTGAAAGAAAATCAGCTGCAGTTAGATGAAAATGAGCTTCCTCATGCAGTTCACTTCCTAAATGAATCAGGTTTGTGTGTTTATTTGTTTCACATTTCTTTTTTCAAAACGTGGTCATAGTTCTTTGTAAAAATGTGTCTGAATCTTGTATAGACTATATTTACAACTTAAGAGAATGTCTATAAAATTCTTACAACAGGCCACTGATTTTTAGAAGATCGTTATGTGGATGGATGTTGAATAATAATCATGTCATGAAAAAATAATTTAGAAATCATCTAAGGACTCCTGAGCAGGAATTAAAACACATGGGTTCCTGAACCCACATGAGTGTGGTTTTGCTGTTCAGGTGCTATTGAACACTGAGCATACCCATATCCTTTCATAGAGTCAAATGAATTTAGTGGATGTCATAGTTATTTTTATGCTGTAAAGGATACTTTTTACTGCAATGGTTTACCTGGGTCATTTAGAGTCGAAGGCTGTCTGAGATGACACAGCTCCTGATTGGCAGATCTTGCTGTTTCATCACTCATGGATCTCATAGTAAACCAACTGCAGCACTAATTGTGTCTTTGCTGGGAATTATCTTGCTAAAAATGTGAGAGTTAATTTGTGCATCTTGAGAAAGTGTCTGGGAAATTATTTTGGATCCCTGAATTCTTTTATATGAAAAATATCTTATGTTTATGATAATCTATTCCCTTTTCTTATTATTCTTTAGTCAGATAGACTGTGATAAGTTGTGTGTGTTTTTTTAAATCTGTATTGAAAATAAGATAAGTCTTTGGAGTGTACATTTAGAAAGTGAAAAGTAAATTATGGATTTTTATTTTTTATAAGTATATCTTCTTCAATGCATTTATCTAAAATTTGCTTACATATGGTCAATTTATATAGTTCAAAAATAATTAATTTATAGTAATGAACTTTAGAGCTTGGGAACAGCATGCCCAGCCTCTAGTCCCAGTGCTGCCACTAATTGTGCTAAAAGTTCCTTATCTGTAAGATAAGGTAGTTGGACTAGACTTTCTCTAAAGTTCCTCAGTATTCGTATGTTCTAGATTCCATGTTTCACTGTTTGATGAATTTTTGGCACAGGAGTCCTTCTTCATTTTCAAGACCCAGCACTGCAGTTAAGCGACTTATATTTTGTGGAACCCAAGTGGCTTTGTAAAGTCATGGCCCAGGTTGGTGTCTTACATTTTAGGGGTATTTGATTTGCAGAGATTGAAAAGTTGAACAGATAGAACCCAGAGCACTGAGCATCTTAGCAGTTGTGTTCAGTTAGAGTATTGTAAATATAGAAAACTACAGAGTACTTCATGGAGAAGGCTGTTCAAAGAGCTTCATGGAAGAGGATATCTTAGAGTTCACTTATGTGTCTCTGTTTCCAACTCACAGATAAACACTGTACCTTGTATTCTTTGCCACTTTTCTAGACCCTGATAATATGTTCAGTTTGTCTATTCATCTAGTCAATGAATAAAGGCCTAATGAAAATCCTTGGGGCAAACACATATGAGGAAATTGGGTTGATGGGCCTGTTAAAACCTCTACCTCGATAATATGGAGGGGAGTTTCCACTCTTAAGTGCATAGTCCAAACTGTATAAGCTTTTGAAAATGTTGGATGGTGGTGGTTATGATTCTCTTTTCTGCATTTATACTCCATATGGAAAATAAGTTCTCCCACTTATAACCCAATGCCAATGAGTTTTATTGATTAGTTATAATAATTCTTCTTTATACATTTACCATAGAAAATCACTAAAGTAGAACACATGAGCTCAGAGTTTCTCAGCCTCAACACCATCGACATACTTCTTTATTGCACATCATAGGATGATAGCAGCAATTTTGTCTATACTTTCTGGATCCTGGCTGCACCCTTCCAGTTATGAAAAGTAAAAATGAATCTAGATTTTGATAAAAAGTTTTCTGGAGGGTGCAAAATTCCTCCAATTGAGAATGATTGTGTGTAGCTTAATCATAAACTGCAGTGAGCTCAGGAGACATGTACCCATTGGTAATTATCTTGTTTATGATCAAAATTTATAGTTTTGCCTGTGGCTTGATGAGGTCCTAAAATAATTATATATTTTTATATTAGAAATATCTCTTCCAATTAAATAATAATTAAGTTCCCTCAAATTTAGAATACTAGTTCCTAAATTCTATCTAAGGATATAAAGGAAGGTATTTTGAAGAGAGAACTCAGTTGAGACTAATTCCTATACTCTGGAATTTGAGAGCATATTGAAACATTATTGTAATTGGCATCTAATTGTAATGGGCCAGTTTTTACTATTTTGTCATGTATTTTTAAGTTAGATTTTCATTATTCTGCATGTGTGCCATGAAAAGTGTGATTTTACTCATCATCTATTAAATGATATCAAAACCAGTAATGTGACCAAGGGCACATGCTCTAGACTCAGCTTGACCTGTGTTGATATATCTTCTAAAGAGTTTCTAACATTTCTTAACATTTTAAGCTCTTATCCATTCATAAAATGAGGATAACAATAGCTTCTTCTGTATTAATTACCTCTGTAGTTCTGTGTGAGCAGTAAATATTAGCTAATTTTATATTTGATGTAGTTGTATAACATTATGTTAGGAAATGAAAAACATCTTTAAAACTATAAAAATGTACTCATATAGTTTTGGAAAGTGTGTCAGGTAGGGAGAAAAATAAAACATATATGTAGGTAGATATATCTGGTAGTAAAGAGAGTTTTAAATATAACCTCCAGATTTTGTTGTAGGCAGCTATCAGAATCTCCACCCAGGCAGGAAAAGGCTAACTTTATGCCCAAGAGTGATGTTTCCATGTGAAGTGGCACATGTGTAGATTAGGATAAGCATATTCTTTATAGTTGAGTAAGGAAGAGGTTTGATTTAGAATCATCCTTTTGAAAACAAAAACAGTTTTTTATCATGAGCACAATAAAATTCCTGAAGATTCTAAGAGTAATTAAGTCAAAACTCCATAAAAGTTCTCCTTCTCTTTAACATATTATAGTATTAATATGCTAATCTAAGTGAAAATTAAATCAAGAATACAAACAGCTCAAAGTTATTTTGAAAGACATACTTAAAATGTTGGTAAAATGATAATTTAAATTTGTTATTAACTTACCAAGTAAATACCATCATTTTTATTTATGCTGATAAATTGAAATATAATGTCATTTTCACTTAGATTTAAAGGTAAGGAAAGCTATAAATAACCATGTGAAAGCAAAGCAACTTGTCTGATACTTATCTGCAGAAATAAATAGGGGTGTTCACCTCCATGAATCATCAAGACAAGGGCAGGAATAATTTCATGGTGCAGAAGCTCTAAGGAGCCCACCTACCCTCAGTGTGTGTGCCCTGAGCTGTTAGGTCACTAACTTATTAAGGAAGGTTCTGTCAAGGCAGGGAGAAGTTTGCAAAACTCATTTAACTGCATGATAAAAAATATGAAACAGTGCTATTAAAGAATCAGGTGGAGCATTAATAGGCTTGCATGGAAATTTAATCTTGATGATATGTGGGGAAAAAATAGAAAAAAATTGGAAATGTTTCTTTCCTCCAATAAGGGCATAAATTAGCAGGTATATACAGTAGTTAGTAGGTTGAAGGAATAGTAGGGGGGGGCTTTTAAAGGTGAAAAGATAGTGCTTTAGATTTTATTGGCATGTAATAAGCTACCCCAAAATTTAGAGGCTTGAAACACCAAGAACATATTATTTCTTAGTCTTCTGTTGGTCAGCTGGTTTCAGCTGAGTAGTTCTGCTCCACGTGATCTTGGTATGGCCATTCAATTGGTTTCATTTGTTGAATGAGGCTGGAAAGTCCCAGAAGGCTACACTTAGGCTTGGGTGGTACTGGTGCTCTTCCATGAGGCCTCTCCATGACTGGGTTGGGCTTCCTGAATGAAGAGCACAGGGTAATTAGGTACATGGTGGCAGGGTATCAAGAGAAATGAAGCAAAAGTCACTAGTCCTGTTAAAGGCTAGGCTCAGAACTAGCAAAACATCAATTCTGCTGCATTCTAGTGGCCAGAGCATCCACAAGGCCAGATTCAAGGGTAAGGGAAATGGGATGCATTTCTTGATGGACTGAGTAGTACATGTATAGGGAGAGAAAGATTAGTATTTTCCACCTTTGAAAAATCAAGTACAAATATTGATAAGACACTATAGATCTACTAGGAAAATCAAGTACAGGCTCTTTTAAAAATGATTTTGTTAATAAAAACTTGCTGTTAGATAAAAATGAATTTGTCTAAGTAAAATAAATAGATAAAAATGGCTAACATATGAGGGGGGTTACTGTGCATTTCGCAAAGATGACCTCATTTAATTCTCACCACAGCTATTTAAGTGGTGCTATTAGTATCCATGTTGAAGATAAAGAAATTGATGGACAGAATTACAATTTCTAACCAACTAGTTTGACTTCAGTGATGTTAAAACTAACTGTAGGATAAAGTGCTCCAATCACATTTGCTCAAAATTCACTCATTCAACAAAACTTATTCAATATTTACTATGTTCCAGATATTATTCTGGTGCTGGGCTTATAGCACTAACAAAATTGTGCAGGCATAAGACTAGCATTCAAATTAGAGGAAAAAACTGATAAGTCCACATATAATAAACTGGCGATGCTGAGTGCCACAAAGAAAATGTGAAGTATGGTTGGAGATAGAAGATTTCTAGAGAGGTTCTTAAGACTTAAAAAACACTAAAATGGTTAAACCATTTGCCTCATTTCCTAAATTTTAAGGACAGTCTGATCTTGTATAAAGTAACAGCATGAGAAAAGTCTAAACTACAATTTCTACTATGCAGTGGCCCATAGCCCATTGTCATTAGATGCCAGTGTGTCCAATCATTTGTGCATTCATTGATTCAATAAAAATTACACACCCAGAATAGAAATGTAGAGATGGGTGAAACAAGTTCTTGGGCCTAATGATTTTACAATTTAGTATGTTACTTAGCTGCATGAAAATGAAAAATAATGCTTTCACTTATTTAAGAATCCCTTAAACATTATAAATCTACTAAAATATGAAGCATACACATCTTTTTCAAATAAATTTGCTAAAAAATTAATTGAAATATGTACATAGATGGCACATAAGGGCTTATTATATACTAAAAATTATGATATACACTTTGCAAACTTTACATGTGTCATTTCATTCTCAAGGCAATCTAAAAGACACTTTCATTTTCTCATTTTACAGAGAAGGAAATTGTCTCTTAAAGAAATCAAATCCTTTCTCAAGTTCATATAGCTTGTCATTCAGCCTAGATTTGAATTTGGATTCTTCTGAACCAGATTCAGATTCATAAATGCTATGACAATGATCAAAGCTCATTGAAAGGTCTCTGTGCTAAAATCATCTGGGTTGCTTGTTAAATAGCATATTCTCAAGCCTTTTCCTAGACTTACCCCAGATTTTGCACATGGAATCCAACAAAATATAGTAGTTACCTAGAGACTCACTAACCTGTACTCCTCAGCCTCTCTTCCAATTGATGGAAGCCCTCTTCTATTATATGAATGTCAAGTAGGATTTTACTGTAAGCCTGCAGTGATAAAAGTTTGGAAGCTAATTTCCCTAGGAATGTATTAGTGATAAGATTGCAGTACAAATCTAGGGTATCAGATGGATCTGTTAATTGAATCAAGCAAAATCTCAAGGTTCATTTCAGAGAATCCCAATAAATTCTGATCTGAATTTACTCTCTTAAGCTAATAAATGTTTTTCAAGGAGGAAGTCTCCATTGGGCTTCCAGACTGAGTAGCTGCTAGGTCTTCTGTTGTATTGGACAAACTGTTCTAATCATTTTCACTGAGCAAAGAGACACGAAAAACTTTAAATTCGAAACATTTCAGAAAGTAAATCCTGGTGATGACTTATGAGTTTAAATCTTTCAGATTTTGACAGTAAAAGTGGAAGGCTATCCAAAACATCCTAAGGGAATTATTTCACGTAGAGATGTGGAAAAATTTCTTTCAAAGAAAAGGAGATTTCCGAAGAACTACATGACACAGTATTTTAAACTCCTAGAAAAATTCCAGATTGCTTTGCCAACAGGCGAAGAATATTTGCTGGTTCCAAGCAGGTAAAAACAACTCTTAAAAATTTAATTTCTTGGAAATTTACTATTTATTATATTGTTTTAATTGTAATGGAGATTTTGTTGCATAATAGATGTACTAAATTTCTTTTTACTCCTCTTGTAAACTTCCTACATAAATACAGCACATATTTTTAATGGAAACATTGTATCTGACACTAAATATATAGTGACTTATTTTACATTTATAATAGTTATTTGGCTCATCACTGCTTAAATTATTTAAGAAAGGAGAATAGTCGACATTGTGTGTGTGTATGTGTCTTTACATGACAAAAAGTTATTATATTAGAGAGGTTCTGGTGAGATTGTGAGTCTTCAACAGATTTTATAGCATCTCAATGGAGAACTAAATTCTAGCACTGTATTATGGAAATTTTTCTTATTGTTCTATAAGCAACTGGGAAATGTTACCCAGAAATATGATGTTAAAGTGAAAATTATTCTGATTGATGGATGACAGTTCTAAGTATAGATATATACTTTTTTTCCTAGGACTTATGCTTTTTCAAGTTATATATAATCTTAATATTTGTCTATGTATAACTAATTATAATAATTTATTACTGTACATAGTATTATTGGAAAATATCGTACATTTATTTCATCTGAGCAATGATCATTGAATTTTTGACGTAGGAAGAGCATATTGCAAAAGAATATTATAAGTAAGGTGCAGTTTCTTGGAACAGTTATCTTCACTGACTTTGAGTAGTAAAGTACTTCACCCAATATGGTTGGGTATTTTCTAAATGTATAATGATGTTGTACTTTTCTCTTTAGTTTGTCGGACCACAGACCTGTGATAGAACTTCCCCATTGTGAGAACTCAGAAATTATCATTCGACTGTATGAAATGCCGTATTTTCCAATGGGATTTTGGTCAAGATTAATCAATCGATTACTTGAAATTTCACCTTACATGCTTTCAGGAAGAGGTATGTACTTAAAGAAAACTTAATATTTCGACAAATTAAGGAGAAAAATACTGTCCTTTCCCCAGAGTTTACTTGTTTGGAAGGCAATTGAATTCAGAAATAAGCTCAGAAAACTCCAAAGAGGTCATTATATATAAACACATATAAACTCATGGAATTTTTCTGGAAGAAAAGTCCTCAGGTCCTTACTGACGCCTATTTTCATGTTAGACACATTTCCAACAACTAAATTAATTTCTTTCTTTCCAAGCCACAGCAAACAAGAAGCTATAATTTTAAAAAGTGGGATTAACAGGAGTCCTAGGTTTAAATACACAAGTGTGTGTATTCACACACATACACACAAAACATACAGATGAAGAAACAGTAACAAAAAGAAGGGATCACTGCATAGGAGGGGAGTTTAACTTGACAACTGTATCAGGTACTGACCATTCAGGATACAGACTGTCACATCTCTATTCTGCTGCATAATCTCTGAGGAATTTACAAAAAAGAACAACAATGGGTGTTTATAATGATTATTTAAAAAAATTATAATAAAAATGTCTTAATACTCTAAGGGGAGAAATATAATTTTTTTCTGGTCCAAAGACAGACTTATAAATCTTATATTGCTTGGAATTAACATATAGCTAGTTCCTAAATGGCCTTAATAGAGTATGAAAATAAACTTTTCAAAAGTTATCACAACTTATTTATGACTCTCTTTCTTCATATATATTATGTCAAATTTATTACTAGCATGTACCTGAAATGTATCTTAAGAACTCTAAAGGACATTTAATTTATTTTATTGCAAAATTAAGAATAAAATATGTAATACAAAATTTAATGAATATGTTGAGGACTCATTAACAACCAAACATTTTCTTTAAATAAATATATCTGTATTCCTGTTACCTGAGGTGTGGGCAGTAGCTTTTCTTTCTAACTACCAAGTAGTTAATAATTAATAAATATATTTGGATCCTCTTCACTTTCCTGCAGAGCGAGCACTTCGCCCAAACAGAATGTACTGGAGACAAGGCATCTATTTGAATTGGTCTCCTGAAGCTTACTGTTTGGTAGGATCTGAAGTCTTAGACAATCACCCAGAGAGCTTCTTAAAAATTACAGTTCCTTCTTGTAGAAAAGGTAAGCAAATTAATTTGAAACTTTGAGTTGTACCCTCATAGAAATCTAAACTTTAAAGGGGAGGAGGAGAAGGGGAAGTACGGGGACTGAATTAGAACAAATATATCCACGCTTTTATAATCATGTCAAAATGAATCCTGTTGTTATTTATAACTAAAAAGAACCAATAAAAATGAAAAAGTTGTTTCATAAGCAAAATCAAACACAAACAGTCCTTTTCAGAACTAGAGTGTGATGACATGCACCTGAAACCCAAGCTACTTGGGTGGATGAGGCTGGAGGAATTCAAGACCCAACTGGGCAGTGTAGTGAGACCCTGACTTAAAAACACTCAAACCAAATCAAAATAACAACTTTCCAACAACTTTAAAAACAACAACTTGCCTAGCTTCATAGCAGTATGGGTTGATGAGCTCTTATATGAATTCTGCAGGCTGTATTCTTCTGGGCCAAGTTGTGGACCACATCGATTCTCTCATGGAGGAATGGTTTCCTGGGTTGCTGGAGATTGATATTTGTGGTGAAGGAGAAACTCTGTTGAAGAAATGGGCATTATACAGTTTTAATGATGGTGAAGAACATCAGAAAATCTTACTTGATGACTTGATGAAGAAAGCAGAAGAAGGTACGGTGGTGTACCCTCATACAACTTACAGGTGTTTAAAAGCGAAGTGACTTTTTTATGTAAAAATTATCTTTATCTATAGGGATCAGTTGAAAGATAGTATATTCAATTAAATATATTTTAATATATTTATATTAAATAGTACATTTAATAGTGGCAATTCAAAAAAATTTATTTTTAGCAATAAAATTTTGTGTTCTCTATTTTGAAAATGTTGTTTTGAGAGTTTGAATGCTTGCTTTTGGAATTATGTAACCTCATCTGTGAAACAAAAGTACTGACAAATCTATCTCATAGAATTGTTAAAAAGAGTACAATACATGGACATAACTTACCAACATTTTGCCATATGATAGTTGCTTCATAGATGTGGCAAAAATATCTCTAGTTTAAAAAAAAACTCTATTTTATTTTATAAATTATTTTATAAATTTTATTTTATAAAATATTTATTTTATAAAAATATCTCTATTTTTATTTTAAAGAATTTCCAAATCAGAAGTCATGGAGGCTAAGGCAGTTCTGAATTCTGTTACCTAATGAATGAATTTTTGAAATTCTAAGTAGGTTTATATTAAATAAATTTTCAGATTTTATTTTTCAATTTCTCAATTTTTCTAAAAAAATCTAGGATGATAAGAAAAACTGAGGGAGGGATAAAAAGGATAGAAAATAAGTAATGTTTTTTGCAAAAACAAATTTCTGTTTCTTTAAATGTTCTTTTTTTAAAAAAAATCTTTTACATAATTCTCAGGAGACCTCCTAGTAAATCCAGATCAACCAAGGCTTACTATTCCAATATCTCAGATTGCTCCTGACTTGATTCTTGCTGACCTGCCTAGAAATATTATGTTGAATAATGATGAGTTGGAATTTGAGCAAGCTCCGGAGTTTCTCTTAGGTAACTACTTTCATTATTTTGAGAATAAAAATTAGGATGCAGTTTCCTCCTTACAATTTAGAAAATGTCCACATATCATAATTTTACTGTTATAGATTTTTAGTAATGCCATACATTTCATGTAATGTTTTTCATTTGGAATGATATATTTTAATGTAATATCACGTTACAGTTCTAGAATTTTCTTTGTGCATACTAATGTAGACTAGGATCCAAAAGAAGACGGGAGTATCATGGAAGCACAAATGGAAGTAGATGAGGAGGTTTTCAGTTAAGTGAAGTAGCCCTTTCTTATTTTCCTTTAGTTCAATTTCCAGTTCCAAAGGTCAGGGGGAACATAAGTGAAGTAAAAATACCTCTGTGTAGTCATAGCAGCAGTTTTATTACTCATACATACTGATGGTTATTGGTGACAGTCCTGCTTCCCCACATGTTGAAGTTTGAACATTAGAGAAGCACGCCGAGGCAAGCAAATAATATAAGCAGGGTTTATTTAAAAAGGGGTAACATAGACTTCTTCCACGAGGGAGAAGGGGCCATAGCTGGTATCCTGGTATCCCAAGAAAGAGGTGTTCTTTCCTTTTTATCTGTCCTAGGCTTCCTTTGTTTTCCTGCCTTTCCTCCCTGATCTATCTTCTTCCTGCTAGTCCCAGGAATGCTCAGTGGGATGGTCAAAAGGTGGGAAGCTGGTGGGCTGAAGCAGGAAGGGCAGGATGGAGCAGACAAGGACCTTTTAACAACCTTATAGCTCCCTGTAGGGAGGAGAAATTCCTGGGTCAGGTTACCTTGGTAACAGGTTGAAGCAGAGGCAGGTTCTGGATAAGATCCCTCAGGGGACAGTCTCCAGCTTCCCAGACTCACTCAAAATTGGCCTGCTAGATCAACCTGACTCAATTTACCTATCTACACTGACTGCCTGTCTAATTCTGGCTTCCATATTCAAGATTTCTCTCTCCCTCTCTCTCTCTCTTTTTTGTATGCTGAAAAATCACATGTACTGGTCGGTACCACGAATTCAATCAGTGATTTTCGACAGGGTCTGATGAAAATCACTGGATTTGTGTAGCTCATTGAAAGAATGAAAGAAGATGAAATCACAGTAATTGTATTCTCACTTTCATTTCTAACCTATCAGTGTACATAGGTTTTGAGACCTAAAAGATGTTTTTAAACATACTCCATAAAAGAGGTTGAATGCATTCATGTAATATAACTACTTTTTGAAAGATATGGTCAGCTTATGATATTTCATATCACATCATTTTGTAGAATAATTCTATGGTCTCATGTCTCCTTTAGAATAAAAATTAGCGTTCTTATAATACTGCTAATGCCCTCACTGTCTCAGCTGTCTGCTAATCTCCTTTTCAGATATTTTAAAATTTACTTTTAAATTAATAAGTACAAATTATGTATATATATATATACATATATGTGTTTGTGTATATAAAAATACATATATGGTTGATAAGTAAAAATTATATGCATAAATATTTACACACATATATAGAACATGTTCATGGTGTTTTGTTATATATACTGGAGTAGTCAAATCAAGCCATTTAAAATATGCATCACCTTAGATATTTATAATTTTTAAAAGAATACCTAAAAGTTATTCTTTTAGTAGTTTTCAAGCATAGAATATATTATTATTAACTGTAGGGTAATATACTCAAATTCTAAATCTTTCTCAATATCATTGGAAAGACAATCATTGGGTTGACTTAATGCAAAGCATGTGAAAATAGTAACTATGTTGTATTTGTTGTAAGTGCATACATTTACTTTTAATTAAATTATCATGGAAAGATTGTCTGAAATCTGTTAGGACACAATATTATTAGCAAAAATTTTACAAAATGTAGGACATGATTTATAAAGCAAAATAAACTCTTTTAAACCTTTGTTGTTCATATGGATTGGGAAGTTCAGAATGAATTTAAATGCCTAGTGGTCAAGGCCAAATGCTACATCTTAACCAACATCAGACAGCAGACATCAGATGGTAGAGTCCAGGGAAACCGGCAGATACCAGACACAGTGTACCCTTTCTCTGAAGGAGTCCCAAGTCATTGAGCAGGGCTCCCTTATGTATTTGTTTGTCCTGCATTGATATATGTATCAGATTAATGGACAAATTTTGAGCATTTCACATAGAAATATCATTCACATAGGTACTTTGAAGCACCTGTTTTATGTTATTTTAATTACACAGATAGAAACTTGTCTATGTGATTATTCTCCCTTCTCTAACCCCGTTCCCTAAAAACCTATCCAGTCGGTGTTTCTTTATAAAAAACAGGCCGGATCAAGATTTATCAGTCTTTGCCCCATTGTTATTTGGGACTGGATCATTCTTTTTCCTTGAGGTCTGCCTCATGTCTTGTAGGATTGTGTTTGTCACGAGGGGGCAAAATTGTGACGTATGCAGTCAAGGGGAGAAATAAAGAATGTCCACTCGCTTCTGCCCCTTTCAATGTTTTATTCACTCAAATTACTCAATACAATTTCACTCTATAGGTTCTTAATCAAGAAAATGACAATTCTTAATGCTGGGCACTGCAGTAGACATAATTAATTCATAGCAAACAATCCTAGATTAATTAATTCACAGCAAACAATACTAGATGAATTCTAAGAACTGCAAAACACACTTAATCATGACAGGCTAACGACAAACATTCCCTCTGCAGGCTAAGTTCAAGAGTTGGATCAAAAGTCTTAAGCCTTAGGCTTTATGTCCAGCAGATGTACACTCACTTAGACTTCAGTGATTAGGTCCAGAACCAAGGCAGGCTTTATCTGGCGTGGAGTGAACAACTGGTTGAGGAGAGAGTTGAATGAAGGGAGAACTTGGGGCTCTCACCAATGTCCAGACGAGGTGGTAGAGTTTGAGAGTGGTGAGGATCATGCAGAGGATCCGGAACAATGACAAGTGATGGGATGTCAGTCCTCATCAGGCTCTCCAGCTCCATTTGCATCCTTGTTTTGGGTGGCTGAATCCCTGTTCATTTGCTCTATTATTTATACTAAATTTTGGGTTTTTTTGACACCCCTTTCAATCGTTATCAGCTACCACCGGATTTCTCAATGACATCATTGACCCTGGGGTCAGAAATATCTGGTCTGGTGGTCTCCACCCTGATCTTCTCACCTTTCCCTCTTATCAGGCGAGGACAGCCTGCCAGGGGCTTCACTCTGTTTATCAGGGTGAGGGGAAGTAACTTGTTTGAGGCCATACTGGAGGGATCTGTGGGTGTTGCCTGGTGAAACTGCAGGTTTCAAACTGAGGTTTTAAAATAGAGTTGCCTAGGCTCAGGCCTAGGGCCATCCTCACAAGGATGTTTAACAGTATCCCTGTGCTCTGCCATTAGGTTAGACGTCTGTGTTATCTACCCAACCTCTCCAGGTACGACAATCACAGTGTCTCTAGACCTTGCCAGAGGTAGGGGGTAGGATTGTGTACCTCTGATCTAAAATTTTTTTCTTCTAAAAACATTTACATTTAGAGACTTTCAGTGTATTTGCCATAGAATAATTAATCCCCACACAGTTGTTGGTTGTAATGGGCAGGAATGAATTCCAGATTCTGTTAATGTTATGCTTCTCAGATAGTACTATTATGCAGCCACTAATAGGATACACCTTTGTAGACATGAATGGACATTTTCAAAATATATTTAAAAATACAGTTGTGTAAGGTTTTGTATGTGTCTGAAGATTTACAGGGTACATTTCCTCTTTGAGGGACTATTTTTGTAGAGAACCACAATACATTGGTACTTTGATGATGTGATTGAGGTGAAAAAAATTTTCTTGCTTCCAATTTTCTTTCCTACCTAGATGCCACAAATACACAACAATAATCCTTAACCCTAGTTTTGTTTTTAGCCACCTTAAGGACATGACAGTCCATATTCCTTACTGATATTTCAATGACCCTCAAATAGAGAAGAGCTTTTACAAAATTAGAAATCTCTACTCCCAACTGAAATTTCGATATATCTCCTTACCATGCATTTCTTCTGTCTGCAACATTAAATATTTTCTGTATTGTTAAAGCTGTCCAGATTGAGGAAAACCAAATCTGTATGTATTATTATTTAAGTTTCTATCTCTTTTACCCATCCCCTCCCCTCCCCTTCCCTTCCTTCGCCCCTTTTCTCTTTTTGCTTTTCTGTTTACCCAATCCTATTTCTGATTCCCACTCTTAACTGTTCCTATAGGCTTAATTTCCCTCACAGCTCTTTCAGTGTTGACAATATCAACCGATGCTTTAAAAGTCCATTATTATTGAGTCCTGGAGGAATGGGGTAGGAGGATACCAAGAATGATAAGATACATGTAGTGCCTTTAACATGTTTGTGATCTATTAGAAACACATGATATACCCACACAAGTCATTTATTATTAACTAACATTACTTCTAAGCATAAAATAATGCATGATTATATATGCTGATTATAGAGATTGAGGAAATATACAAATAGGTAGAAGGGTCCCATGAATGCCTTATTTTACCATTTGAAATACAAGTTTTACATTATTAGATTTCCTTATAGATTTTTCTGTTAATTCACTTATATCCATTGGATGACTATGTTTCAAGGCAGTATATGAGAACCATGAATATTGTATGAATAGGATTTACTACATGTTAGCAGAGAGTAATCGTCCACCAGGCTGATCGTGTCAGTTCCTCAGGCCTTGGTTTCACAATATGTTAGGGTGTTGTAGGCTTGCTAAATTCCTCAAAGGTGGAGATGATGAGGCAGCAGAACTTGTCAAGGAATGACATAGCAAGGACACTGATTGAAGGTACAAATTATGTTTAGGACATTTCAGCTTTTTCAGTTGGTGTAGAGCAGTTGCTCTCAGGCCTGGTTGCTCATTACTATAATTACCAGGGAAATTTAGAGAAAAGGCATCCCAAGGACCAGAACCTCCTGAGACTCATTTGATTAGCATCTTTAAGTCCAGACATTAGTACTTTTAAAAAGCTCCTCATATGTACTGTTTGGCCAGAACTAGAAAGAAGAGTACTGAACTTGAGCCTAGAGAATGAGACAATGAGAAGAGATAGAAAGGGAATTGAGGGTCGCCCTATGGATATAGGGCAGAACTTAGCTCTGATCTAATAGGTGACATGGAATAATTTGGTTCTGAGTAGGAGAGTGATAGAGTTAAAGTGGAATTACAGGGGAATTAATTTTGCTGGAGAGATGGAATGAGTTAGAGACGGTGAACTCAGGACCCCCTCCCAGTCGAGGCAGAAGGCAGTAAGGCACCATAATGGTGTGATGGGGAAATGCAAAGGAGAGGCCTGTGAATGAGGCTGCAAAGAGGACTCAGTGTTAGCTGTGGGGCTAAATATGGGGCAAAGGCTTCATGAAGAATCTTGAAAGAACTTTTTTTTTTTTAATATGAGATATATGGAATAAAAATGTTTGGATAAAGATGATGAATGTGGTTTTGATGGACTGTGATTGAGATTTGGAAGAGCATTACAGTGAACATTACCACAAGGTGGGACGTGGAGGATAGGATTTAGGAGGTGGCTCATGGCTGCCAGTAAAGCATATAGAAATCCCTCATATTTATGGATAAAGATATATCATTCTGAGGAACATGTACAGAGAGAAGACTGGGGCAGAATCTTTAGGTGTATCTTATTTGTGGAGTTAGAAGGAAGAGGAAGCATTAAAGGAGATTCAGTATGACCAGTGGGTTGGATTTTTCTTCAAATATGGAACAGGTATAATTACAATAGATATAATTTCATTTTTCTGCTTGGGAGGATTAAATGCTTTATTTATATTTTCCCTCCAAAAGGTGATGGAAGTTTTGGATCAGTTTATCGAGCAGCCTATGAAGGAGAGGAAGTGGCTGTGAAGATTTTCAATAAACATACATCACTTAGGCTATTAAGACAAGTAAGAAATCCAATAATATTATTATATTAAATCATACATGATTAGTAAGCTGGAACCCTTATTTTTGTGTGAAAATGCAAAATAATAACCACATTGCTCTCAAAAGTTTGAGCTTAATTATGAAATACTACTTTGTGCCTTCTCTCTGGAGTAAAAATTTTGTCTCTTGTTAAAAGACAAAGAATTTTGAAAATTCCTGTTATTTTGATACTTAAGTCAGATGTACAATGTTTTGGGGGAAAACTCACTCTTCCTATTTTGTTTTGGAAACTTGATGCTCAAAATGTGAACCACATACCAGCAAACAGGCATTCCCCAGAGACTGTTAGAAATACAGAATCTTGGGATCCATAAGGGGCATATTTTAGTCCTTGGTATTCAGCAGTATTCAGACTTCCAGCTGCTTCTGTCTGCTTTTGAACCTGAAGCCTGGCAAACTCCTGTCATCAGGTTCTGTTTTCTGCAGAGTATTTATTTACCTTTCATTTTTCTGGTCCACAGAGATAATTGATTTTTCTTTTTAGTAAGCATGGCATCTGTGTGTCCAGGGGGAAAGGAGTAGTTTAAAGCAAGAGTTCACATTGATAATTTGACTAGAGGTCAGAAATTTTAAACTGAAACTCTAATTGATAAACTTTCACTTTTCTTGATTTATCAACTTTAGAAAGAACCTATTGACTGTTTATTATAAAAAATGGGGAAAACAGCACACTAATCGTGTCTCCCAATTATTCTTCCTGTCCTCATCCCAGATTTTTAAATTAAAATTTGAAATTGGTTATATTATTTTTCATAAAAGTAACAACTATAACTTGAAATAATTTACAGAACTTTTATTTTTTAGTATACCAGCTCCAGAGCATGTACTGGTTCTATTATGTAAGATGAGGAAAATTATTGTTCATCTTTTTTCTATAGTTTGATTCTAAAAGCAAAATAATTAAGTAATTTTTATAGTTTTGTGGATTTTTTTTTCTTTTTGGTACAGGGGATTTAACCCAGAGGGGCTTTACCACTGAGCTACATCCCAGTCCTTTATTTAAATTTAAATTTTTAAAATTTTGAGACAAGGTCTCACTAAGTTTCTGAGGGCCTTGCTAATTTGCTGAGGGTGGCCTGAAGCTGGGAATCCTGTCTCCATTCTGTCTCAGCCTCTTGACCCCCTGGTATTTCAGGCCTGTCCACACCATCCACAGTTGATTTTTTTTTATTTGTATAGAACCAAAGCATTTCTATTTTTAGACAAGGAAATATAATCTCTAACATTTTTTTTTGATACAGGTAAGGAATATTCTAAATGTTAAAATAGATTATTTATTGTTATGTGTTCATCATCAACTGATATAAATAGAACCTTGTTTTAACTTGGGTCACATTTATATCCTAATTTCTCTAAGATGTAGCTTTTTAAATTTTCTAGATTTCTAGTTATCTTTTTATTTTTAAACATATTGAGAAATATTTTCCATCATTCCTTTGAGTTTCTGCATTACTAATTGTATACTTTTTATAATGGACTCTATTTTGTTCTTGAGGCAATTCCTAAGTCAGCCTGTGACTTCTTATTCAATAGGAGGGAAGGATTTTCAGGTGCTTGCACAGTGATTAATCTGTGATTTATATTTCTCATCTTCCTTGTTTGTTCCAGTATTTCTTGGACTCCAAGGTCCTCTCTTGATCAAATTGTCTTTACTTCTTGTGAGAGATTATCTTCAAGTAATTTTTTTTTCAAAAAGAGTGTTTTGGAGATATGACAACCATCTTGATTTTGCTTTCATATTTGATGAATATGCTATCACACTTAATTTTTATAAATATTGGTTTGAAATATTTTTCTTTTTTTGTACTCCGTGTTGCTAATAAGTAGTCTGATATCAATCAATAACTTGTTTCCCATATAGGTTACCTTTAATTTGAAAACTAAAAGTTTGATCTTTTGGATTTCTCTTATCCTTGATATTCTGAAACATCAGAAATATGTGTTTGTTCCTGGGTCATTTTTAAAAAATATTTATTTTTTAGTTATAGTTGGACACAATACTTTTGTTTTATTTGTTTATTTTTATGTGGTGCTGAGGATCGAACCCAGGGCCTCGCGCATGCTAGGTGAGTGCTCTACCACTGAGCCACAACTCCAGCCCTCCTGGGTCATTTTTTTTTTAAATCTACCTCATTCATGAAAATTCACTTCTATGAATTATTTGGTATTATTTATTATTTTTCCCCTCATTTATTAATAACTGAATAAGTTTTATTGAGTAACTACTACATACCAGGCTGTCTACAGCATGACAGTGGACACACAGTGGTAAGTTAAACCAGTCAAATGTCTGCTTTCCAGAGTTTGACCTAGTTATTTGTCATCCATTATTTCTAATCTTTTATCTTGAACTATATATTAGATGATGAGCCCCTGGGTCTCTTAAATTTCTTCTCAAAATTTTATTTATAAGTTGAGTAAATTACTTGACTATCTCTTACAGATTTTTACTTTATTAGAATTGCCTCACCTATAATTTAGCTTTCTACTAAATTATCTTTTGATAATCATGTTTTTAACTTCCAGCAATTCCACCCCCCCCCCCACTTTGGTGGCTCCTTTGGAGACTTTTTTTTTTTTAATGAGATAGCCTGAAGAATTTCTCTTAATATCAATTAGATTTTAAATTTTTCTATAACTTGTACTGTTTGCCATTTTCTTCTTTGAGGTCACTTGTTCTACGGGTTCTTCTTGATCTTGTGCTTTCCTATTGTTGGCTTTATAAATTAGGTATTTGTGGGTGATTTTTCATAATATCTAAAAATAAAAGATTGCATAACTAAAGGTGTATATTGATTATTAACTGGAAATGGTATTCTTTGCATTTTTGTAGGCCTGTCTGCTCAAGTTACTGCTCCCTATACAGGAAGACAGACCACGAGCTCTTGTTAACTGGTGGGCTTTGGTCATGGAATGTTCCTTAGGCTACAGGACAAGGATCCTGCAGGCCTGCTGAGGTCACAATAACTGCCAAAGGAAAGATGGTGCTGGACTTGAGCCTGTTTCTTTCTAGCTTAGTGCTAGGATATTTTCTCTTCTTAATCTGTTGGGAGAGTTCTAGATACTTTCTGCTTTGTCCTGTAACTCTTCTAATACTCAAAAGCATGCTATAACAAGTTTCATCAGGTAATCAGATGAATTACCTTTACTTTCCATCTTAAAAAACGAGAATCACAGGGGTGCTCACTACCAGGTTGATTGAACCCGGTTAAATCGGGCTCATTTCCTTCATGATCCCTTCAACCTCTGTGGCATGGTTTTATTCTCACAGGATGAGTCTCTCATTGTGTTAAACTGGTTCTTGGATTCACTGTTACATATCACAAGCACAGAACAAAAGAGCTTTCCTCTTTTGAAGTCTTGTATTTCGAAGAAACCCAAAGTGCTACATAGTAGCCCATTAAGTAAAATTTGGCCAAGTTGCTGTCCTTTCTTAAGCAGCACTGAGGTTCAGGGCAGCACTGTGTGCTGATTAGGTGAGGTCTGTGTTCCTGAGCCCCATCACTATGGAAGTGAAGATTGTATTATATAGAATAATCCCACTTTTATTTTCCTCCTAAGCCTACAGAATTGGAGTCAGTTTCCTCTCTAGTCTATGGATGGCATGAATGAAGGTGGAATTCATCAGCAAACATCAAAGTACTCTAAGGAGGAAAGAAAGGGGAATGCGCAGCAAACAGTGTTCACTCCAGAACTTTTAAGTTTGGATCTGGAGGATTCATTCCCTTTTTGTCTTATCTTTTAAAAATATTTTTGGTACCAGTTATTGAACCCAGGGCATCTTTATCAGTGAGCCACATCCCCAGACCCTTTTTAATTTTGAGACAGGGTCTTGCTAGTTATTTAGAACCTCACTAAGTTGCTGAGGCTGGCATCAATTGTGATCCTCTTGCCTTAGCCTCCCAAGCCGCTGCGATTTATAGGTGTGTGCCACCATACCAATTTATTCCCTTTTTTTCTGAATCTTTCTGATAGTAGGGATGAGGGAGAGAGACCTGGTGAGAGAGGGATAGAATTCAATGCTAGTTCTGTCACTTTTATCAAAAGTCAACTGTATTTGGAATTCATTCATCCCTTTTTTTCCCTTGAGTTATTAAAACATTATTTGTAACTCTTGCAAAATTTAAAAATATATAGTTATAATACTTTAGTTATTCTAAATAATGGAAAAAATCTCATGTCTGTGCAAAATATCCTGGAAAATTTTTGAATCTTAGTAATAAAAGTCACAGTCTAGTTCTACAAATATTGTGAAATCTTTTGTATATTAACACTGGTCTGTGAAACGAATCTGGCACAATCCAATCCATAGGTAATTAGTTATATAAATTGATTTTTCAGTGTTGGTCATTAGTCTTCAATTTATGTTTCAGATTTTATGGAACATGTTTGGGGAGTCATGAATCAAACACTAAAATGTGCCTATCGTATATAGGCAGTTAGGTGAACCAGGAAGTGGTAGAAGAAATAGAAAAAGCAGAGCATGCATAATGTGCTTCTTTGAAAAGGAAAGAAAGAGAAAACCACTTTGGTGTTCGATGCTGCAATTTGAGGGTCCTTCTACCAGTAGTCATGAGTTGGGAAGAACTATTATACTCTCACTTCTTTTTCTTAATAATCAGTGAGTTGCTTTCTTAGCACAGAAAATTTGGATCAGGCTTCTCTCTGTGCCTATCAAAGTAGACAGATCTAACTAGACTTGTTCTCATCAGTTTTAACCAGCTGAGCTAAAGGGACGTGGGGAAATGATTTTTATTTACTAAGCAGATATGATTGCAGTTTGAAGTTCTGTGCTTAGAAAATCCCCTCCCAGAGTGTTCAGCCTTTCTTCTTTAGCTTGCAGAATTCTCCCCACTTCAGTTTCCTGATGAATGCAGTTGGCACTCTGCGTTTTTGAAGCTGGTGGTTAAGAAGTAGAGCTTCTGCAGCAATCACAGTTTCAAACATGAATCAACGTAACATCACATAAGTTGTAAATTTCAACTAAATTACAGTTTCAGAATAAAATAGAATATATACAATGTCAAGTGCATGTAGAATTCAAAAATGATGCCACCATAAAAGTAACTGGAGCCTCACATAATGTGGTCTGTGAGAAGGATAAATCTCTAGAAAAGGATACATTTCAACTAAATTATAGTTTCAGAGTAAAAAAGATATAAATAATATGGCAAACATGGAATTCAAACACCATGATCTCATTAAGGAGACCGGAAAGTCTCACATGATGTGGTCTAAAGAAACAATTGCATCTGAAGGGAGACCTCTAGTCAAATTGCAGTGATATCTCTGCTTCTCATGGCAGCTGGGGATTGCTTTCCTAAACGTGGACCAAGGCAGGGCACTTGAGGAAGTGCTACTAATTGAGCTAAAATCTGAGCAGAAAGAATCTTAAGCCATGTGAAAAGTGCAGGGATTTCTAGGCAGAGGTGTTGGCAAAGGCAAAGATCCTGTGGCTGGAAGGACATATACTGGGGATTGTTGCTAATGTTTCTGAAGGGTGGTGAATGAAGAGGAGGGAGAAAGGGGCTGGGGGCTGGGAGGGGGGGTTGGGGCCAGTTGAAGCCAGTTCATGAGGCAATGGAAGGAAATAGGATTTTAATCTAAGATTAGAGGGAAGTCCTTAGGAGGGGAGATACCATACATATCACATATTTCTGTGAAGTTAGGTGTTATCCTTGTAAAATTTTTGTTTGCTCCTTGTGGCTTCCTTTCTTTTCTTTTTTAATGTGTTTTAATTAGTTACACATGACAGTAGAATGCACTTTAATACATCATACATAAATGGAGTATAACTTCTCATTCTTCTGGTTGTACATCATGCAGAATCCCACCAGTCATGTCGTCATATATGCACATTGGGTAAAAATGTCCATAAACTTTTATAGTCATTAAATGAGAGATTACAGACAGTTTTTTTCCTATATGCTAGTTGTAATTGATCAGCAGTGACTGCTCAGAATCCTGAGTTGAGAGTTTCTGTGACTGACAAGGATTGAGTAGTTAAGATTGATGGGACCTGTTGGTATGACCTCATGTGTATAATACCTTCCATTAAGTGTTCTGGTAAGAGGGAAGCAAAAGGTAAAATAAAACTTAAGAATTTAATTCAAACAATAGTTTCAAAACAAGCTGTTTCTTATTAAGAATGATGAAAAAATATATAAAAGTTCAAAAAAGAGATGAAAAACTTTTGTTATAATCTAAGCACCTAGAGAAAAGCATGGTCCCAGAGCTGATGCACTTCAGGAGGGAAGGAGATATTTGGGTAAGAGCTGATGCTGTGTTACTCATCTCTGATTCTGGGCTTTTGTAGGAGCTGGTAGTGCTTTGCCACCTCCACCACCCCAGCTTGATATCTTTGCTGGCAGCTGGGATTCGTCCTCGGATGTTGGTGATGGAACTAGCCTCCAAGGGTTCCTTGGATCGCCTACTTCAGCAGGACACAGCCAGCCTCACCAGAACCCTCCAGCACAGAATCGCACTGCATGTGGCTGATGGCTTGAGGTAACTGGATCATGCATGCAGGCATGACCCTGAACTCACTCAAGCTCTGAGAATAGCACTTCCGAGTAACATCATGTCCCACTAACATTTTGCAAGCAATTTTGATTTGCGTTGTGTTCTGCATGACCATCTCAGAGGCACACCTGGCCTTGTGGCTGGATGCTAGATAGAGGCAGCACAGAAGAATGGAAAAAATCATTGGAGAAAAAGAACTGAGATAAGTCACTGTTCCACACACTTAGTAACTGTGATTTTATCTTTCTGATTGCCACATATTTATTAATAGTCTGTAAACCTTGACTAATACTTAATGCTTAAGCTTATGAGGACTTTTGCAATAACTGAAGACTTTTCAAATTAAACTCTTGGTGTCTCCTCCCTTGGTTACCCATCTCAGACACCCAGTAGTTTTACTTTAATTCCTTCCTTCTCTGCAATCTCACACCAGATCCTGTAAATCTTTTCAGCTCTGCTACTAAAATATATCTTCATGCATTTCCTTCTCACACATACTTGCACTCTCACCTGAGCCTCAGCTGTCTCCATCTCTTGTTGCCTACCTGGCTCTCTGCTTTCACCTTGGCCCATTAAACAGCCTGCTCTTTGCACAACTCCCAGAGTAGTCTTTTCCTGCCGTTAACCCTCTCCTACCTCACTTCTTGGTTCCTATGCTCAGCCTCCCTGAGGCTTCCTGAATATTCCAGATGCTTTGTTCCTGCTGTTTTTTTTTTTACAGCTAGGAATGTCTGATTCCCAGATGTGTACTTGGCTAGATGCTCATATCATTCAGAATTCTCCCCAGAGAGGATGTCTCTAATGATTCTATGTCTCTGGAATATATACCACTTATCGCTACTGGATCTATTTATTTATTTATTTATTTGGTACTAGGGATTGAACCCAGGGGTACAAAAACAGAGCCACATCTCCAGTTTTTTGAATTTTTATTTTGAGACAGGGTCTCACTAAAATGCTTAGGGCCTCGCTAAATTGCTGAGGCTGGCTTTGAATTCAAGATCCTTCAGCCTCAGCCTCCTGAGCTGCTGGGATTACAGGCATGTGACACTGTGCCCAATTTTCACTTTTAAAATCTTTGTCATGAGAATCTAAGTGCCATGACAGTGGGTACTTTTAGTCTTGATCACCACTCTATATATCCTGCACCCAGATCAGTGGGACCTCAGAAAGTATGTGTTGGTAGTAGGGAGAGAGGAGAAAAGAGAAAGAAAGGAAAACAGCACCTGGCATGTAGTATCCATTCAGCAGATGCAAATTTTCTTCTCTTCTAAAAGGCTGTGAGTGTGCATTTGGACAGTATCTAGAAATGAAAATGGAATGGATAGTAAGAAAACAAATACTCACACTCAAACAAAATTGAATCAGGAGGATATAACTATTAATGGTTTACAAGAAAAGTAATAAATATACTAAGTGAGTAGATTTCTCTTCGTGAAAGGGTTCAGAAACTACTGAAATCCATGCTGATTTTAAATTGTATCAGGATGTAGGGATTTGGAATTGGGTTGACGTACCTACTTTTGAACACCAGGGGGAACCTTGTGTTAAATTGATCTGAGCATAATCAGTTTATGCCACAGTATTTCAAAGCTGCTCAGTCACTTTGCTTAAATTAACTAACTCCAGGCCCTTGTTTTCCACAAATTCTTCCACCTAATCCCCAAAGTGTCCATTTTTAAAATGAAAACTTTCTGTTTTTTATTTGACACTGCTGAAAATCCTCATCTGTAAGACAACTTATTCTAGTTCTCTACAGTAGTATTTTAAATAACCAATCCAGCAGTTTCTGATGAAGTAAATGAAATCTCAGCATATTTTCAATACTTTCCTCATTTATTCTTAGCATGATGCCAGGAAAGCTTTTTAGATTTTGTGCTATAGGAAGCTGGTAGATTTGAGTAGCGATCAATCTTCTACTAGTACTAAGCATATTTTAAAAACTCAGTATTATGTTATCACAAATGTATTTAAGCAAAAAGCAATAGTCACATTCCTTTGTATTCTCCTAGACAAGCAGCTGTTTAGAGTGACATACAGGAACTTCCTTCATATCCAGTACCTTCTCTCCTGCAATCTTGCCTTTAATTGTTAGCTTACATCTGTAATTTGGTCCTCTCCTGTGGTCTCCTTCTTGTAATTCTCAGCTATGTATGAAGATTTAGTCACTGCATTTTCCACAATTTCCTCTGTTTTAATATTTTCAAAATTGAATTACTCCCCTGCCTGTTTCTCCCCATCATAAATCTGTGCTTTCTCTTCTACTCTCCATTTGCCAGGATGGGATCCCAGCAGTTGCATCCAAACAAATGTCCTTTCCTCCAAAAGCAAACATTCATTTGTCCACTGGGTTCTTGAAGTTATTTTACATGATCCTTTTCATCAGTTTGTTCATTTTTAGCCTCTACTACTGTCTTGAGTCAATATCTCCAGGAAATTACCACAACAGTTTTTTCATAATAAAAATTTAATTGTGCTTCAAATTCACTGGTGTTCCCAGTCACCTGCAAGTGCATCCAAACTCTGTGGGATATACATTAAAACTCTTTATTTGTGCCTCTTGCCTACTTTGGCAGCCCCCCACCTTGCCACTCTCCATATTCTGCAGTATAACCAAGCTGAAGGGGTGAATTTCCACATTTCTTTTCATATTTGTCATCCCTCTCTTTTCACAGATTTGTCTGTCCAGAGAACTCATTAGCCCTTAAGAATTTACTCACAGAACATCTCTTCTATGCAGTTCAACTAACTGCTCCAAGAAGAGTGAGCCTCTCTTACATGTGTTTCTTGTTCTTGCTCCGCTTAGGACATTGGGTTAGGTGCAGAAGAGAGAAAGATCGAGATTAGCTTTAGCTTGAGGTAGCAAACAATCCAGAGGAAGAGTCAACGTTGCTCTATTTACCTCTGTCGTTTTCTCTCTTTCTACTTCCTTAGCATTTGGTGCTAACATGTTTCTGTAACCTTGTTGAGCACCTGTTTCCTCTAGATTGTGGCCGCCTTAAGAGACTGGCACTCAAGGATCCCTACTATGTATTTGTTAAATAATGAATGCATTCTATTTTTAGAATAATTCTATTCAGGATGAGATAAAGTTGACCTTAAATTAGGAAGATATGGGTTTCTTAGCAATTCCTATAAAACTTATGATTAAAGAATGACTATTTGAATATAGAACAGTTTATTTTAATAAAATACTTGACAATACTCATTGTCACACAATGCGTCAAGTATGGCTGAATTTTTGTCAGTAAGGTAAGATCTGTACTTATTAAGATTTCAAAAGCTATTTTTCTATGCTATTCTATTAAAAGTTATTAAAATTGTGCTTAAAAGATTAAATTCTATAATTGAGCATTCTAACTAACCCAGATAATCTCTTTCTCCACCTGATGTTATTTCAAATTAAACTTAATTATTTTTTTAACCTTTAGGAAGTATTCTGAAAGAGACTGTGTTCTATAAATATACTGAAAGAGGCATGCATTATGAAGGATTTGGATGCTATTCAATGATGTATGACTTGGCTTTAACTTTTTTATTCTTAATCTCCCAGCTTTTCTCTTCAGAACGACAAGAATAGCTAATGGCCTTTCAATAAGCCCTTAGCAAATTTTTCTTTCAAACCCATTACTTACTGTGAAGGTCAACTTCATTAGTACATTTATCTTATTTATCAGCCAAAAATATGTATACTGAAATGAATAGGCCTAATGTCAAGTGCCATAACTACATCCTGGAAAGGAGAGAATCTGCTGCATTAATTGATGCAATTAAATGATACATACTTTCTGGGCTATCATGCAATGGAAAGTTCAAGATATCACAGCCTCTCTGCTCCTAATCCTTATAACCACGAATGGGACTAAGCAATGGCGTAAATATTTATTAATATAATTTGAACCCAAACCAAAACCCACAGACAAACAAAGGATTTAAATTTACTTCCATTAATTCTTTGAAAAAATGTCTGTCAAGGCAGGTCATGGTATATCTGTGATATCAATGGTACAGAGAAGGCAGAGTTGGGGAAAACCAGAATTTTGTAGATGTCTAAGGAAAGGTGGTAATAGTTCCATTAGTAGTTGGGGCACTAGAATCTCTTTGACCTGATTGAGATTGAAACTTTATTGTGTTTTATATTAATTATTTTTTTCTTTACCTGAAAAGTATGACTCTAGTGGTTATCATCACAAGGGTCAGTCTCTCATAGAAAAGATTTAATATCCTTCAACATCATCTTCTCCAAGACAATTTCTATCCATTCTAACCCAGTCCAAAAGTCCTTTGTTAACCTCAACTCATAACAGAATCAGTTCACAGTGAATTATGTCTTTAAACAGAGTAAGACATGAATAGGTAGGAAAAATTGTTGATTTATTATTATCAAAAAGTAAAACAAAATGCTCTCCAAAAGATTAGGAAATATTTTAGTCAGAAAAAAACAAGAATAACAATGACAAGTGTTATAAAAGCTAGAATAAACTTCTGTATAGTTTTAAGAAAATTAAATAGGAGTTACAACAAAGTCCTATTGACTTTTAACATATTTACATTTTAAAAATAGTTAAAATATTTATTTGATCATTGAGAGGATCCAGAATTAATCACTCACTCACCAGGATTGATTTATTTTATTTTATTTTTTGTCTTTTAAAGCATAACCTTGCTTTGAATATTAGATCTTTATGTTTAGATTTCTTTTTGCAATACCTCTTTCAGGGTCCAACCACAAAATCGTTGACGTTTTGCCTGGTGGTCAGGACATATTCAAGGAAATCATGACAAAAGCTATTATAATGTAAATACACTTTGATAAGATTTCTTGTTCATTTCCTGGCAGATATCTACATTCAGCCATGATCATATACCGTGACTTGAAGCCTCACAATGTACTGCTTTTTACCCTGTATCCCAATGCTGCCATCATTGCGAAGATTGCCGACTATGGGATTGCACAGTACTGCTGTAGAATGGGGATAAAAACATCAGAGGGCACACCAGGTAAGAGAAAGTGGGCTGCATAATCCTCTCTTTAAGATGGAAAACCAGCGTCCTCAGATGTGAGTGCAGGACAGTCAAAAGAAAACCGTAGCCTATCACACTGTGAAGAGTGAGGTTTAGTGTCTAAATAATGGTGACAATTCCATTGACATTTTTATCATTGTATTTTGAAGAGTTAAAAATAAAGTCAACTGATATAATTTTCAGGGCAAAAACTGAGTAAAAAGGGGAGATCCCATGATGTCAAGCTATATTTTTAAAAGTTAGATTTTTACAATCTTGAAATACTCTAGAGGTGGTAAGAAATAACACACAAGTTTTGATCTAGGTAGAGTTGACACTAAGCTAAAACCAAACTCAGGCCCACTCATTGCTTTTATATCTTTGAAACCCAAGGTTCTTTATACCTTAACTAACTTGATGCTTATAATCTCCATTTCTCACACTCAGTGGGAATATGTATACATTTTGCTGCACAAATATAAAAACATGTTTGAATACAGCTGGAACTGACTTTCTGAGACTTCTCATATAGGTTCTGTGCTTTGTTGATGATACTCTTAAGTATCAAAAGGTATATGTTCCTAAACACTTATGGCTACAAGAGTTTTGCATAAAGGCTTTGACCTGTGTTGTCCTTGGTTGCACCATTCTGTTTTTTTTAATTCATATATATATATTTTTTTTAGTTAAACATGGACACAATATCTTTATTTTGTTTACTTTTATGTGGTGTTGAGGATGGACTCCAGTGCCCTACACGTGCAAGGCAAGCGCTCTGCCACTGAGCCACAACCCTAGCCCAGTAGCATCATTCTTGATAGAAGCAAACTTTATTCTTATTATAGGTCTGTACAGGGGTTTAGGGCTTTAGATACTACTCTTTAGTTTTGTTTCTTTGTAATCTATGAGTTGCTAATATTTCAATTCCTAAAAACAAAACAAAATAAAAAAAAAAACAGATTTACTCTATTTGGCCCTGCATAGAGGGAAGAGTCCTGGTTATAATAGAAAGTGAAACACGCCCCCTCCCCCCCTTCATACCATTGTGTCTCTGGCCCCCAAGACATGATGGCTTTTTTATTTTATTGTCTTGGATTTAATGTTGCTTTCTGGGTTCACCCCCATCCTTTTTTGGGTTGGCTATTTCTATTATCGTATTAATATTACTGTTAACTGATTCTACTAGTAGTGTACTTTCACGTTTCGTGGTCTTAACATGCAGCGTGTGCTTCCCACCTGTGCTGTCTATCCCATGGAGTCCCCCTCCCTTTCTCAGTTCACCTCATCTTCTACTCACAGGTTCATCAGAACCTCAGCCTTGGATTATCAAGAATCATTCACAGAGCCAGTGACCTGTATAGCCTTCTTGTCTTTCAGATTTCCATCTGAGCAGGAAGGACAATGCTGAGGGATTGACATCCACAGCTCCACCTTTGTATCTGGTTGGTTAGTTGTAAAAAGGTACAGGGGACTTGATGTCAACTAGATGATTGCAGGTCAGTTAAAACACCATGCCAAAGACAGAAGAAAATATACTACAGGTGGTGTCACTAGGCAAAGGATTCTAATTTGTTTTCCTTACCCCTCACTTGTGTACTTGGATAAGGTGATGGCCCCTATTGCCCAGATTATAGTGCTCGGTTTTATTTTTGCTCCAAAAGCATATTGTCTCTTGTTTTGCATAACTCCAGTTTAGAAATAGAATTTGCGCTCTCATAAAAACTTCATAGTATATATTCTGGCTGAGAGTATCTCTGGGATGTTCAATAATAATAAAAATAATTATCATTTCTTGCGCACTTGCTGTGTGCCAGGCACCATGCCAGGTACATTAGAGACATGATCTTGTGCCAGATCTGAAACTTTGCTATTATTTTCTCATTTGTAAAATGAGAACATGGAGGCTCAGTAAGATTTTGTCACACAGCAAGTAGCTAAAATGATAACTCAGTATAAATGAAACCTGAATCTAGAGGGATTTTTTGCTCCCTACCATATGCAACTCTAATATTTACTTGAGGAGACTTAAATATTCAATCTTAGTTATTAAAGAAGTAAAACAAAACAATGGAGCTATGGATAGCAAATATTGTCAACTACAGGTTTGGAAAAACCATCTTTGAGGGTAAAATTCCACAGGACTTGTATACTCTCACCTAGGAAAAGTGTACATAGCATGGAAGAATTGCTCATTCTTCTCATGTAACACTGAGGTGGGCTGGACTCTTCATGTGGGGCTTGCTATTTTTCCTCCTGCACCCCCAACCTTGTCTTTGTGTTCACAGGGTGCTAAGCCTACTATTGAAGTCTTATTCACTGAAGGGGCTCGTGGATCTCTCTGGTCACTACTGATGTGCCTCTGGACTTGAGCTCTGCCTCTTCCCTCAGTGGTCTAGGCCACTGCTAGCAGCCAGCTCAGTTCAACTGGGTTCACACTCAGAACCTTTCATTTACCATATAACTTTCTGGTTTTGGTCAAAACCTTTCTAAGATTCTATGACCATATAATTCTTAATACCAAACCAGATACATCTTCCTGATCTCTTAGAGTTTCTATTAACTTTGAGTGATATAAACATGGAGAAAGATCATGGCAGAAAAAACCCCAGACTTAATCTGTTTTCTTCTGCCCAGTTTTCCCTCAGATCACTCAATACATTTTTTTTTTCTTATCAGTTCCTCAAACTCCTCTTTATTATTATAACAGTCTAGTTATCTCAGCCCTAAACTCTGCCTCAAATTTTAAATAACAGCACCTATCACGACTGTTCCTACTATCACCGAACTTTCCTTCTCCCAAGCAATTCTTTCTGAGAAGGCAACAGTTCTCTCTCATGTGACTTGTCTGTGTCTTTTCCTTTTAATAGATGTTCTTGTTATTTTTATGTCTTTTAACATGGAAACTTCTAGAGAAATGAGTGACCATATATTCATTAAACTTCTTTGTGTGTTTTATGACCCTTACTGTGGTGTCTTTCCTCTGGGTGTGCATGAGAGTGGGGGTGAACTAAGTTGTTTATCAAGGACTGTAAGAATCATAAGACTTTCCGGTATGTGAACTACATGCCTGGCTTGCACTAAGCCCTTTGTGTGGGCTGATTATTTCATTTAATCCTGATGGTCCTCTGATATAGGTTCTATTCCTAGTCCTAAACTAAACCATAGGGAATGTTAAAAAAAAAAAAAGTCAGTAGGGCAGTACAAGTTGCAAACCCACACAGAGCCCCTGACCCAGCACCACGCTGTCGGGGGTCCAAAGGCAGAAAAAATTCAGTGATTATACTATAGTGTGATGCCTTTCTACATGTTGAAAGGTAAATGGGATGAATCATTTCAACTTTAAATAACTTGGAAAGTTCAACTTTAACTCAAATGGATTTCCGGCTGAGAGTGACAGTTAATTCTGGGTCCTGTGACAATTGCAGTGTTGACTGAGATGAATGCTGAATGCCGACTGATGGCTTCCGCTCTGTCAACATCCATGTAAATATGACAGTCTTGGGTAAATAAGACGTTCTCTGGTTACTCACTTTCATCTGAGATTATGAACATGCCATGCTCATACTTATCTGGAAGTAATAAAGAAATAAAATATATGTTTTTTAATACCTTGTGATGTATACTCAGACTTAATTCATAAGTTTCTGATTCTCTTGGTCTATGGATCTTTATTTACTCGTTACACGTGTTGAAATGATTTTAGAAATAATTTTTCAGAGAAGTCTAAAATAATTTTTCTAAAAATAATTTTTAGACAATGGGTTATATTTTTCTAATTATTTCAACATTGTAATTGTCATACTGTAATTGTGTACATACAATTACAATAACACTGTAATTGTCATACATACATAAAATAAAACTGATTTTTATTCATTTATGCATGCATTTGACAATAATTTATTGAACATTTATGAAGTATCAAAGTGGATCCACCACTTAATAGCTGGGTGGTGTTCATCAGTAAATTGTTAATGCAGTCAAGGACACTAGGAATTCATTGGATGAATTTAAAGAGGCATTATAGTGTATTGTAATTTAAATACTTACTGAATGTATAAATAATCTTATGTTCCTAAAGTGGGGATCATGTCAATGGAGACATGAATTTTGAAAGGGGGAAGATAAGGTTAAAAGCATTTCCATTTTGAAGTAAATATTCCTTTTCATATATTCATGATTACCTTTCTTAATGTCCTCTGAATCATTGTGAAAAAAATTCCAAACTTTTGGGCAACTTTACTCTGTGAATTGATGCCTACAGAAATAAAAGCTATAATAAAATATATATGTATTGGAGGAGAATTTAGAAATTAGACCAAGTGAATCCTCAAGTCTCATCCTGTTCTATGATCCTGATTCCAAATTCTAACAGTAAAATTATCAAGGAAAGAAATATGCTGAACATTTTAATAGTCTTTGAATAGTACCTTGATCTAAATAAATTTATTTAGCTGTTTGTCATGTATTCTGCTTTCCTTCTCATTTAAGAAATAACTTCTCAATGTACACTATGGGCCAGGTATAAAGAATATAGCATTAGCTATTCCTTTTAGGGGACCTTTAAAGATAATGGCAAAGGAAATTTATTATTACTTTCATAAACTTTGGATACCAGCTAGGTCAATTTCCTTATCTAACTAATGTGTTAAATGAATAATAAATAATTAGACAAGATTTAAATCAGACTCCCAAATCCCTTTTAAATTCTAAGAAGATAAGCATAAAGACAGTTAAGGAGCTAGTTAATGTGTGGGTAGCTCATTATTTTTAAGGACTCTTGACTTTACCATTGATTATATTTGTGGCCTTAGGAAAACCACATAATTTTTCAGAGAGGCATGTACCATTTGTAAAATGAGAAGTCTCTTCTGTCTACCACAGGTAGTGGTGTGCATATAATATTAAACATTCAAGGTGTCTAGAAAATGGTATAGTAATATAAATTAAGAGATATTAGGTTTGTTTATATTATGTGACATGTAGGCTTTATCAGGGATATATTTTAGAAGTCCTAATTCCTTACACAATTCATAAGCTCAGAGTGTGAGGGTGGTGTTAGATGGTTACATAGGAAAATGTTCTTATTCTTAGAAATGCAAAATATATTTAAGACTGAAATATTAGGTCTGTTACTTACTATAACATGTAAATATTATCTATATTATTATTTAACTAATATGTAATATAGCATTAGACATATCAATATATTTGCATATTTAGAGAGTGGGAATGGCAATAATTAGTGCAGTGGGGAATATCATGCTCCAATTTTATATCTCCATCCCTTTGATTCCTCTGCCTGGTGAAGAACTGCTGAACTTTCCCTCTTGATGGCTGTCAAGTGGAACAATTTCCACCTATAGTCATTTATTCCTGGAAGGCTGTGAGCTCATACTTTGTTCTACTTTCTTGGCTGCATATATAAAGTACTGTAATCAATGTTCATTGTAAGAATATTAACATATTAAAAAAATAAAATGAACACAATTTTAGCACATAAAAATCATCATTATTACATCTGAATGCATTTTTTCTAGTTTTTAATCTATGTTCATTCCCATCAACTTTTTGTTCTAAAAATATTCAAGCCTTCAGAAAATTAGAAAGAATGGTACAATATATACCCATTTCCATTATGCATAGATTCATTGATTATAAACAATTTGCCCACTTGTTCTCTCTCTTGCTCTCTTTGTGTATGAATATGAATCTTTGAAATAATTCATAGTACCATTATCACATTTAAGAAAATCAGATAATTTTTTTCCATACATTTGATAACTTTATGTCCATCCAGAATTATATTATACATTTTCTTTTCATTTGTGTTATAGCATGTTGTCTTAAGAAAATATTTTTTATAGATTGCATAGTATACATTGATTAACTGTTTTCCTTTTGTGGATGAATTTCTTTAGATTGCTGATATTTTTACTATTACTAATAATATTGAAATCACTCCATTTTTCCCTGAAGTATTTAAAAGAAATTTATCTCTCATTTGGAATAAAAGATTTATTTTCCTTTAAAAGAATTTCAGGTATGAGCCTGAGAGAGAGGACTTTTATTTGTTCTAACTAGGGTTTTTATTTTTATTTTTTCATTGGATAGGACATGTCCTCAGTCCTGGAAATAATGGGAGCACTGGAATTTTAATCCAGGTTATAGGGACTTTAAAGGAAGTCTGGAAAGTTCTTTCCTTCTCACCATCTCTTTTTAAGTCACTGCTCTGGTAATAGGTTTTATTAAGAAAGAGAAAAATGATGCAGGTTTGTTTCCTATGAGGCTTCATTTCTTTAATTATGAATCTCTACTTAATAATTTATTCTTGAATGTTTATCCTTATCCTTCAAAGTAATCTAATTGAAGATTGAAAATCTTATAATGGGGTTATGAGATCTTATAATAAAGATTGAAAGATCTTATTATCCTTCAGGCTCGACCTTGGGGTGAAGTGTCCTGAGACAAGGCTATTCACTGATCTATCAAGCTGTCTGTTTATAGAGGTAGCATGGCATGATTTAGAACTTATCTCCCCAACTCTCTTATATGACACATAGCTTATGAATATACCCTCTTGGAGGAGTGGGCCCTGGGCTTGGGCATATTTATGGCTGTATTTGCTTGCTTTCAGGGTTTCGTGCACCTGAAGTTGCCAGAGGAAATGTCATTTATAACCAACAGGCTGACGTTTATTCATTTGGTTTGCTACTCTATGACATTTTGACAACTGGAAGTAGAATAGTAGAGGGATTGAAGTTTCCAAATGAGTTTGATGAATTAGCAATACAAGGAAAATTGCCTGGTAAGTTCTATTTTTATGTACAATAAAGATTTTTTTCCCTTGATACCAGCCACTTCATTTCTAAATAGTTGTATGCTGAGTTCATTTCATAGCTGATGATTTCTGCTTAGTGTTTGGACATTTTAAAATCCTGTGATATATTAATAAAAACTATATGAAAATGTAGGAGCTCTAGGTCTAAAGAATCTCAAGTGAATATTGGCATATCTGGCATTATATTTAGAATACTCAGGGAGGGAAAACCACCTTTAGGACCTGATTTGGTGGCTTCTAATTCTCATAAAGAATTACCATGTGCCCACTGGCCCATAATATTTTCATTTTCTTTGAGCTAAATAGTTTATATGCAGGAAGGAAAGCTTGAATTATTTATAACAATAATTTTATTAATAAATTATTCATAAGAATGAGTAAATGAGTATTTAATGAGCTCAAATTTTATTTTGAATGGTTTTCCCATACTTTCAAGAAATCCTAGGACCTGGTCATTCATTTCGTGATCATCACTTTAGTTTTCAGTATGAAGTATCCATTTAAATTTATTTAGCTGTTTCTCATGTATTCTGCTTTCCTTCTCATTTAAGAAATAACTTCTCAATGTACACTATGGGCCAGGTATAAAGAATATAGCATTTGCTGTTCCTTTTAGGTGACCTTTAAAGATAATGGCAAAGGAAATTTATTATTACTTTCATAAACTTTGGATACCAGCTAGGTCAATTCCCTTATTTTAGCAGTTAGGTTTCCAGGGAAAGTATCCTATACTCTCTTCTGCACCAACTTGAAGTATGGATTTCTTTTTTATAAAAAAACAAACGTGCACAAACCAGTTGTAGTGATATGAAAATTAAATGCTTGCTTACTTTGAGTATTAAAAAGTGTTTCCATAGATGCCTGATTAGTATATAAGCAAAAGTGTTTTCAAAATCTATTTAAGCCGGGTGACATGACACATACTCTAATCCCATGGCTCAGGAGGCTGAGGCAGGTGATCAAATGTTCAAAGCCAGCCACAGCAATGACAAGGAACTAATTAACTCAATGAGACCCTGTCTCTAAAAAAAATACAAAAAAGGGCCGGAGATGTGGCTCAGTGGTTGAGTGTCCCTGAGTTCAGTACCCAGTATCCCCCAAACAACAATAACAACAACGATAAAAATCTATTTTAAGCACAGGTATGAAATGGAAATCTGTTATTTTTTTTCATTTGGTATTTGTGTCTGTTTTTTATACCATAAGGAATAAAAACATCTGTTTTGATGTGTTTAGTGGAAACCAAGTTGCAAAATTTGTTTTAGTTTTGTAATAAGTGAGTTCACAATAACTATAGGATCAGGAAGTTCAGTGTTTTATGTCTTCCTTTGCAATGTTTGAACTTCTAAATATGTTGAGAGAAAATAAATAACTTTTATTTTGTTTAGTGTACTTGCATTGTATTTTTTCATATTTCAGATCCAGTTAAAGAATATGGTTGTGCCCCATGGCCTATGGTTGAGGAGTTAATTAAAAAGTGTTTGAAAGAAAATCCTCAAGAAAGGCCTACTTCTGCCCAGGTAGTCTTATAGTCAAAAATTGTTGCTTTGTGTAGAACATCATATATATACACATATATATTTACATATATAAACATAATATGTAAAAATCTTCAAATATATTACCCAAACACATAAATAAACACAGACACAAACAGAGTTGAAAATAATTATAAGGTGGGACTCCTATAATCTCCACTATCTTGGCACACACAGAAAATATAAACAGCACCCTAGATATGTGTGTGTGTGTGTGTGTGTGTGTGTGTGTGTATGTGTGTGTGTATTCTGTGGAATGACTCTTTGTTATTTTGTCCATTTGCCTACAAATCACAGTAAGAAAAGGACATTTTTCAAATACAGTATACTCATCCTTTTTAAATTATATACGTTGATTTTTTTTCCTGAGTTTGTGTGGCTTGCCTTTTTCAATGTCCCTTAGAGTATCCCATAATGAGCAGAAGACATTCTTAATTTTAATATGTATAAGTTTGGCAATCTTTTTAATGGTTTTTACTTTTCAAGTCCTGTTTTGAGAAGTCCTTTCACCCAGAGTCACAACAATATTTACCTATGATTTTTAAAAATATTTTTAAAGTTATGCTTTTGGCATTTAATTTCTTAATCCATGTAGAATTGGTATATTTGTCTGGGTCCAATTTCCTATTTCTAAATAGAAAACCAGTTTTTCCAGCTTCATTTATTAGTTTCTCTTCCTTTCTTTCTCACTGATCTGACATGAACATTTTGGAATTTGTCAAAAATACATAGACATCTCCATACACATATTTTCTTCCATTGGTCAACTTATCTATTTTTCCTGTAGCTTTATTTAATTTCTTCTCTTCACTTATTTTTCTTCTCTAGGTATGTTTTGGCTATTCTTAGCTTCATGATACATAAAATTTCAAATCATTTGTGATGTGTTAAACCGTGATTCATCCAGATCATCAGGATTAAAATCCAAACTACAGATAAAACTACATTGAAAAAACGACACATATGCGGCTGAGGTTATGGCTCAGTGGTAGAATGCTTTCCTGACATGTGTGAGGCACAGGGTTCAATCCTCAGCACCACATAATAAATAAATAAATAAATAAATAAATAGATAGATAGATAAAGGTATTGTGTCTATCTACAACAACAACAACAACAACAAAATTCAAAAACGACTACACATAGTTTTATACTGGGCATGATATATCCTCTTTTGTGTGTGTGTGTGTGTGTGTGTGTGTGTGTATGTGTATTATTTTTTTAAATTTGAAAAGAAAAGAACAGATCAAAAGTGCCAACTGACTAGAATTTTTGAAAGAATTATTCTTCATTCAATTCTATATTGCTAAACTTCTGGTCAGTTGACACTTTTAAACCCTTCTTTTCAATTTAAAAGAAATACCAAGTATACAAATATACAAAATATGCATAGTTTGAAAGTGTTTATTTGTTTCAGTGTAATTTTATCTGTAGTTTGGATTATTAATCTTGATGATCTGAATAGATCACAGTTTAACAAATTCAGGTTTTGCTGGATAGGGCTACGACATTTAGTTCTATATTCAATCTTTAAAGAGGAATAACTTCATATGTGTGTTGTTTTTGTTATTTTAAAACTTTCTCAGGTCTTTGACATTTTGAATTCAGCTGACTTAATCTGTCTGATGAGACACATTTTAATACCCAAAAACCTTATTGTTGAATGTATGGTTGCTACAAATCCTAACAGCAAGAATGCACGAGTTTGGTTCGGCTGTGGGCACACTGACAAAGGTCAGCTCTTGTTTCTTGACTTAAACACTGAAGGACTCACCTCTGAGGTAAATCTGAATACTCTTTAAATCATAAGTCTTTTAGAACACTTAATTTAATATATTTTAAAGCATATACCAATTAAAATTACTTTGAAAGAAATTAGATAAAAGCCAATGTAGGAGTATTATTAAATTAACTTTCTCTTAGAACATAGGAATTTGCATGAAATTAGTCTGGTGTGTTTTAAAACCAAAGTATATATGTGTTTTGGGTCTGAGACAGGTAATCTAGTGCATGCAATTTAGGGAGTGAGAAGTTTGGAAAGAGGTAGAGGAAGCCAGAATGGATTGAGGCAGAAGCTCAGCACAACTGTGGTTTCTGAGGAAACTGAGCCTCAGCCTCTACTCATAAGAAGCTCTGGAATGTGAATAGCACAACAGAATTCCTGTCACCCTGCAAGAAGGCCAGCGTTTTATTCTCACATGTCAGTTAGTTGTCTGCTGCCATCTGCCTAGAGGTGAGGGTGGTAGAACCCGTACCCTGTGCCCATTAGCTGCTGGCATTCTGTGGTGAAGAGAGCAGGTCTGTGCAGATGACAGCCACCATTCACAGAAGCTAAAAAGTTGTTGATAAAACTTATTAATAGGTAAAATTTTAGGCTTAATCAATAACCTAATATTTTGATTTTTGCCTCAAAATAAATGTTGTCCCTAAAATTGTGCTTAAGATTCAACAGTTCTCTCATATGGTCTTGTTGGAATGATAATTGAGGCTGAAAAATAATCTGGAATTTTGGTTTCAGATGCATTCTAGGTAGGCATAAATTGCTTGCCAGTTAACTCAAATATTGTTCAAAATTGAATAAAATTGGCATCATTTTTAAAAGTAAATGCACAAAGATAAAGAAGTTAAGTATGTTGGTGAAGCATTTTTTTGTCCTATACAAGTTCTTGTTATTGAGCCAAGTCCTGTAAAGAGTATTATTTTCTGTTAACAGGAAGTAGCTGATAGTACTATACTGTGCTTGGCCTTGGTGCATCTTCCTGCCGAAAAGCAAAGTTGGATTGTGTGTGGAACACAGTCTGGTACTCTCCTGGTCATCAATACTGAAGATGGAAGTAAGAGACACACCCTTGAAAAGATGACTGATGCCGTTACCTGTTTGTATTGCAATTCCTTTTCTAAGCAAAGGTATGTAGGATTGTGGATTTAGTTGAATGAAAATCATATACCACTTAGATGATTTAATTTTATGCAAAATTTTTACCATAATGTCAAAGATTCCTAAATTTTAGCCTATTTTCATTGGTTTGCATCTACTCAAGAGGATTGGGCCACAATGGAAGTTACTATTTTTCTACGTGCAGGGTCATAAAATTAGCCAACTGTTTCTTTAGGTTATTACCTCAGCTGTGACCCTATCTCTACTTCTCCTCATGTCAACATTCCTTGGTAGGGCCTCTTGGAAAACGAATTTTATTCATTCTTTCTTTGAATACATGTATATACATATGTATATTGCCAGACTATTATGTACCAGGCTTAAACATATCGGTAATATAACCACAAAATTGGAAAAGAATATAAGAAATTAATAAGTTATTAATAGGTAAAAGTGAGTAAACCCTTATCATTTATAGGGATCTTATCCGAAACAAATTTATCTAAATGGCAAAATTTCAGGTATGAGTCATAGGTTGACTACTATAATATTTGGACAAGACAATTTCCAGGGGCCATTAAGATTAAGACCCATATACTTCTCTGGTTTAAGTCATTACTTGAAGTATCAGAAAAATGTGAAACAAAAGTTTTCGGTACCTGAAATAAAAACTTTACTGGCAGTTTTGAAGCTGAAACTATTTGGACATTTTTAAAGAAAAATGTCACTGATGGTTAAATAAGCAAGGTAGACTTGATTCAAGGCAATCATGATAGGAGAGAGAGAGATTGAACCCAACAGCAGTGAAACAAAAGTGAGAGAGTTTTAAGGTGAGCTACAGTGGTAGAAAAGTGTTGGAGGATCCTTTGAGTGCTTGTTAACACATTAACAATAGCTATCTGCTTTGGCTAATGTGCTCTCATTGAAGGTAGTCCCCTGCTCTTCCACAGTGACTGGGAAATAGGGAGGCTTTCTTTTGTTGATTCAATTGTAAAGGGATGGCTCCTAGGTCCTTGGGAAAGACTTTCCTGTATTATAAAACTTGCAAGAGGCTGGGGAAAGATTTACATCTCAAAGGGGCTGAGAAAGAATTTATAATTGCAAGTTCTCTAAATAAGAGCTCCAAGAAAATGGAGGGCAGGAGACTATAGTCAGCAAGAAACCTGCCTAAAGTTCAGTCAAGCTGGGGAGAACTTTAAGGACTTCTTAGTCAATATAAATGCTCTTTTTGGAATAACTTTGGCATTTTTTTTCTTTTTAGCAAGCAAAAGAATTTTCTTTTGGTGGGAACTGCTGATGGCAATTTAGTGATTTTTGAAGATAAGGCTGTTAAGGTAATGTGCAATGCATTCTACTTCGAATTCATTTTAAATCCATTGTTTTATGTATCTCATTCCTCTGCTATGTGATTATAAACTCCTTGAGAACAAGGATCATTAAGTTCTGCTTTTTAATTTTTTTATTGCTTCATAAAGTCTTGAACACAGTAGATCCTCTGAAACACTTGCTGATTGTATTTTTTTTTTTTAATGAATGAATAGGATAATACGATAGATGAGACTGGATTTGAAATGTTAGGAATGGTGTGAATGAAGCAACTAATTCCTTATAAATATATTGTGAAATAAAACAACGAATATTCAAATTTAAATCTGGTTTGTGCCCTGAGGGCACAGTTTAGTAGAGAGTGTTCTTAGCATAAAGCCCCAGTTCAGTCCCAAGCATCCCCACCCCCACACACACATACACATGAGGGGAGGGAGGGAGGGAGGGAACATATTTGTCTTGCCATGAACTTTCCTTCACACTGAAAAAATCATTTAACTTTATGATCTTCATTTTTAAAAATTTAGTCATTAAAGCATTTTTTCCTTTATCTATCCACTCATCTACGGATTCACTTATTCACTCAACTTCCTACCCACTCATACTCCTCGATATCCAAAACTTACTATCTAAAGAGAGACTCAGAGATGGAGTATAAGCCCCAGGTTATTCCTCATTATAATTTTTTTTTATGAAGTAAAGAAGTTGGCTATAAGGATAATATTTTAATTGAGTCCTGTTTTAGATACTGAATATTATTTATACTTTGAAAAGTATGTCTGAATTTTTATTTTGATGTCTCTAGTCCTTTAAAATGGGAAGTAGTTTCAGAAAGCAAGAATTTTATTGTGTTCCATTCCATAGATACTCAATATGCTGAATGTGTTTTCTCTTTTTGTCAAAGTGTAAAGGAGCTGCTCCTTTGAAGACACTAAATATAGGAAATGTCAGCACTCCACTGATGTGTTTGAGTGAATCCGTGAATTCAGCTGAAAAGAACATCATGTGGGGAGGATGTGGCACAAAGGTTTTCTCTTTTTCTAATGATTTTACTGTTCAGAAACTCATTGAGACAAGGACAAGTCAACTGTAAGTTGTTTCCTTTCTCTGCAGCTAATCTACCATCTATTTTTGTGGTTTACAATCATATCAATATTATTGATAATCTAAAATGAACACAGTTTAAAAATGCATAATTTAGCTGTCTACTATAAAAATAAATACACATCATAGAAAATTCCAGAAAGCAGAAATGCATTTTAAAAATTCAACTTGTTTAATCACTTTTGGAATAATATATAAACCCATCATTATCCTACTGTATCTTCCAATTACATTTTTAACAATTTTATTATCTCTATTTCAAATTAGACATGGAATTACAAGGCAGTCAACTCACTATTGTACTAAATCCATGAGTTTCATATGATATACGAATATATGTAATATTCGTATATCATATGTAATATATATGAATATAGTATATATACAGTTTGAGGTAATTTCATTAAGAATAAATTGTAGAAAACAGATTTGTAGGATTGAAGCCATTTCTAGGTTTGATAATTGATTATCAAAATTATAGCCAAGCTAGTGATACCAGTTTCAAAAAAGAAATAAATAAAATATGAGCCTCATTCCAATTTATTGTTTCAATTTTTAAATTGTAATTTAACCTGATCTGTTTGCTTCTTTTTATTATTTTCCTTGGTGATAAGCGATGTAGGATCGCAGTGGGCAAGAGCATAAATTAAAGTTTAAATATTGACTTCGGTCTTTATTGGTTTTATGAGCTATCTCTTACTTGAAGATCATAATACACTCTGTTTCAAAGGGGTGTTTGAGAGATTCAATATGAAAATTAATGTAAGGAGCTTAATATAATGGTTAGCACTTGGTAAGCTCTAAACAAATGTCAACTATTATTATGATTGTTAGTAGCTTTGGGTCACAAATTCCTATTTCAGGGACCATCCTAGTTTCCAGTATCCCTCTAGTTGCCCCAGATTGAAATTTGGGAATAAGCTTTGATCACTTTCCCCCATTATTCACTTGACTCTCTTAATTATAAATATCCCTCAAGTCCTTTTACTTCTCATTGCTACCATGAGCCAGACTATCATCCATCATCTATGCATCAACAACAGCACCTTCCTCTCCAGTTCTCATTAAAATTCTTCAGTTGCATGCCATTGTCCTTTGATGAAGCCCAAGTAGCCTACCAGGCCCACCATGATTTAGTCCTGCTTACCTCTCTAGATTATGTATTGAACTTCTTAGCCCTCTGTGCTTTAGCCAAACTGAAACTGTCCCATTTCTCAAAGACAGTCTTTTCCTTTTGTCCCCCAGTCTTTGGGTTCGGTTTTCTCTTTTGTCTGTTATGACCTCTGCCTATTTCAGTCCAAATGTTACTTCCACTAAGTGGCTGTTCCATGATCCTACCTGTCTTCAATTTGTGCTTCCATTGCATCTGCTGTTTCCTTCCACAACAGCTGTCACGTTTTTATGATTGCATTAAAAAATAGTTTCTTAATACCACCAGACCGGGTAGTTCTGAACATTGACTGTGCCTTAGAAACCACAAGGTAGGTCAAAATTATCTTGTGCCTGGGCACTACTGCAGACAATGACATCAGACCAATTAAGCTGGAAATAGGGCCCACTCTTCAGTGTTGTTTTGCTTTTCCAGTTTTTGGGTGATTCTGGGTTGGACACGGTCAGGGTTAAGATACACTGTGATATACAACCTGGAGGATGAGGATTTTAGTTGTCTGTTCTCAAATCTGATAACTCGTATGTGGTAACTGTTTGGATACTTGCATTCCCATTATTTCATTTACATTTTTAACCCAACTCCACAAGTTTGATAACCCTTAAAGGAAAGGCCTGCAATTGCTTCTTTTCATGGAGCATTTTATGGCATCATTGGTATCAATCAGCCCCTTAAAATTCCATATGATTTGGAGAATAGATGCTTAATTAGAGGATATCCACAAATATCAGTCTTTCAAAGATAATAATCTCTCAAAAGAAATTATGAACCAGTACCATAAACACCTGTAAACACTTGAAACTATTGCTTTTTTTCTAAAAATGCATCTTCTGTTTCCTGGACTCTTCCCCATTAAAGAGATGTCATTTCATGAACCTGTGTTGCCTCATCATCTTTATCTTCTTATCATCATCAGCAAACCCTGAATGAAAGGCATGGTAGTTAGTTAAAGAAGTTATCTTTGGAGCCAGGAGACTCCAGAGGATTTGCTTTGTGTCCCTGGTCTACAACATGATAGTCATGTGACCATGAGAAAATTCTTTAGCATTTGTAAGCTTTTCTTTCTATAATTATATACATTGAGATTATCATATTATACAAGTTTATTTAAAGAATTAAACAAGATAACACACAAATATTTTGTGTTTTCTAAAATTCTATGTAAAACTTTGTGCTAATTGGAACTATCTTATGTTAAGATAGCTAGCACCTCAAAAGAAATTACTTAAAATGTAGTGGCTTTCTGGCAAAATATTTTTATCTCCCTTGGCAGAATAAAAAAAAGTGGAGAAAATAATAGTTACACACTAGGATATATTAATTATTGTCATATCCCTATGGTATTTTCATATTATCTTTGTGATTCAATTGCATTTTTAACTATTTTTACTTTTTTCTGCCAATTCATTCTGTTCTATTAGTTTGTTCTTCATCAGTTCATCCTCTGTCTGCTATACAGTCAGAACAATTACTAAATTGCCTGGTGTATCAGAGGTACTTACTCATAATAACACCTTATTAGATTGTGAATATGTAGAAAACACATGCTTGTCCTTAAGAAATTACCATGTAGTGTGAGGGAGACACTAATAAATAAATACTTTATTTACTTATTTGTTTGTTTATTTATTTTCCTATTTTTATTTGGAGATAGGGTACTGCTAAGGTGTCTAGGCTGGGTTCCAATTCATGATCCTCTGGCCTCCACCTCCTGAGTAGCTGGAGTTACAGGTGTGCTCCACCATGCTCAGCTAAAACATTATTATGTTTAATAAGGACTATAAAAATACAGCTACAACAGTGGGAAGAAGGAATGGTTGCTCTATTTTGATAGGTCAGTGAGGAATTCCAGAGGAGCTGACATTTAGATTAAGCCTCAAAGGCTGACTAGTAGCTTGCCATGCAGATAAGGCTTAGGATTGCCAATCTGTTTGTGAAATACACACAATGCCACATGTCTTAGGGTGGCTGAGAGTTATTTTAAAATGCTGGTATTTTTCCTTCATTTTAAAAGGGGGTAAATGGTAAACAATTTACTTTCCATTTATGCTTGGACAATGGTGATCTTTTTCTTGTAACTTGATTAACTTATGTTTCTGCAAGAATACCTTTCCTTTTAGCCCTTGAAGATATGCCACTAAACTTATTTCAACATCTTATGCTTTATAACTCTAGGTATAGATGGCTAGCTTTTGATTTTCCAAACATTCATTACCACAGTGATTTAGTTGCAACATCTAAAAGTTACAAATGTCATATGTCTTTTAAAACTTAAGATGCAACATATAATTCTATAAAGAACCAGGTAGAACTGAAATTAAAACTAAAACCAGGAATAAACATTAACTGTAGTCTTTATTTTTATCAAGAGAAACCAATATAAAGTAACCAAAAGTAAGTAAAGTAGCAAAGTAAGTTTCATATTCAATTTAGGATGGTTACAGGAGAACATGGGCAATAGTCTAGCTTATTTCCAAAATAGTGTTAAATTTACATGCCTTAGGAACAACCATAAGGTGGTATCATGACTTTTTTGACATACTTTTTTCCTTCCCTAGGTTTTCTTATGCAGCTTTCAGTGATTCCAATATCATAGCCGTGGCAGTAGAGACAGCTCTCTATATTGCTAAGAAAAATAGCCCTGTTGTGGAAGTGTGGGATAAGAAAACTGAAAAGCTCTGTGAACTCATAGACTGTGTACACTTTTTAAAGTAAGTTCTGTGGTTAATTTCTGCTTGCCAGAACTGTCTCTACGCTTCAGACTGCACAAAGGAGAGAGCTCTGCTTATTTTTCTTTCTTTTCCCCTGTAAATAGAAAATTTTTGAAAATGCAGAAACAAAATTGTTAATGGCTGTCAGCACCATCTTTGGATATCCTGTACATTTCATTTTGGGAAAATAAAAGAATAGGAACATACTATATGGTATTACTAAGAATATTCTCTAGTGAAACAGTCATTTTTAAAAGTGGCCATACTGGATTCTAGACTACTGGGTATATGTCTAGAATTGTCACAGAGTCAGATGTTACTATATATAATTAAAACTACTTTCCCAAAGATTCTGTAATATAAAGAAAAAGGTCACAAAATGACCTGATCAGTGCACTAAGTAAGGAGGGAGGATCAAGACCCTGACAGACAGACATGGAGATCTAATTCAATATGTGAGAGACAAAGTCCTCATAATGTATAAAGTCAGACCTCCATATCCTTGGGTTTTGTGTGCACAGATTGAACCCACCTAGGACCAGAAAGTTAGACCTATTATGGTTGCATCTGTACTGAACATTTTATTGCCATGATCCCTTAAACAATACAGCATAACAACTATTATACAGCATTTACATTTTGTTAGGTATTATAAGTGATTTTGAGATGATTCAATTATATAGGAGAGAAAGTAACATGCAAATACTATATCATTTTACATAAGGAACTTGAGCACCTATGATTTTGGTAGCTGCAGTGAGTGGGGAAGGTTCCTAGAACCAATCCCCCTTGATACCAAAGGATGACTGAATTGTTATATATTCATAATTTGAAAAGTTCTTATATGTACATATATAGAGAGACAAACCTCTTTTATCCCCTAATTGCTGATGAAATTATTAATGCATACTTTCTTTATGATTCCTAGGGAGATAATGGTAAAAATAAACAAGGAATCAAAGCACAAAATGTCGTATTCCGGGAGAGTGAAAACTCTTTGCCTTCAGAAGAACACTGCTCTCTGGATAGGAACTGGAGGAGGCCATATTTTACTCCTTGATCTTTCAACTCGGCGAGTTATACGCATAATTAACAACTTCTGTGATTCTGTTAGAGTCATGATGGCAGCACAGTTAGGCAAGTTTCTTTTTCATGTCCTTGAAGATTATAAAAATATGCCTTTATTTTAAAATTTACGTTTTCACTTTCCAGCTTTGTTTGGAGTTCCTTCAAATTTCACATAATGAATCAGGACTGGGATACATTTTAAATAAGGCCCTTTAAAATATGGAGGAAAAAGCTGCTCTTAGTCCCCCAAGAGAAGCAGATGACCAAGGTTGAACATTCAGCTTGGGTCTTTTTTTTTTTTTTTTTAAGTTTTCTTTTTCCTTTTAGTTGTGGATGGACCTTTATTTTATTTTTATGTAGTGCTGAGAATTGAACCCAGTGCCCCACACATGCTAGACAAGTGCTCCACCACTGAACCACTATCCTAGCCCCTTGATTTGGGTGTTACATGCTTTTCTCCTTATTATCTAAAGGCAAAAATGGGAAATACATAGCATTGAGTATATTTTGCTATTTCATTCAAGAAGTTAAAGCAAATGTTTATTTTGGTCATAGCCCAAGCTGCCCACCCTTGGTAAAGAATACCATTTGGTTGTTCATTCTATAAAAAAATTCTTGTAGCAATATATTCTGAACTCCACAATCTACAAATATTGACAAATCATGATAAGTTTTGTTCAGCCTTTTATGTCTATTTTGGCTCTTATGTGAAATGTATTTTTCACATAAAATATATTTCAATGTCTTCCTTTGATTAATTATTTTATTCAGAAAGCTATAATATCGTATATACAAAGTTGATCACAAAATAACAGTGTAGGGTTTAGTTCTGCAAAAGTAGAGTTTATGTAAGTTTAATATGTCAGCAATACAATGTTTGACCATGGTGAACAAAATAGATTCCTTTTGCAAGAATATCTTAAGAAAGGTGTTTCTCCTGTACCCTCACCTGTTTGTCATTTATAGATATCAGGGTTGCACAGAAGTAGATTAGATTCTCTTGGTGATTGTTAACTACCAGGATAGGCCCACACAAGCAGATTAGTGGGTCTCAGTGGGTTATCTCCCTGTCTTATTTGATCAATATTGTTTTATTTAATTTAGTTTGTATGTACTCTGGAACCCACATGGTTGATCATAATTGAAATAATATTGACATTTCAGTAGATTATTATTTATTTTAAAATAAAAATAAATTTAAACATAGACTACAAGGTGCACAATGATGTGGCTTCACTGTACCTCTCTTATATAGCATTCATCAGTCATGATTTTTTCCCCAACTAATGTCAATATCTTCACCAGAATATAACCTGCGTGTGAGTTGGGTCTGTGTTTTTTTTGGACATCTCTTTACTCCCAGGACCTAGCCTATAGCCCAGTACATACAAGACTTCTGATGAACATTTTTCGGATTAATTAGTGAATGACTTGATAATATGATATTGTGATAGAAGGTCAGTTATGCATCTATCCAACTCTCTATCCCCATGCTTCATATTTTTTCCTTATAGTATCAAAAACACTTTTATACATATTATCCATTTAATAGTATAATTTTGGAAGAAGTAATGTATAAAATTAAACCTATTTTTTTTAAAGGGCTGATGAATGAGGCTTTATTGTATCACTCCCAGGTAGAACTCATCAGACCCACAGAGTGGACAGGAAAGGGTCTGAGGAGAAACCGCCAAATTAAACCTATTTTATAGAAATCTTTAGCTGCTTTCTCAGATTCACATAATTAAGCATTGCAACTTTACTGTTTTTTGATATAGTTTAATTTATTGTATTGATAGAAAACTTCTGAATTTTGTTTTTTTAAAGGAAGCCTTAAAAATGTCATGCTGGTTTTGGGGTACAAACGGAAAACTACCGAAGGCATACAACAACAAAAAGGTAATATTTAATAGGATGCTGTAGTCCAAAGAGTGCAATGATGTGAATGAGGAAAAGATATTGTGTTTTATAAATTTAAAGTAGATATTACATATACTTTTAGCAATTTTAATTGATAGTTTCTTTACAGTGTAAATAATTTAGGCAAATTTCAATATTAAGTTTCAATGATTTAGGAATCTTAAATATTTATTTTTTCAGATGAGGGAAAAAGAACAGTCACTATAAAATGAGAACTACTTCAAATTTAAACTAAATGTGAATATTTTTTGCTTATGACTTACTTATGTCCAGATGAGGCCTAATGTTGAATAATGTTGGAAAAAGCTCTTTGTTTCAGTAAATGAAATGATTGGTTATAAAGTGTCTATGTGCTTCTTGAAATTTGGTAGTTAGTGTCTATAAGGTATTATTAACATTTTATAAGAATATTTTTTATGAATGGCAATAATTTAGTACTTTTATATATAATGAAATATAAATTAACAAAATAAAAATATTTTATAATGGATGTTTGAAGCATGATTTTATTTTTTTCCTTTTATAGAGATACAATCTTGCTTGTCTGTTTGGGACATCAATCTTCCACATGAAGTGCAAAATTTAGAAAAACACATTGAAGTGAGAAAAGAATTAGCAGAAAAAATGAAAAGAACATCTGTTGAATAAGACATCAGAAGTCTTTGTCTTTAGATAGGAAAATTATCTCTTGTAAATATCTCTTTAAAATATTTATGTTAAAAGGAATAATTCTATCCTTTGAAACAACTCCTGTATATGAATAAATGTTTATATGTTTTATTTTTAACTTAAATATATGTAAAAATAGTTACCAGTGAAAATATGTTCTAAGGAACTATTTAAAATACAGTGTTATATTTCCTGTATGCCCTAATTAATTTGGGGGGATTAATTAATAAGTACAAAATACTTGTAGTACTCATACAAAAATTTACAATCTGATCATTTTTGTTTCATTATCCATGGTAAATTTTATTTTAAATTCTGTGCTTAAGACAGGATTGTTGTTAGCCAGGTATGGTGGTGCACACCTCTAATCTCTAATCTCTAATCTTGGTGACTCAGGAGACTAAGGCAGAAAGATCACAAGTTCCTCTTTAACCTCAGCTATGGGGCAAGACACCGTTTCAAAAAATAGAAATAAGAAGGACTGGGGAAGTAGCTCAGTGGAAAACTACTGCTGGGTTCAGTCCTCACTACCAAAAACAACAACAAAAAAAGACACAATAGTTGCTTGCTTTCTAGAAATTACCCAAGGTGAAATGAAGATATTTTGGGTAGTTTCCCATATAATATGTTATTTATTGAACTGTTTTTAAATACACTAACATACACTTATAAACAGTCCATTGAATTTTCACTAATAAGGCTCTCTGTTGCTGATGCAAACCATGCATCTCACAGTTTCCTCTAAAATAAACATATCCTCTAAAACATGACACATCAAATCCTCAGATACAGGAAGGACATAGTTATCCTTTTTCTATTTTTCAACTATATCTTTGAATGTGGGCATCCTGAAACTTGTATTATTGGTGTAAATACACTATTTAGTTCTTCTAGAGATATTTTTGTAATTTTGTTTTGATTTTCAGTGGTAAGCCAACCCGTTGCTATTTATTTCCTAATTTACTTTTCTCTAATGCTTCTACTCATACTCTCCTAAATATATGACCCTGCATACCCTACATCATTTAGAAAGAAACTCTCTTTTGAAAATCATAGAATTCTACAACATCCACAAAGACCATGGGGACAAATGTGTCGCTCACTATTCAGTGTGCTAAAGAAGAACTTCAGCTACAATGGGTAAAAACAGCTGCTAACCTAGTCTTCTGTATTAGATTTAATTTGTTATAAATGTCTTCTCAGAGTAGGAGCATCACTGCCAAGAACACATGTAAATGTGTGGTTATCTTTCTACTCCAGGAAAATCACTTTTGGTAAATCCATTGGCCCTGTCCAGTATTCTTCATTTTAAAGAATTCTCCATGATAGCATAACAAGCCTATCTGATATTCCCAGAACTAACTTGCATTTTTATTATGTACAGACTTAAAATTTCTTTCAATGAAGGATAATCAAACTCTTAACCTTGAAACATTTTCCATTTTTCAAAATGACCCATGTTTTAATTTATTATGTAATTAAGCACAAAAAAAAATGCATACATGAGGAGCTGGGGTTGTGGCTCATCGGTAGAGTGATCTCCTCGAATGTGCGAGACCCTGGGTTTGATCCTCAACATCACATAAAAATAAATAAGTGAAATCAAGGTATTGTGTCCAACTACAACTAAAAAATAAATATTAAAAAAATGCATACATGATTGGAACTTTTTATTCCGGTGACATTCTCTCATTGTAACTTTGTATGTAAATTCAACTTTTTTTTTTTTTTACCAAAGACAGTTATAGAAAAATGTGTAAATGAACATTGTATTTAAATGGAACAATAAACATTTTTAAAACATGTTTATGAGTTTTAAGACCTTGTGATGGTGTTTTATTTTCATATATAGATCTGTTACCCATCTCATATAAAACTTTGTATTAGTCTGTGTTGGATTAATGGCACTCTAGGAAGGTGTCAAAATTTTTTCTTGAGAATTTATGGGATATTTAAATTCAATTTTACATAAGAAAATAGTTGACATGATCCCTGGATAAAGTTCTGAAGGGCACAATATATTCTATTTTCAAGTTCTTAGAAAAAAATTTCTGTTAGTAAAATTGTTCACACTTAAATATTAAAAGAAAAATAAAACTTTAGAACAACTGATGTAGATTAAAAAATAGTCATTTTTAGTCTTTCCTGATTAAACCCTAATATAAGCTGTTAATTATTATCAAAACATAAGTATTTTAACAGATTTTTTTTTTTCTGTATAAGTTTGAAATGAAAAAGAAAGCTTCTCTGAATCTGATTCTGGCCAGCACTCTACTGATTGTGTGTAAACTGTTTTACCTAAAATGTAACTTATTTTTCATCAGGACAGAAAAATATATTGGTATGACAGCAGAAATAACAATAAATATTCTGAACTTGACTAAATTAAAAGTGAACATATAAATATTCAGATATTAAAGGGAGATGAAGTTCCAAACTTTCGGCACTAAGCTTCTTTATGTCATTCATCACCTTAGATAACTTAATGCCCGACTTAAAAATGGGATGTTTTTCTTGGAGACTTAGAAGCAGGCAGTACAGTAAAATTTTAAACCATGCTAACTCAGCAAAACTTGAAGCCCTCATTCTCCATTCTTACCAGTTCCCACTCAGAGTACCATTCCCCCCCCACCCCCAAAATTCAGAATCTGGCTGCTTACAATTATATAAGATCATACTCAATTCCTTCTAATTTTTCTAGGCATTTGGAGTATTCCTACCACCTTGTCTTTCAAGAGGCAGGGAGGCACCTGAACCAAAAGCATGCTGTCTGTATCCTCTGAATGGGTGAGCAGAGACAGGGACAAGGTGGTTTTCCCTGAGTGCCTCCCCTGATTCCCAGTTTTACATGAAAAGTTTCTGTTTAAAGGAGTCTTAGCCTAAGACAAAGAGTAGGGAGAAGGAAGGTGTACCAGGGTCTGGGTCCTAGGGCTGCTACTTGGCCTCCATGAGAATCCAGTATCCTACAGCATCTGGCAGCTAGAAAACTAAAGTGTACGGTGTACCTTATATGTGTTATTCTGGCTTGGCCTCACTGCATTTTGTCCATTTGAACACCCAAAAGGGTGTTGCTACCATTTTTTTTTAAATGAAAATACCACACAATGTGACAAATGCTCTATTAGAAATACTATGGAAAAACAGAGACTGGCCAGAAAGTGGGGGATCTGGGAAGAAGATCAATAAATACATACATTAAAAAATACACAAATAAGGCAACAAAAACGACTAATATTTAATCATAGACTTAGGATAAATAGGCAGCAACAACAATCTTCATAGTGAAATAAGCTTTCTAGCAGAAGGATTGCATGCACACTATTTAAGGAGCACAATCTTTTTTCTAAAAAGCCTTTTACCAGGGGAGGGAAAAACATTTGGGAAGAGAGCATGGTGGGGGAATACAGAAATGACCAAATATGTTATATGCACATATGAATATGCCAGGAAGAAACCCATTATTCTGAATAATTAATTAAGTTACTAATTTTTTAAAAAATCCTGTCAAATACTGAAATTTGTAACAACTTCCCATTATTTGAGAACTTAATTATGATATCTATTTAGGAGATACTTAAGCAACTACAGATGCAGGCAAAATTCATATTTATATATAGATATAGTATTTTTTTGAAATGAGAAACTAAGGGTGTCCTGCAGGGGCTCAGACCCTGGAGACAGATTCAGGATCCAGGCAGGTAAATGAAGATGCAGAGCACAGTTGGAATAGTAGACATATTTTATGCAGAGGTGACAGAAGCCTCTAGTCTCTTCCCCACCCAAATCTTTCCATGGGCCTTTTATATATGCAAGCCAAATAAAGAAGTTGCAGTGCCAATAGTTTACATAAATATGTACATGTTCACAAAAAGATGCTTATGACCTTGAGTCATAAACAATTAATCTGAATCAGGGTGATTATGACCTTGGCTACATACTAAAACATATACTAAAACATACCTATATACTTAGGTAGGAGCCTAAGTATAGCCAACTTTTCCCTGCCCTACAAAGGCTAATGAACTTTTGGGGAATATTAGGGTGAAAGAAAGAAAAATAATTGAATACCAAATTGATCTTATAGGTTAAGAAACATGAAAGCAATCTATGAGCCTGTGTCGACAATAAGGGGTTTTCCTCATCTCATTCAAAAATAAATCCCAAATAAAGTATTTTCTATCATGATAAATAATTTATAAAGTAGAAATGTAATTTACTTTCATCACCTTTAAAGCTACTTACAAAAACAAAGGGGAGAAAGAGGAAAAGATGTGATGGGGTTGTAACTTGTAGGTAGAGTACTTAGCTAGCACACCTGAGGCCCTGGGTTCAATCCTTACCACCTCAAAACAAACAAAAAAGGGAAAGTTTGTGAATTGGAAGACTTGGATCAATATCACTGATTCAGCATTTACTAGCCACGTGAACTGGAGCATATTGCCCATATAGCTAGAGAAGAGCTGCTTTCCTCATCTATAAAATGTCAAGCTGGTACTCATGTTCTAGACGGATGAGAATAAAGTGAGGTAATGCATATGAAGTTTGTTAATTTTATTCCCAGCTGAGTCACATGTAAGTACCATCCCATAAGGAATTTCAATCTGGTCATCAACTTCACTAAAAAGGAATCCTCTGATAACTTGTGCATTACTATCTATCATGGATCTTTGGTAGTAGCTCCTGCATGCCATCACAATAAATCCACAAGTGCACAAGTGTTGTCAAACAATTAATTTGAAGCTTAACATACTCAAAGTATTAATTCTAAGTCTAATTTGTTCTTTCAGTGAAATTCATGATCAGTGGGGCTGGGGATTTGGCTCAAGCGGTAGTGCGCTCGCCTGGCATGCGTGCGGCCCGGGTTCGATCCTTAGCACCACATACCAACAAAGATGTTGTGTCCGCCGAGAACTAAAAAATAAATATTAAAAAAAATTATCTCTCTCTCTCTCTCCCTCTCTCCTCTCTCACTCTCTCTTAAAAAAAAAAGAAAAGAAATTCATGATCAGGTATGGATAGATAAAAGATCATCATTTCCATTCCCTTGCCTTCTTTTCCAATTCAATTGCCACTTGCTGATCTATTTTTGTACAGTACACTAGTCTAAATTTCATGTCAGCCTATAAAACGGGCATTTCCTTGCATGGAAGCGAAGGTGATAGTTTGCAATAATTCATCCATTTTGTTTTGTCTGAAATTACTGAACCAACACAGAAAGTGCAACTCAATCAGTGGAATTAACTACAGACATGCTTAATTGGCTAGTATGAACATTAGTGCAATTGATAACATTTGTGTTTTTTCCTCCTCCAAGGAATTGCCTTTAGCAGCCGATTTCCTGCTAGGATGTTCTGAACAGGATAATGTTTTTTTATACAGCAGAAAGGGAGTTAATCTACTCTGTTGTTGGTGGGTGAGGGGCAGCAGAAGAGAGCAACACTGAGGTTTAAGATCACTGGGTGAAAACCCTTCTGTCTTAGCACAGAATTATTTTTTTTCTTTGTAACCTACATCATAATGAACTTGGCTTTATCTTTGCTCCCCTTTCTCCCTTTCTACAATAAGGGGTTTTGCAATCTGTTTCACATACACTGTGTCAGAGCTACATTTCTAACTGGAACAATATCTGTGAAACATAATTAAATACGGGAATTTCACATTGAAAACCTTTTGCTAATTTCTGGACAATCCTTTTCTTGTTGTAATAGGAACTTATAAAATAAAGAGGTCGTTTAAGTTTTATGTATCTTTGTGATTGAGCAAAGCTGGGAGTATCTTTGGCATTCAATAAACTGTGTGTTTAGCAAAAAAAGGATTTTATTTCAAAAGACAAATGTAAGCCTTAGCCATGCACAATAGAATATCTTCATGAATATATATTTATTTCAAGAGTAAACACAAGTGGTGGCAATATACGGTAATCCCATAAGTGAATTATTGCATTAAGCTTTTAAGTCAATGTAATCACATTTTCACTAACTGCTCTTTAATTGTTTTATACAATTTGGTGTTTCATAAAGATAACAAGTATGTGTCAATTACAGATGAATAAACTGTCCTTTACCCACTGAATGCTGACAGCTTACTTTTTCCCTCTTCCTTTGGGGTTATGGACTTTACATGAGAGAAAAATGGCTTTTCAGGTGCTACTTATTTTCTAAATGTCATCATACAAACTGGTCTACAAATTATTTAATTGTTCTTTCAGGTAATTTTTATTCTTTCAAAATAATGTAAATAGGAGGAAAGGAAAGTGATATGATTTGAAACATTGAAGGAGTATAGAAAGTGAAAAATAATATTCAATCCAAATCTTTAATTACTAGTTTGAATCCTATATGTCAAAAACCTGTGGGAAAAATCTACCTTGTTTATCTGCATGGATAGAATAAATATTTTTTTCCTTTATATGTGTTTCAGAATCAAGGAATCTGGAAGTGTGAATCTGGGCTCCTGTCTCCTCATTGTTCCATACAGTGAGCTTTCTTTCCATCCATATCCTCACAGATAGAAAGGGATAACAATACTACTATGAAGTTGTTGTGAGGACGACATTCTCCTAAGATGCCCCTTATTCCCAACTATAAAATAGCTTTCAGGTAATTTACATTTCTTAGTAGGAGGAAAGAGAGTTTTGAAGTTTGAAGCTCATATTTTGCTCATTATTCACTGTGCTGAGTTACAGACTAAGGTCTCTGGGTTATAGATCATGGTTATCTGTAAAGAGAAAGCTAGTAGCTTAGCAGTGGTTATCTGTAAAGAGAAAGCTAGTAGCTTAGCAGCCCACCAAATCAGTACTTTAAATTCTTGTTTACATTGACTTAGAGGTGGAGTAAACTGACTTTGTGTTAATAAAAACAATATGAAATGAGACTGGTTTAGATTTCACTTATAGTAACATGATAATGATTTAGAGAAGTCTTCCTGCTAAAAACTAGGAAGTTAGACAGAAGGAAGGGAAACAACTAGGACAGACATCTGAAACTGTTAAAGATCTGATGTTACAGAATTATGAGGCCAAAATCAAAGCAAGGGTGGTTTTATGGTTTGAATCTTAAATGTGTTCCCAAAGCTCATGTATTGAAGGCTCCGTTCCCAGCTGATGGTACTAATTGGGAGATAGGGTATAAGTATCCTGGGATCCTGGCTTGCTCCTGTGTGCCTCCTGTGTTTTGTTTCTCTCTGGCTTCCTCTCCACCAGCCTTCCTTCCTTGAGGTGAGTGATCTGCATCATGCCAAAATAAAACTTTCCTCCTTTGAAATTATTTATCTCAAGTATTTTGTCACAGAGACAGAAAGCTGAGTAACAGGTGGGAAAAAGATGTAAGCAAAAACACCAAAGCTGTTGCTCTCCTGCAAACGTTTGCTGAACTTTGGGAATTTGAGCTTCAGTTTCTACAACCTTGAAAAAATTGAAGACGGAGGACAAATCCCAGCACCTTGCAAGCTCAGGAGTCAAAGATATAGGTCTTCCCAGTAGCGTGGGGAACTAAACCAATACTTTTCAGTGTAAGTAATATCTTGAAAAAAAAACCTGCGCACTTTCTACCTAGAACAGCAAAACCCCGAGAAAGCCATCCCTCTGGAATTATAGACAAAATTTACATCTATGTTATATATTTTTTAAAATCAGTCAAACTATTTTTTTAACATATTGTGCATATTTAACAGAGTTCAAGGTGGTATTTCCAAACATGCATATAATATGCCCTGATCAAATCTGACCTCCCTTTTCCTACTGTACCGGATTTTGCCGGATTAGTACCATAAACTGGTAACGGAGTCATCGATTTCAATCTTTGTGGCTGAATAATATGCTCTTATGTATATATTCCATATTTCCTTTATGCACTCATCTGATGATGGGCACCTGGGCTAATTTCAGCTATTGTGAATAATGCTACACAGTTGGGCATATTTGATATGCTAATTTTATCTTTGGATATACACACTGAAGTGGGTTAGCTCATGTATGGTGTACATATACTTTTGATTTCTTGAGAAAATATCATTCTGTTCTTCATAATTGCTTTACTAAATTACATTCCCATCAACAGTATATGAGAGTTTCTTTTCACCATATCCTAGCCAGCATTTATTTCTTGTTTTTTTTTTTTTTTGATAAGAGCCATTATAACTTAGGTGCATCTTATCTCACTGTAATTTTGACTTCCATTTCTGTTGTGATGAACAATAGTAAAGTTTTTTTTCACATATTTGTTGGACATTATTTTTTCTTTTGAGAGGAGTCTATTCAAATCACTTAATTGGATTACCTGTTAAGCTTTTGGTATTCTTTGTACATTCTGGTTATTAGATTTCTGTCAGATGAATAATTAGCAAATGTTTTGTGCCATTCTTAGGTTGTCTTTGACTCTTATTTCCTTTGCTTGCTGAAGCTTTTTAGTTTTATATAGTCTGTTTGTTAACTTTTGTTTTTTGTTTTATTTCTGGGGTCTGATCCAGAGAATCATTGCCTGTACCAATGTCTTGAAGCCTTTCCCTGTGCTTTCTGCTAGTAGTTTCAGAATTTCAGATCTTACATTTTGATCTTGGATCCATCTCAAATTGATTTTTGTATAGACTGAGAGAATTTTTACTCTTCTGCATGAAGAAAATATCTTCTGGATATCTTCATCACAGCATAATTTATTGAAGAAGGTATTTCTTCAATGTATGTTTTTGGAACCTTTGTCAGAATAAGTTAGTTGTGCAGATGCAGTGGGTGCACGCCTGTAATCCCAGAAACTTTGTAGGCTGAGGCTGGAGGATCATGAGTTCAAAGTCAGCCCCAGCAAAAGCAAGGCACTAAGCAGCAGTGAGACCCTGTCTCTAAATAAAATACAAAATATGGTTGGGTATGTGGCTCAGTGGTCAAGTTACCCTGAGTTCAATCCCCTGTACACTACGCCCCCCCCATACACACACACATAAACATGAGTTAGTAGTAGATCTTTATTTCTGGGATCTCTATTGTGTTACTTTGGTCTCTGTGTCTGTTGTTATGCCAGTGCTATGCAGTATTGGTTACCAAAGTTTGGCAGTGTGTCTTGAAATCGGGAATCATGATGCTTCTAGTTTAGCTCTTTTTGCTCAAGACTACTTTGGCTATTTGTGACTTTTTTTGTGCTCTCATATAAATTTTAGGATTTTTTTCCTTGTTTTGTGAAGAATGCCATTGGTATTTTGATAGGTATTACAATAAATCTGTAGATTACATTTGGTAATATGGACATTTTTACCAATTTTTTTTTAATTTAAGCTTAATGGTTATACACAGTAGTTGGGTTCATCCTGACAAATTCACACATTCATGGAAATTGATTTCAGTTCATGATCTCCATTTTTTCCTTCCTCCTTTCCCTCCCATTCTCCTCTTTCCCTTCTTCCTCTATTAGACTTCCTTTCAGTCATCTATTAATTTGTGTTTGTTTCTTTATGTAATCTTGTCTTTCCCTTTTCTTTATTTTACTCTAGCTTTTGAGTATGGGAGACAACATTCGACCTTTGAATTTCGGAGTTCGGCTATTTTCACTTAGCATGACATTTTCCATTTCCATCCATTTACCTGTAAATGTCATAATTTTATTCTTTTTAAAGTCAGTAGAAAGTGTGTGTGTGTGTGTGTGTGTGTGTATGTGTGTATTACAACTTAATCCATCTATCGAAGGACATCTGGGTTGATTCCATAATTGATCTACAATGAATCATGCTGCTATAAACATTGATGTGGCTGTGTTATAGTATGCTGATTTTAGATCTTTTGGGAAAATACCCAGGAGAGGGATAGCTGTGTCATATGGTGGTTCTGTCCCTAGCTTTTTGAGGAATCTGCTTTCCAAGAGTGGTTGTATTTATCTGCAGTCCTATTAACAATATACAAGTGTTCCTTTCTCTCCACAACCTCACCAGCATTTATTGTTGTTCATATTCTTGATCATTGCCATTATGACTGGATTGAGATGGAACCTTCGTGTAGTTTTAATTTGCATTTTCCTCATTGCTAGAGCTGTTGAACATTTTTCACATATTTATTGCACTTTTGTTTTTCTTCCATTGAGAAGTTTCTGTTTAGTTCTTTTGCCCATTTATTGATTGGATTGTTTGTATTTTTTGGTGCTAAGTTTTTTGAGTTCTTTGTATATTCTGGGTATTAATCCTCTATTGGAGGACTAGCTGGCCAAGATTTTCTCCCATTCTACAGGCTTTCTCTTCACACTCTTGATTCCTTAGCTGTGAAGAAGCTTTTTAGTTTCATGGCATCCCACTTATTGATTGCTGGTTTAATTTCCTGTGCTTTTGTGGGTATTGTTAAGGAAGTCTGACCCAGCATCTGTATGATGGAGTGTTGACCCTATGTTTTCTTTTAGAAGTTGTAGGATTTCTGGTCTATATATTTTACCAATATTAATTTTTCCAGTTCTTGTGTAGGGAAGGTTTCCATTTTTTTGTGTCTTCAATTTTTTTTTTCAGCAGTGTTTTGTGACTTCTATTGTAGAACTTTTTCACTTCCTTAGTTAAAATTATTCATCAGTATTTTATTTTTGGAAGCTGTTTTAAATGAAATTGCTTTCATGATTTCTTTATCAGAAAATTCATGATTGTCTGGAAAAACTATTGATATGTTCATTAGTACCTTGATAGTTATTGAATTTGATCATTTTTTAATAGTCTGATAATCATTTTTCCTATATAATCATATCATCTGCAAATAGACCCTTCCTATTTGTATGTCTTTATTTATTTCTCTTACCCCATTACTTTGGCTAAAACTTCTAGTACAGTATCAAATAAGAGCTGTGAGAGTGAATATTCTCATCTTGCTCCTGATCTTATGAAAATATTTTCAGCTTTTCCCAATTCAGTCTGATGTTGGCTGTGGGTTAATCATAGATTGCCTTTAGTATGTTCATGTCTTATTATTCTATACCTAATTTGTTCAGAGATTTTTATCATGAAGATTTGTTAGATTTTATCAAATGTTTTATCTGTATCACAATGTTGAATCAGATTTGCATCCTTAGGATAAAACCATCTTGAACATGTTGAACGATCATTTTGATTTGATGTTAAATTTTTTTAAAGAAATATTTTTAGTTAGATGCATATTATAACTTTATTTTATTAATTTATTTTTTATGTGGTGCTGAAGATTGAACCTAGTACCTCACACATGCTAGGCAAGCAATCTACCACTGAGCCACAATCCCAGACCCTTGATGTTGAATTTGATGCTAGTATTTTGTTGAGAGTTTTTGCATCTGTGTCCACTAGGGATATTACTATATAGTTTTTGTAATTAGTGTATCCTTATCTGGTTTTGGTACTAGGATAATGCTGGTCCCACAGGATGAATTTGGACAGTTTCCTTTCTTTTAATTCTTTAGATTAGTTTGAAAATAATTAGAATTATTATTTTATTTTAAAGTTTGGTAAAATTCAGCTGGGTGTGGTGGTGCATGCTGCTAATTCCAGCAGCTTACAAGGCTAAGGTAAGAGGCTTGCAAGTTCAAAGCCAGCCTCAGCAATTTAGTGAGGCCCTAAGAAACATAATGTGACCCTGTCTCAAAACAAAAATATTAAAGTGTTGGGGATGTGTCTCAGTGGTTAGGGCCACTAGGTTCAATCCCCAGTACCAAAAAAAAAAAAAAAAAAAAAAAAAAATTGGTAAAATTCAGCAATAAAACCATCCTATTTTTCTTTATTGGAAGACTTTATTACTGATTGAATTTCATTAGTTGTTATTTGGTCTATTCATGTTTTTAATGCCCTTATAGTTTAATTTTGGTAGGTCATATGTGTTCAAAACTTGGACTTTTTTTCCAGGTTCTCTGATTTGTTATCATATACATTTTCATAACCCTAATGAACCTTTGTATTTTTGTGGTTTCAGTTTCAATGTCTCCTTTAGCATCTCTGATTTTCTTTATTTTAGTATTTTTTTTGGTTAGTGTAGCTATGAAAGCTTGTCAATTTTTTTTATCTTCTCAAAAAAACAACTCTTGGGGTTGGGGTTGTGGCTCAGAGAGCCTGCCTAGCATGTGTGAGGCACTGGGTTTGATTCTCAGCATTACATATAAATAAATAAAATAAAGGTCCATCAACAACTAAAAATATATATATTTTAAAAACCCAACTCTTTATTTCATTGATTTTTTTTTTTTGTATATATTTTTTAAGGTTTTGCTTTATTATTTCTGCTCTTAAGTTTGTTATTGTTCCTACTGGTTTTGGATTTGGTTTGTTGTAGCTTTTTTTAAAATTCTTGAGAAGCATCATTAGATTTTTAAAAAATATTTCCATTTTTTAATACAGGCATTTATTGCAAGAAACGTCCCTTAGATAGTGCCTTGATTGTATCCCATAAGTTTGGTAAGTTGTGCTTAATTTTCACTATTTAGAGATTGTTCAATTTCCATTTTGAAACCTTTGACTCATTGTTCATTCAAAAGTGTGTTCATTCTGGGACAGGAGTTATGGCTTAGTGATAGAGCACTTGCCTAGCATGTGTGAGACACTGGATTTGATCCTCAGTACCACATAAAAATAAATGAATAAAATAGTTATGATGTCCATCTACAATTAAAAATATTTGGAAAAAAGGTGTGTTCATTCTCCATACATTTGCTTAATTTTCATTGTTGTTGAACTCGAATTTTATTCCATTGTGATTATAAGGAATACAGGATATAATTTTACTTTCTAAAAATTTGTTAAGACTTGTTTTGTGCCCTAATGCATGGTCTATTCTGGAGAAAGTTTCATGTGTTGATGAAAAGAATATATATTCTATGGTTTTGGGGTGGAATAGTCTGTAAGTGTCTATGAAGTTCATTGGATCCATAGTATAAATTAACTCTTATGTTTCTTGATTTTTTTTTTTGTTGGGGGGGTCTGGATGATTTCCTTTGATAAAAGTAGGGTGTTGAAGTTATCCACTATTATTGTATTAGATTCTATATTTCCCTTTATAGAGTCTAATAATATTAAATCTAATAATGCTTGTTTTATGAAATTGGGTGCTCTGATATTAGGTACGCATAGATTTAAAATTGTTATATGTTATGGTTTGATTTATTCTGTGATTGATCTGTAGTGACTTTCTTTGTCTCAGAGTTTTTGTTTTAAAGTCTATTTTTTCAGATATAAGTATTTGGTGTGGGTGATTTATGTAATGTTTGATGTATTTAATTAAGCATCACATAAAACTTAAAAATGGAAATGTTCCAAAGGCAGTTTTGAATGTTGATCCCAAAACTCTTGATCACTTCAGGATTCCATTTGCTTAATTATTCTCCATCCTTTCACTCTCAATTTGTGTGTATCTTTACTATGAGGTGATTTTCTTGCAGACATCGTATGGTTGGGTTTTGTTTTTATGCCCATTCAGCCAGTCTTTATTTTTTAATTGGAGAATTTAACCCATTTTCTTTCAAGATTATTATTGCTAGTTGCAATATTTGTTGGTTTTTAGTTTTGAATACCCTTTATTCTTTCACTTTTATTCATGTTTGGGGTTTTGTGTGGTTTGTTGTAATGATAGTTTCATTCTTTTCATTTCTCACTTGTGTATCTCCTCTTCTAGTGGAATTAATACTCTCACATACTTTCAAGATGGTAGTTATCTTTCATTTCTGAATGTAGGACTGCATTAAGATAATTTTGTAAGGCTGGTATGGTGGTCATGAATTCCATCAGGTTTGCTTGCTTTGGAAACAAGCATTTTAGATACAGGTGAAGGAAAAACTAATGAACTAAAAGAAAAGTCAAAATAAAATTTTATAGAATGCAGTATGGATAGAAAAAATGAAAAATATAAACCAAGTAGTCAAGAGTCATTTATAATGAATTAAGGAAGGCTAACATGTCTTTAGTGAAGTTCCAGAAGAAGAGGAAAGATAGAAAAGTATTTTTGAAGAGATAATGGCAAAGATACAGCTTCAGCCTTTGAAAGATACTCATCTATATTTACAAAAGAAATCCTGAGACTACAAATCAGGATAAATTAAAGGATATCTTCCCATTAATGCTCCAAAGTAAAAATTGCAGAACATCAAAGAGAAATGGATTGCTGCCTCTTTCAAACATAATATTGGATGAAAGATACAAGTGCAAAGAATTTACATAATGTGTTTTAATTCATATAACACTGAAAATCAAAACAAATTGTTTACCAAGGTGTGTGTGTGTGTGTGTGTGTGTGTATACACATGTATATACACACTATACATATATATGGTTGCTAAGACTCTAAAACAAATGAAGTAATGATGACTTTAACCATTAATATGGTGGTTCTCTTTAAAAAAAAAAAAAAGAGAAGCAAGCAAGTGGAGGATTCTGGGTTGCTGCAAAATGTTTGTCTTGACCTAGTTTGTGGTAACATGAATATTTGCAAGATAAAAATTCTTAATATTATACATTTATATTTTATATATTTATGTATATCTCTCAATTAAAATTAAACACTAATTGTAGTGATATAAAATTGTCCTGAAAGTATTTAGTAAAATATTTCTAAATTTTTGTAGTTATTTTCAGTTTTAGTGTTTGATTTTTTTTTTCCCCAGCCTACCAAGTGTTAGTAAGACATATAATTTGATATAAATGATCTTAGACAATGAAGTAAGGCATTTATTTTCAGTTAACATCACTGTCATGACTTAATCAGTTTTAATAATCCCAATTAAGAATATCTATGTGAGATAATTCTAAGTTTTTGGGCTTAGATTGTTGAGCATTTATTAAGAGAAGCAAAAGGAGGTAGTAGATTTGGTGCAGATAAGTGTTTAATGTGTTGACATGTTAATTTAAGTTTATTGTAAAACATATAGACAGAAGTATTCCATAGGCACCTTTGGATGGTAATTCAAAACTCAAAAGAGATTGTAGGATCAGAGGTTGATTAGTAAGTCATGTTTTGAGAGGCCATCTGTGTTGTACTAGGACTGCCATAACCACAGACAGGATGACTTAAACCAATAGGGATTTATTTTCTTTGTTTCTGTGGGTCAAACGTCTGGTCTCAAGGTGTTGGGCATCATTAGTCCCTCTAAGGGCTGTGAGGGAATGTTCTGCTCCTAGCCTGTCTCTCTGGCTTGTAGATGGCTGTTTTCCCCCTGGTTCCATCCTCTTTTTATAATATAGCAATATATTGAATTGGGGTGCACCTGTATTCAATTATCCTTTGAATAATATTTTCTCCAAATGGGATTACATACATATAGAGATTATAACTTCAATATGTGAACTTTTTTTGTATGGGGTGTGACAGTAAAATACCATATCCTTGAAATGCACCTTTCTATTCCCAAGAACCTAGCCAAGGTAAGAGAATAATAAGAGTGTGCCTGGATAAGAATCCCCAGATAGTATTTATCTTGAAGGATACCTTTATTTCTCCCATATATTGCAAATAGGTCAACTAGTGTTATCTGTATGAACTGCTTTCTTGCATGGATTGTCAGTATAGGAACTCCTTGGTATGCTGGTCATAGAAAGAATAAAACTAAGAAAACTAGCAAATGTCACTGCTCCTTTAGCCTAATTTAAAAAACCTTTTCCCCGTGATAACTGGCATAGAATTGAAGGCACTGTGGAGAGAATAAGTGCCACCCATCCAACCAGCTACCACAGAACAAAGTGCCTGGAGGGATGGCAAGGCTGTTTGGTAAAATACCATGAAGGATGGGTGTGCTGTCTGTTCAGCCTATGGTCAGTGGAACTTCTATTTTTTTCAATAAACCTTATATCTTGTACACAATTTCTGGGTATTTTCTTTGGTGTCTTCGTAACCAATTCCACTACTCTAGGACAACTGGGCTGCAGTGCTGATAGTCTTAGAAATCAGGATCAGGTCCTCCTTCCCCAGATGTTGAAGATGGAACATTGTAATGCCAAGACAAGCACACAAAGCAAGTTTTGAGACGGAGAGATTGTAGAATCCTCTGGAGAGGAGCCAGGAGCCAGAGCTGTTGCCTATGGAGTGGGAGTGTCTTGCTTTTTTTTCTTCCCTGAAAAAGTGCCCAAAGGCAGGAAAAAGTGGTCCTAGGGGTAATTGCTTGTGCTGGAATCTGTGATCCTTCCGTAGCAACAGAGTGAGTGGGGTGGAGGAGAAGTGCTACCTGGAGGTTAGTTCATTTCTTTTCCTTTGATATTTAGCCCCCATCTTTCTGACCCCATCATTTAATATCTATGCTGATTTCCTATCCTTTACCTCTGTCTCATTGATATGGGGGTACAACTTAACATGCACTACCATGGTTTGAATACTGAGACATAGGATCTAATCCATGTATAAGACACATTGAGAAAAAAATTTCTGGAAAACATTCATATTTGAAAGAGGTAGAAGGGGACAGAGGCTGAGAAGGAGTTCATTTAAAGGAGATGATCAGTGGGTTAAAAAATGGTATGATATTCAATAAGAAGCTATCTAGATTAAGTGAAGCAAATTAATTTTGGTGATGAAGTTATATATGGAGACCATTGATAAATTTTATAGAGAGGAGAGGATTGAAATTGTGACTGAAGCAGGTAAGCGAGTAGGTCTGATGAAGATAGAATAAAAATGGAAAGAAGGGAACAAATGTTAAGAATCAGAGTTTTAAGAAGGAACTGCTAAAATAACTATTGGGGTAATTGTGTGAAATAAATGGCAGAGTGACCTTTAAAATGTGCCCCAAGATTGAGCATAAGAGGATGAATTAAAGATGGCAGATGCTCTGTGGCTTAGAATTTAAGCAGCAGAAATACTGCTTCTTAGCAAGATGGATGAAGGAAGAAATTCACTGAAATTCAATATTGGACAGTCTTCTAGATACTCGGAAATTAAGGTGCATTGAATAAAGAATGAGAAGGAAAACACTGGAGCCAAGCCAGATGAGACGGTGGTAGAAGTGCTGGTTTGTCAGAAAGGAAGGACACACAGAGGGAAACATAAAAGACAAATTTGGCATCAAAAAAACCTGTAGAACACAAAAGTTGCCACTGACCCAGTGGCTGCACAGCAAACTAGTGTTTGAAGAGGGCTCTCTGTGTCTCAACTGGCAAGTGGAGGGTTGAGACAGGGAGACATTTTGAGAAAGCCACGTTGAAGCTTGCTACTTTGGGAGCCTGAGAGATCATAAAAATATTTACCATACTGTCCTGATATGTGCCTACTCTAATGCCTTGCATGCACCTAGCAGAACATCAGTAAAACAGGCACAGAAAAGATTGTACATGGGTTGTTTCAAGTCAGAAATATGGAGGGGGGTGCAATTTGCTTTGTCTTTGAGTCTGATGACTTCCATGTCTAGGTGAAGATGGTCAGGAAATTAAATAGGTGGTGTGAATACACTTAGGGACTAAGCCTGATAAGGCCATGAGTTCACAGGCAGTAGAGTGTGTGAGAACTATGGAGGGGTGGTTCCCCTGCCCCACAAGTAGAATTCCTGGGAGAATTTTGATATCCAGATTCCCAGAAGAAATTGGCATCTGTTCAACCCTAAGGGTGTGTTGATTTAGTTTCCTCAGAGCAGATACCACCCAAAAAAGTCCCTAAAGCCTGATTAGACTTGAGCCTCAGCTACTGGAACTCCCTTCCTAGAACTCTGCAACTGTTTCATCCTGGGAACACATGGATCTGGTCTGTGCAGAAAAAATTCCTATGGACAGTACTTCCCATTTCATCCCATATTACACTAATGAGAAAGAAAGTTGAGAGAGATTTCCACCAACTTCAGTTTTATGCCACTGTAATTAGCTCGGTGAACACACACAAAAAAGGAAGCGTTTAACAATCCCCAGCCCTTTTGTGCACTATTTCTATGTCTCTTTCAGTACATAGCCCAAGAAGAAAGGTAAAGAAGGACAGTTGGGTACAGGTATCGATCATCCATCTTTGTTGACATTTGTGAACACCTCAATATAGACAATTCTTTCATTTTTCATTATGAATTCTTTTATTTTTTTTGGTGTTACTATTGCACTGATAGGTTCATGGACACACGCATATATACGTGTGTTTCTTTTTTCTTTAATTTTTAAAATAATTGTTATTTTTCCTTGTCTTCAGAGGTTTAGGGTTTTATTTCTTTTCTTTTTTTTATTTCTCATTTCTCTTTTCTCCCTTTAACAGCCAAATTTTTTTGTTCTCTCTCTCATCACTTTATTGAAATTTATTTTCTCCTCTTTAATTATAGCCATCACTTGCTAAATACCTTCTGCTTTCTCTGTTCATATCTTCAACATTCTAAACTTTTTACATAATAAATTGTATTTTTAATGATCTTTTAGAACTATTTGGTTGATATAACTCATGCCTCCACCACTCATGTTGTTGCAGATATTAGTATGGTAAATGGCATAGTTGACACCTGTGTTTTTTTTTTTTAACTTTGATGCCAGCTTTAGTTTACAGCTATATATATATATATATATATATATATATATATATATATATATATATATATATATATATATATATATATATATATATATATAAAATATATAATTTTAGCTTTTGGCAATTACTGACCGTAACATTCCTATTTTTATGGTAATTAGTCTTACAAATGTCATAGAAGGCAATGGGTATTAATTTTAATGCTGTTTATTATTTACTTTTATTGTTGCTATTGTTTGGTTCCCCCTTTTCTGTCGAGTGACTAGCTCACAGGGTAGAGGTGCTCCTACTAACTCTAAACTTACTTGTGGGAGCAAGCCTTACTCCACACACAAATTAGACACACTCAAACTTCAACAATATTTTAATACAAAGAATATAAGAGACAAAACCCCCAAACTAATCACCAGACACCAAGTAGGAATGGATGGGGTGCCCTCAGCTTCCACTAATAAACATACACATCTACAGCTGAAACGAAGACAATTAACACAAAGGCTGTGGACACCATACCTATGAGGCATCTCCATTTAGCTCACTAGAATACTTTGACAAGAAAAGGTCAAGCCTAAAAAGGCCCACACATAAAAGTGGAAGAGAAATCCATCCCAATAGATGCATAAAACCCAACACAGGAATACAAGAACTATGAAAAATAAGGTAGCATGCAGCCTCCTAAATTGAAGTAATGAAATATCAGACAATAAATTCAAAATGATGATTATAAAGATAATCAATAAGTTTCAAGAGAACACAGAAAAACAATGGAATGAATTAAGGAAATCAATACTGCATATGAATCAGAAACTCAATAAGGAGACAGATATTGGAAAAGAACCAAACAAAACATATTGAAATGAAAGATAAAATGAATCAAAATGTTCAGTTGAAAATCTCTCTAAAAGTATTCACCATGCTGAAGACAGAATCTTAGCTGGAAGACAAAGTGGCTAGTCTTGAATATTGTATCTTATCAAATCATAATGGAATGAAATTAGAAATCAACACCAAAAAAACCCTATAGCAACTAAAAACGCAAGGAGACTGAACAATACACTTTGGAATGATAAATGGGAAATGGAAGAAATCGGGTGAAAATTTTTTTAAAATGTTAGAATCAAATAAAGACAATGAAACAACATAGAAGAACCTTTGAACACTATGAAGGTAGTACTAAGAGAAAGTTTATGGTTATGAATGTTTACATTAAAAATCAGAAATATCCCAATTAAATAAACTAATGATGCTTCCTTTGCAAGATGCTTGAAAAACAAGAGCAAACCAATCCCCAAGAAAAAATAGAAGGAAAGAAATAATTAAGATCAGAGCATATATCAATAGAGAATAAAAAATACAAAGAATCAATGAAAAGTTTGTTCTTTGAAAAGACAAAGATGGATAAACCATTAGTAAAACTAACCACAAGAAAGAGAGAGAACCCAAGTCAGTAAAATTAGAAATGGAAAAGGAGAAATCACCACAGATATCATAGAAAGCTAGAGAATCTTTAGGTACTATTTTGAAAACATATATTCCAATAAACTGGAAAACCTAAAAGAAATGAATACATTTCTAGAGACACATGACCTGCCAAAATTGAAATCAGAGGACATAGAAAACCTAAGCAGACCAATAGCTAGCAATGAGATAGAAGAAATAAAAAAAAAAAAAACCTTCCAAGGAAAATCCCACGACCAAATAGATTCTCAGTTGAATTCTACCAGGCTTTTAAAGAACTAATTTCAATACTTCTCAAATTATTCCATGAAATAGAGTTGGAACATTTCCAAATTCTATGAAACCAGTATTACCCTCATATCACAGCCAGATAAGAACATATTAAGGAAAGAAAACTATAGACTAATATCTCTGACAAACTTAGATGTAAAAATCCTTAATAAAATGTCAGCAAATTGTATTCAACATCATATTAAGAAGACTGTACCTTTTTTACAGAGTTGGTTTTATCTAAGGATTGAAAAGGTGTTTTAATGTGTATGAATCAATAAATGTAATTCACCATATAAATAAAGTTAGACCCAAAATAAGTCACCTCAATAGAAAGCTTTCTATAAAATTTGGCACCCATTCATGATAAAAGTGCTGAAGAAACTAGGGATGGAAAGAAGCTACCTCAACATCATAAAGGCTATGTGTGACAAACACAAACGTATCATCGTATTAAACAGGGAAAATCTACAAATATTTCCTTTAACCCACGGAAGAGACGAGGATATCTAGTCTCGTCACTCCTAGTCAACATAAACCTTGAAACTGTAGCCAGAGCAACCACACAAGAGAATAAATTAAAGGGCTTCAAATAGGAAAAGAAATCAATGAGCTATCTGTTTGCTAATGACATGATCCTATATCTGGAAGACCCAAAATCTCCCAGAAGACTTCTAAAGTTGATAAATTCAGCAAAGTAGTTGGTTATAAAATCAGCATATGAGAATAATAGCTTTCCTATATATCGACAATGACTCTAGGTAGAAAGAAACCAGGAAAACAATTCCATTTATAATAGCCTCAAAACAAAATGAAACAAAACAAAACCCTAGGAATGCATCTAACCAAGGAGGTGAAAAAACTTTACAATGAACACTATAGAAGACAAAAGAAATTGAAGATACATGAAGATGGAACACCTTGCCATGTTCATAGATAGGCGAATCAATATTGTTAAAATTGTCAACAATCATAAGCAATATGAAGATTTAATGCAATCCCCATCAAAGACCAGTTCTTCACAGAAAGAGGCAAACAGTTCTAAAATCAACTTGGAAGAATGAAAGACCCAGAATAGCCAAAGCAATTCTAAGCAAAAAAAAAAAAAAAAAAAAAAAAAAAAAACTGTCTGGTTCTGACATTAAGAGACACTTAGATAAATGATTCTAGGGAATAGAAAACACAGTCAAACCCACACAGATAAAGCCATCTGATCTTTGACAATGATGCCAAAAACAGAGCCTTGGAGAAAAGTTAACCAGTTTTCCTAGCACCATTTGTTTACAAGGCTATCTCCATGTAGAATAATAGAACTAGATTCATATCTCTCACCTTGCACAAAAGTAAACTAAAAATGAATCAAAAAACTTAGAAATTAGACCAGAAACTATGTAACTTCTTGAATTAAATATAGTGTTAACACTTCTAGCTTATAGGTGCAGACAACAACGTTTCTCATAAGATTCCTAAAGCTCAGGAAATAATGCCAAGAATTAATAAATGCAATGACGTCCAATTATAAAGCGTATTCACAGCTTTATAAGAATGTGAGGAGACAATCTCCAAAGTGGGAGAAAAATCTTTGCTATCTATTCTTCTGACAGGGTTAGTATGCAGACTATTAGACAGAACTCAAATAACAATAAGTAGGAAAAATAACTAAACACATTTCTCAAAAGAAGTACAAATTACCAACAAGCATATGAAAAAAATGTTGAACCACTTTAGCAATCAGGGCAATACCAATCAAAACTACACTGAGATTTCCTGTCACTCCAGTCAGAATGAACACAATAATAAATGCTGGAGAGAATGTGGAGGAAAAGGAACATTTATATGGCGTGATGGGATTGTAAATAAGTTCAACCACTATGGAAATTATGGAAGTTCCTCAAAAGACTAGGAGCGAAACCACCAAATGACGTAGCTATATCACTTTTCAGTATTCATCCTAAAGAATTAAGGTCAATATACTATAGGGATACATTCACATATATATATTTTTAGCAGCATAATTCACAAAAGCCAAACTATGGAACTAGCCTAGGTGTCCATGAATGGATGAATGGATAAAGAAAATGTATATGTATATGTGTAGATACATACACATACACAATATGCAGTCTTATTCAGCTATAATGAAGAATAAAATTATGTCATTTTCAGAAAAATAGATAAAATTTATGGAAATTGAGAATATTATGTTAAGTAAAATAAGAGAGACTCAGAAATTTGAGAGTCGTATGTTATCTCTCATATGTGGATGGTAGAGAAGAAGAAAAAAGAAAAAAGAAAGGTGGGGGATTTTACGGAAATTGAAGGGAGATCGGTAGAGTACTGGAAAGGGACTGGGGAAGGGAGGAGGGGAGGAAAAGAGGAAATGCCGTGGGAATGATAATGACCAATATTGCTACATTGGGTGCAGGCACAAGTATGTAACAATGAACCCCACCATTATGTACAGTTATAATCCACTAGTAAAAATAATATGAAGAAAAAATTACAAGAAACTTTCATAACACAATTTATTTTTTATTTTCAGACAATCAAAATTTAAATTTTAGATATATAAAAAAATTAGAACTTCTTTTCCATAATTCAAAAAGATACTGTTTAACATTTTCTGCATTTACTTCTAGTATAAACGTTATTACAAAACGAACTCTTCTGCCCATACTGATGCTATTGTTCCTTCACTATTGACCTTTCCTCTGACAGTGGGTCATTAAGTGTACAGACACTTAAGCCACATCCTTTTAAAGCAAGAAAGAGACATTTGACTATTGTTCTTTTTGATGGATATGCTTTTAACCTATGTACAGTAGCTGTGCAGTATGTTTTAATTATCCAACAGTTTTATCCCATTGACGCACTATTACAAAAGAGCTAAAGTAAAATCCTTAGTGAAAAATTCCAGAACAAAGTGAGTCTACTTCCTAGAAAAAATGTTATTTTCAAGAATTCTATTTAATATTTGATAATTGGTAGTATTAATTTATATTCCCACACCCACACACATATATACTCTTTCTCTTATAATGATACTAATCATAGATACTTTGAAATCTGAAAAGGGAAAAAAAAACTTTCATACATAATTACTATTTTTTTATGAAAATGAGAAAAATTCATAGAAAGGCAACAAATATAAGTATAATGAATCAATATTTTGTTAGACTCTTGACTTTTAGCTCCAATGTAAGACAGATCTTATTTATGGTAATTAATATTACCATGAAAAAGTTCTAGCAAACATTATTAAAGCTTTGTTATTATTTTTCAGTACTAGTCAAATTTGACCAAATAAAATAAAAGACTATTAACATGGCTAGCACATTTTCCCTTTGCAATAATTCATTGAGGATTAGTCTGGGTTAACAGTTCCAAATGATGGGAAGTATTCCTTATCCAAGTGTTTCCCAGTTTTAGAAGTGTGTCTTAGTCGATGCATGTTTTGTTATATTGAATTACATCTCAACATAAATAGTTGCAACAGTAAAATCTATTTATGGCTACTATTTACATTTTTATTTAGTGTAAAATATATTTGAGCTCAACAAAATTATTTACTAAATCATTCATTCAATATTCATTGAGAATATAGTAAATGCCAGGTTTTTTTCTAGGTACTGAGATTCAGTTGTGAATTAAATACACAAAGGTCTTTGCCTAATTGAACTTACATTCTAGTACCAAAGACAGAATAATTAAATAAATTAAGTGTATTAAATTAAAATATATACTAATGAGGTGGCAAATGCAACAAAGAAAAATAAAGCATAAAATGGATATAGAGAAGGAGGGGGTGTTGGCTGAGGTTTATAATTTAAGGTATGTTATTTAGTAAAAGTCTCATTGAGAAGGCAGTATCTAAACAAATGAGAAGAAGGACTGATACCTGGGAGAATTAGCAATTACATTAAAGCATATAATTTATTTGAAAGAAGTGTGAAAGGACTTCCAATTTATTTTGAAGTTTGTTATAAAATATTAATATTGCCAAAGTTTTATGCTATTGATCTATCGTTGTGGACATATATTAAAAACATATGCAAATTATCCAGAGTTTTCCCTTTCATATAGGGAGGATTTGAGTCATTAAAGCAATAGTGTAACAATAACTCTAAAGAAGTTATTTTGAAGGATAAATAAATTATCCCATGTAGGAATGGATACCACCTATTCACAAAATATGTCATCAAATCCTGTGTTTCAATGACATTAGGGAGCACATGCTGTGGATATCTCAGCAGAGAGTATTCCAGGGAGCCGAATTGTGAGTGGAATTCTGAGTGGAAATTTTGCCTGCAAAGTTCCCACAACTGTAATGAGGCCCTTGAGTTTGGAGAGGAGAAAATTCATGGAAACAGACAGGTGAGCTTGGGGCTGGTAGAGCTGGTCTTTTAGGCCATATTTAAGGGTGTTGGTTTTATTGGAAGTAAAATGGAGACTTCTGCAATTTTCTGAGTAGAAGAATGCAGTATATGCATGAGTTTTCACAGAAACACTTGGCCAAGGGCTCTGAGTTAGACCAGTATTTAAGTAGAGACTAACTGGAAGTCTACAGTGGTAATTTAGGCGAGAAGTGATACTGGCATCACTGAGGGGAGTCAGGTTGAAGTGATGCTGGCATCACTGAGGGAAATCGGGTTGTGGAGATAATGAGAAAAGATAGAACTATATTGACGTATTTGAAAGGAAAGTTAATAGAATTCTCTGGTCAAATGAGAAGTGAGTGGATGAGAGAATGAATAGTGAAACACAGCTTCAAATTTGGAGTGAGCTAACTGGAAGGTCAGGATTGTTATTAATTGACAGGGTAATCACACTATATGACCTCTCTATATGAGAAGCACGTGTGAAGAGTTGGACACACTGATCTTTGCAGTGGACATATAAGTGAAGATATTTAGTATAAGTCTGGAGGTTGTGGAACATCAGGCTGTGTATACACTCTTGCAAGTCTGGAGTGCATAAAATACTATTTAAATTAAAAGACTTTAGATACAATCCTCAATGGACTGAATTTGTATAGAAAAAAAGATCCAAATTTGAACCTTGGGTCTCTCATATTAAGTTAGAGGGATGAGAAGGAATCAGAGAAGAATTAAAAGAAGTCAGTGTTTTACCTACCTTTCTTTTACTTTTATCTGGGAGTAAGCTCTCTGCTCTAGCACTAACTGTCTATATGCCCACCCTCCAAATCCCTGCTCAGTAGGAAAATCTGATACTTATTTTGGTGTCAGATATCAATTTTCATGGCCTGCAATAAGTATATTACCTTAAACAGACAAATGTATTTAACATACTTAAATCTGTTAGACTCTGTCCTCTTTGAACATAATTAAAGGACTCAGTGAATAGACTAAGCATATTTGATGGGGCAAGATCATGTGTATGAAAATTACCATACATATTGGTAAAGCCCTCTGTTAAAGAAAGATATTATTTATTTCATTCCGAGTCATTGAGAAATTTGAGTACATAAAGAGGAAGAAAAGAGGGGTTGGTCTGTATATTTCCCCCTGTCCTGGGATTTTTCTGCTTCTCTGGAGAAAATATACTAAAGCCTTATTTTCCCTTGAGCTACTGAAGTGTTTTCTTGGTATCAGGTAGGAACAGATGAGAAGCAGGATGGCCTTATCAAAGCTATGGATTGGGCTTCCCTTTATCATGTCTGACTAGCACCAGAGACACCTTTAATTAGCTTTCTTGACCCTATTTTGCACCTATAAGGTCTTCTTACACCCTAACTTGAACTCTCATTCTTCTTACACCAAAACTATCTATGACTTATGAATGGCCATTTTTTTTGTTCTAAGACATATTTTTCAATATTCTCAATTTAATTTACTTCCTGCTTATTTGTCTATTTGGGAAGTTCATGGTAAAAACGTATATCATTAAAATATTATGAATCCTTGTGAATAATAAAACTATTACTGTAACTGTGTTACATTTACCTAAATATGACAGTTAAATATTTCTTTAAGAAGATGGCTGTCAACATAAGAAAAGGGTTCTTTGTTTCAAAATATGTTAATGTTCAAAGTACATTTTGTTGCTAAAGGAAAGACAATTACAATATTTAATCACAGTATTTGAGTTTCTTGAGGTATTAAGTCTTCTGCAATGATTAAAAGAGCACATTGGCACATATTTGGTTTTCAATCCTTAGCTGTTTTAGTTCCTGGCTTTCCTGTTTGCACAGGGCGGCAAGATGGCATGGTCTGGGTTTTGTATAAGCTGAACTTGGTCCAAAATAGAAAATGTTAGAGAAATAAGACACTAAAGTGACTTGATGGAGAATTCATCTCTGTTGCACTGTGATATTTACTTTTGTCCTTTCATCACCAAGATTGACACACCTAGCAATGGAATGAGGGGATATAAAAGCTACAGTGAGAGATGCTCCGGTGGGCCTATCTCCCCACAATGACTAGCTTCTCTTTCTAGGTCCCAAATCAGCATCATGAAATTGATCTTTTTGTACTCGGTTGTGGCGCTTTGCGTCTTCTGCAAGGGTAAGGAAACAGTTTAAAGAATCTTTTCGGTTTGATGGATCCATATTTATTTCCTTTAATGTTAAGTGTTCTCTACTTCACTTTTTTTTTCTCCTAAGGAAATTGTTTTTTTATACTTCAGAGAAAGATAATATGTAAGAAAACCGTATTTTCATGTTTCTGAGTATTACTTCAGCCTTAACAGGTTTATCTTAAAGGGGTATGTGTGTGTGTTACAATGTTACTGTTAATCATTACTCATTTTCCTCCCAGTTTGTTTTCATGGCTCTAACACATATTCCAGGTTAAGACTAGAAGCCCGTACTGATAATGGCGGTTTTCACAAATCAGCAAAGCATGACTAATTAAAAGATTGACCCATTACCAAGACAAAATTTCATAGGAGAAAACATTTTGTAAGCTTATACATTTATTAGATATTTCAGATAGTCATTTAATTTGTGAAACTGAAAGGTAAGACATCATTAATTTTGGTAAAATTAAAAATTGAGCAAAATGAAAAAGCCTTTAGAAAAAAATTATTTCTTACCTTTTAGTCCTGTTTCTGAAAAGAGTAGCAAGAGCATTTTTCAAACCTATGGGAAAAGTTAGTAAAGGAAATATATTTTCAATCTTAACGTCATTGGTTTCTCAATTTTTGGATCAGACACAGCACTCATTTTACTTTTCTCTGTGAAGCCAGAATATAGAGGATTATAATTATTTGTTATGAATAAGAGAAAACATTTCTATCTTAATGTAACTGATTGGGAAATTGTCTGATGGACCATTACAAAATGATTACCACTAGTAGTGGTGACTTTCATAATCTTATTTTTGCTATATTCTTTGCTTCTACTTTGCATAAAATATAAATATTTGTATTTTACATAAATGTGTCATTACTTTGTTCTGTGTTTTGTTGCTTAAATATTTGCAAAGCATTTATTAAATGATATTATAATAAATGTACTTTAAAACCATTTGTTAAAGTATATTCACACTACAATTGACTAATATTTTAAAAGAAATTCCCTGTTCTCCATGATAGTTCTGGGAAATGATTATGAGTGTTTTGATAGGCTTTCCATAGATTTATTAAAAAATCCCAAAACTATTATAAGGATTTGGTAAGAATTAAGGAACATACCTAGATAAAAGCTCTTTGAAGAAATTCTAGGTAACTCAAATTGAAATAAATATTTGTTGACCTTAGTCAATGAATGAATGTTTCAAATACAGTCTCTTCCTTTCTTGTTGGGTTACAGATTAATAAAATCTGGGGACCTGGAATTTAGTGAGGCAGATATTTAGACGGCATCTTTATAATCAATCAAAGAAAAATTTGTACTATTTAAATAGCCATACTGTATAGGAAGAAAGAAAAACAATTAAAAATCAGTTTTTACTGGCTAAGTGGGAAAACTTTAGTTATAAGAAATATAGATATGACAACAGACACACACACATACACACACAACAAATGTTTATCTTTTTCTCAGGCCATTCTCTATTTCACTTGTGTAAAATCCATACAATCGACAGGTCAGAGGATATACTTCAGATCAATAGTTGTAGTTGTGCAAAAAAAAATGTATTAACTAGTAGAAATTGGTGAGTTTGATTTATTTGGCCATGTATATTTCCAAGAGTGAGTTGAGATTTTATAATTTGATTTGATTTTTTTTCTTTATTTATTTAAAAAAATATTTTTATTAGTTGCTCAAAACATTACAATGATCTTGACATATCATACATTTGATTCAAGTGGGGTATGAATTCTTATTTTTCCACGTGTACAGATTGCAGTATCACATTGGTTTTACAGCCACGTTTATACATACAGCCATATTAGTGTCTATTGTATTCTGCTACCCTTCCTATTTATAATTTGATTTTAAATGTGTGATAGATAAATGCATTACCTGGATCATATAGGTAAGTTTTGTTAAATAAGATAGTTCAATATAATAAATTTATACTGAAATATCAGTTATCAGATACAAAAAGGAGATTACTTGTGTTGAATTTTAAGGGGTTAATAGAAACAAGAATAGTATCATTCTCATAGTCTTAAAATATGATATGGAGAACTACAAAATAATATATTATTGCTCTTTTTAATTTTTTTTTATAGATGGGGAAACACTATTTAGTAAGTCAAAATCAGGTCAGTATCTTTTGGAAATTTATACTTGGAGATATCATGGTATATTCTGAACCTACTTCTGGACCCAGAATATGAATGTGTTTTACACCTACTCATTTTGTGACAGAGCTACTTTGTTTCTTCATTTATCCCATGTTTGCAAACTCTTCAAGGACGGGGTTTTAATCTGTGTTGTTCACTCTGTTTTCATAAAGCTGGAATATTGGCTGCCACAAAGCAGGTACTCGGCATATAGTTTTAAATATATATATATATTTATATATAATAAAATAAAATAACTTGGGATCATTGACACATGATTAATTTTGCATGCAAACATTTTCTGCCTGAAAGTAACCAAATAATTTTCAAGGTAAGCTTTCTGAAATAATCTGCAGAATCTGTTTACCCAAGAAGATAACAGGTTTCTGAATATAGCTTAATTTTTTTAGGACATCAAAATGAGTGCCGATTTTCATATCACATATCACAATGATGCTCTTTGGATCACTGAATTCAAGAAAGTTTGCCCCTTCTCTATACATGGTTTCTGAATCTGCTTTTAAGTGGCCTTTTTGTCTCCTCACTATGTTCAACATCTGGCTCTGCATCCTACTTTTTGTTCCCAGTTCTAATTCTTACTGCCTTTAGTGTACTCTGATGAGAACACTATTGACTCACAGTCATTAGCCTTATATCTGGGGTAAGAATGTGTATTCTGAGTGAGGCCCTGAGGAATTTTCTTGACTGATAAAGTTAATAAGACAGTTCCCATTTCTGAAATCATATCTTAGCAAAAGACCATATTCCTGGATTTTTTATTTGAATAATGTAGTCAGTTAGGATTTAGGGTATTTGTAAAATTAGAGTATTAAAACTGTATTAAAAAGAGACTCAAACTAAATATGTTGTCTAAGATTTTTTTTTTTGAGATTTCTTGAGTACATCATCAACACAAAACATGATAAATTTTATTAAATATTTTATTTCACATAGTCACTTTGTTCTTCTGGAGATCAATGTTTGAATGCATTGGATAAAAATATTTTTCTCTTTAAATGTAATTTAATTGTGTTTATCTGTAAATTATACCTTTTTGTAAAGTAGTTATTCTGTAAAATTTTTAACTTACACTTAAAATAGCTTTATAAGTTTGTAAATTTAAGTGCCACTTATTTAAATATGGAGAAAATTCACTTTGATTCATAATAATGTTTAAAATGCTAGTATGTTGTATATTTGTGAACTTGTTATCCAGTAATAAAATAGAAATTGAAGACTTTTGAATCAGATTAAGTAAATTCAGTTTACCCAGTATTTTTGTCATAAGAAAATGTCTGAACTAAAATTTCTTCATTTTACCAGTATAATAATTAATGTTCTGAAGCATATTTTAAGTTATTCAAGTATTTTGTACTGTATTTTGCTGCATTCTAATTTGTGTATATAGACTGTGTGTTGGATAGTCCGGAGAATTGGAGGTACTTCTCTCCTTTATTTTATTTTATTTTACTTCCTGGAGAGGTACAAATGCACCAAGGTTGATGGCTAATTAGTATATTCATGTCTGAGTATTGACTTCAAATCAACATTTCTCTGTGGAAACACAAGGACAAGAAATGACTCTAATCAAAGTTCACTTCCTATTGGCAAATCTGATTTTTAGGGACACTGCTAATAGCTATAATTCTCTTTTTTTTCCTCCAGATGATAAAGTAAAAAGATCAAGTAAGTGCTTTGTTTTATTTTCTTAAACTGTTTACATTGAAAACCAGTAGGGTGGCCATGCTTTTCTTTGGAGAGAAGGTATATCTCTTCAGGAAAAATCCTTAAGATATTTAAAACTTAATACTCCTTATTAAGTTCCAAGCAAACATACTTTAGTGTGTTTCTGTATAATCTGGGCTAGATCTTTTATCATTTAATTAGTATTTCAAAAGGGGTGAAATTAAAAATGGAAAATTGCTGTGGGTGTTTGCTTTTCCAAAATTCCTTAAATTTATGAGAGGCATGAGCATGTAGATATGAGGTTTTACTTGCCTCTATTTTTGTTGGCAGAACAGGTTCTTATTTGTTTTTTTTTTTTTCAAGATTAATTTATAAATGATCATTTCCATTAACATTGATGCCATCCCAGTAGTGTTTCTGGAGGCCTTACAGTGATTGAACATTAATAGAATCAACCATTTTCTGTTGTTGTTGTTTATTATTTCCTTACCAATCATCTTGAAAAGTAAGCTTCAAGAAATCAACAGCAGTGCTTTTACAGAATTTTTCTTAAACTCATCAGTAAGATTTTTGCTAATATGTCAATATCGATTTGATTTCACTCTGGGCTAATGTTTACAGCAATCAAAATAGCCCAAGATTACTTTGGTATGAATTTCTTATGTCATTTTAGTTCCCTGCCTCTTTTTTCAACTTAAATGCAAAAATTTAATTTGAAAATGTTCCTTTTGAGTTTAAATGTAAGCTGAAATTGAGCAGCAGAAAAGTTGGCTCACAAAGACGGTTAGCCATCATACCTGTGGAGATGACTCATGAAGTTGTATCATGATGAAGTGTCAGGGTTTCTCTACCTCCAAGTATACAAAGTTCAGTTTTTACTTTAATAGATGGGAACATATGAATCTTTAATATTCTTCTAGAGACCCCATTCAGGAAATTATAATGAGACAAAGGAACACTTGGAATTCTATTGCTCTCTGAAAATCCACTGAAATTCTGAGCAAGTGAATTTATTCCTAAGTAGGAAGTAGATGGGAAAGTTTCCATCAGGTCATGAGAAGAAAATTTTGTGGTACATACAGATTATTCAAATTTCACAGCTATTCTCTTCTTTCTGGAGGTCTTAGAACCATGAAAAGAATAGATGGATACAGTGATTCAGTCAGGTATTGGTATATATGGTTCCATGTGTGACCAGAGATAACAGGACTTACACAGAATAAAATGCGGCTTTTCTTAGTGTCATAGAGTTCCTTCATATTTTGAGCTAGCAGTACTGTTTTCACCCAAAACCTATTGTTCCCGTTAGGTGGTGATTTCCTCAGTAGCTTATTCTCTGGTGACTCAAGCAGCCCAAAGAAATCTCTTGTGGACTCACTCTTTAACTTTGAACGTAAAGTTCCTGAAGGAGCTGAATCCAGGCCTAGAGGACTTAGGGACACTGAGAATTCCAAGTCAGAAGACAACCCAAGAGGTACTGTCAGGGAAATAAAAGCTTTCCTAGAAAACAAGTGCCTTTTCCTTTTCCTTTTCCATTTGTGATAAACTTTATTTGTAGCAACTGGTCTTATTAGTAATAGGAGCAACTAGTAGCAATAATTCCAATGTCAATGAGAGTCATGAATTCAGACATTAGACTTTTGGCAACAATATTGACATAATTTATTTTTATTTAAACATTTTCTTAAGCTGTCTTTATGCATGGTATTTTTATCATAAAGATCCATCATTCTGTGACATTTTTCTTCACTGTATAAATTATTGATTTAAAATACTTCCCCTAACCAAATTTGATGTAGGGTCTCTTCACCCGGGATTCTATATCCAGGCCCAACTAATTTTCTATATCTGGTTCTCCTTTTAAATTACATACTCAATTTTCTGAATAATATTCTAAAGCAGGGTTTCTAAACAGTTCATGGCTTGTATGTTTCTTTGGTTGACAATAGAGTATGTCTCACCTAAAAGAGTTTATCCGGTTCAACCTATTTCTCTCTATTCAACCTATCCTCTCTCTGACTTGCCTAAGGTTTCTTTTGTAGTTTGTGTCCCCTGAAAGATGGGAAAGAACGGAGTTTTGTGAGGAAACCCTCTTTGATATTTTACATTAACATCTAATATTTGAGTTCAAGTGGTCATAATCGAAAAGGGAGAAACAGCGTTGATTATAGAGTTATGGTTGAAATATCTTTAGGAAGGACATAAATGTTGCTTCTCTCTCCTATTACCTATTTTGGATTGATAAAGTCAGTATGACCAATTGCATAGAGAACCTTTATTTGCTCTCATTTTGTAATACAGAGATATTTGTCATGTTGAAATAATTGTTTTCTCACGTTCTATAGAACACAGTGAAATTTTTATCTTAAATGATTCCATTGTTTCTTAATTTTTTCTTATTGAAGCCTCTCAATACACATGGTAAATAGATTGTCATGCCTCTGATTATATTATGTAGAATTATATATTGAAAGATAGATGAAGGGAGGTAAAGAAGTACATCAAAAATTGTAAGGTAGTTTATTTAATTGACTAACATTAATAGATGATTTTCTTGGGTGAATGAATGCAATCTGATAATGCTTATATTTTTGTGTGGTAGATGAACCCAGTTCAGCAAGTGATATTGTCAACAGTGTCCTTGGTGGTAAAGAATTTGTTGGTACTACTTCAGATAAAAATGAAATTGGTAGGGGTCCATCTGGTCAAATTGGACTTGAAGTGAATGCTGGCTCTGGTTCTGCTGCCAGGGAAACAGGTATTTGAAGTTGTTTTTTAGTTTCTGTTTTCTACTGGAGGAAACAAAATAAAAGCAGGGATTTGTGGTTTTGTTGTTGTTATTGTTGTTTTTCATTATTGTTTTGTTTCTTGACTATTTCAGATTTAGTGTTAGAGGAATTCATGGAAAAGAATTGTAAACTGTGTCTTGCTCTTAAAGGATTTGTGTTATATTTGGCAGAAATCAACAATATCAATAATTTAGTGAAGAAACAAGAGGATTTAAGACTCTTATTGAAGGAACTTGGGTCCCCAGTCTTTCTCACTAATCTACTTAAAAAATCTTGTTTCCTAGTTTTGTCATCTGGAAAAATTTTCAGCTCATGTTTCTGTATAACATTTATACAGTACTGCTTTCTGAGCTTTATTACTCATATTGGGCAGTCTTCTTGAAAACACAATGCCAGAAGAAAGTAAATTTGTAAAAGTATGCACAAGTAGCTTTCCATATTCAGAAATTAAAGCCAGTGAAGGAAATGAAAGTTAATAAAGTACTGTCACTCTAGGCATTTTTGGGTCAGAGCAATTTACCTTGAAAGGTTTAGACATTGGTAGAAACAGCAAGAACAGAAAGGAGTTCATTGGTTGTAAATCCATGAGCCTTGGGACTCATAGCAACAGCTCAAGAATTCTGATACATATTCTTAATTAAAAAAATAAAATACTTTTTTATTTGATTATTGCTCCTGAGAGTATTTTAATTTTCCAGTATGTAGAAAACAATTTGCATTTTGATTTTTGCCCTTTGTGGTGAAAAGAAGGGTAAATTGAGATTTGGTTTGATAATTCTGGCTCATGTGGAATTGATGTTGGTGGTCCTGAACTAAAAGACAAGACGTTGGTGAAAACGAAATAGGAAATACTGTAAAATCAAATTCCAGTTATCTAAATAATACTACTTGGGTTTTTTTTTCATTAAAAGTAAAGAATTACATGATATTTAAATATTCCCTAGTGACAATATTGTTTTATTTCAGCAGATAGCTCTGGCACAATAAGTGGGGTTAGATTTAGTAGTAGTGGCTGCAGAGATTTGGCATTTGGTTTGGGCACATCTGTACAAAAGGGATTGGAAATTAGCAGCAGTAGATTTATTTAAGGTAAAATTAATCTTTGAATCTGGCTGTAGCTCAGGTAGTCCAATTAATACTCGTTTTTGAAAATTGTAAATGAATTAGTTGGTTAAAATATTTTTATTCTAATACCATTTAATAACCAACAACTAATTAATATTACATTTAATATCATTTTGATTTTTCTTTTATTTGGAACCAAATTTTTTTTGGTTTGGAGCTTGGAGTAGGGACGGGTGATGTTGCATTTGGTTTTGGAGTTTCTGGTTTGAATTTATTTGGTGATAGTGGTATTACTAGCAAAACAGTTGAAGGAGACCAAATGGGTAGTTCTGGAGAGTGTATTTCCAATAATCTAGGTATTGATATCTAATATTTATGAATAAAAATTTCAGAATCATAAAATATTTTCAATATGCGTTGTGACAGACCTTTTATGTTCTGCAGGTGATACTACTTTGAGAAGTGAGAATCAGTATGGTGGTGGTAGATATGGAAATATGATATCCAATTTATTGGCTTCTATTGAGAAGGGAATTGGAATCAATAAAATTGGTTGGAATGAATTGAGTGACAGTGCATCTATTGGGGCCCAAGTCAAAGGCCCTGGACTTGAGGCCAGTAGCTCAGGTATTCTTCCCAGCCTCTGTTACTAAGTTACTCGACTGAGTTTCAAATATTTATTGTTGTATGTAATAACATTTTGATCTTTCTATTAGTAGGAAAGCAAAGTTCTCTTGATTTGAAACTTGGAGGAAATAAGGTTGGAGCTCAAATTGGTCTTGGATTATCTATTTCAAATCAGTTTGGTGACAATGCCCTTAGGGATCATGGAATCAAAGGTACTGGAGAACATAGCTAGTGGTTTAATTGTTGATAGATAATTTCTGTACATAAAAGAAGGTTTAATCAGACTTATTGAACTATGTTTTGATGATAGTAATTTTACATTCTGCAGGTGTTACCACTGCAAAAAAGGGGGATAATATTGGCATATTAGGAATATTAGGCCTTGGTTCTAAGAAATCTGATCCAAAGGAACCTGAAAGCAGTGGATCTGATGCCAGTGGCTCAGGTAGCTGAATTTTGGACTGTGCTTCATAAAAATCTAAGTAGATTTCAACCTTTAATCCATTATTTTAGTAACATTTTATTTCTCTGCCAGTGAAAAAGCCCTGGTTACTTGATTTTGGATCTGGAGAAAGGAAGGGTAGAGATGTTGGTCTTGGAGATTCTAGTTCAAACACAGTTGCTGACAATGGACTTAGCAAAAATGGAACAAAAGGTACTAGAGAATCTACTCTAAATGGTGTGGTTGCTGATAGTTGATTTCTATATAAAATTTCCAAATCATAAAATTTATTAAATGTCTTCTGATAACAAGTTTAATATTCTGATAGGAATATCAGTTCAAAATCGGGGTGAACATATTGGAAAATTTTTGAATCTGCAAGTCTCAGGTCAGATGCCCATTAGTACAGGTGTTGTGCTAATCTGGACTCTTTCAGAGAAATTGAAATAGATTTCAACGTTTCATAAACTTTTAAAAGAACATTCTATTTTTTTCCATTAGAGGGAAAGACCTTATTTTGGGGCATTGCAAATGGAGATGAAAAGGGTAGAGTTGGAGTGATTCTAGTTCAAATCAACTCCATGACAATGGACATAGTGGTGTAGACCTTGATGGAACTAAAGTAGGTGGTTCTGAAGGTTCTAGATACTCCAGTAATCTAGGTACTTACAATTAATTTCTGTGCACAGAACAATTCTGAGTTGCGTGATTGAAAGTAATTCTTGTGACCATCATTTTGTGTTCAGCAGGTGGCTCAAGTGAAAAAAGTGGGGTTGAATATTCTGGTGTTCTCTCTGAAGATTCAGGCGCCAATATGGGGTCATCTGATCAACAGGGATTTGGCATCAGTGCAACTAGTGGGAATGGAAAGAGTAGCAGTGGATCTAATGGGGCTGGATACTTGAGTCCTGGATCTGATATCAGTGGCTCAGGTATTTTAACCTAGGCTCTATTCCCAAGAAATAACAACTCATTTCTTCCTTCCTTATCTTTTTTAATCACATTTTGATTTTCCATTAGGAAGCAACACTTTGTATTCTGGTTCTGAAAGTGATAGAGGAAGGAAGGGTGCAGCTGAATTTGGTGCTTCTGGAGTGAACGAACTTGGTGAAACTGGCCTTAGTGGTACAGGTACTTGTGATTCTGGAAAGGATGTTACTGGATCTGGTTCCTTGGCTTAGACATTAAGATTTATTTCTGATGATTACAAAGTTGGGATTATAAGATGCATTTGAAAAATAAATATTGTAAACATTATTAAGAGCAAATTAAAAAGCAAGCCAGAATCCTGAAATGTTGAAATGTATTTAGATATGATCGGGCAAAAGCCATTTGTCAGCACAGAATTTAAACTGAGTTTGATTGTGAGCGGTCAATTTAGAATTCCTTTTGTTGCCTTTAGGCAGAAATGATTTGGAATCAGTTGAAGAGATGGGTAGAGTAGCAGCCGTTGTTCTGGGCTCAAAGTTAATATCCTGGAGCTGGACTTGAGAGTTTTAAGTTTTCTTTTCAGATTCATTTCTGAGATGAATAAACAAGTTTTATCCCTTTTGAAAATATCATAAAGTTTAATTTTAGCTTAAGGGAGACATTAAGTTGAATTGTCTTGTTAAAATAATGTTTCTTAGTGATAGGAGGCTGGTTCTGATACTATTAGCAGTGTGTGAACGTCTTGGGCCACTAAAGGTGATGATAATAATTGTGTATCCTAGATTCTTCCAAATGAAATGGATATTCGGAAAAACATTCAGGATCCATCTTTAGAAGTAAACTTCAGGATTAATGTCTGTTTTATGAAGTGAAATCTAATTAACAAGAGATATGGTGGAGTTTAGTAACGATTGACCTAACTCGGGATTGACTCTCAATGAGTCTCTTCAAAAAAGGCTTGCTTAGCTGGGCGCAGTGGTTCATGTCTATAATCCCCAGTGACTAGAGAGACTGAGGGAGGAGGATTGTGAGTTTGAGGTCAGATTTAGCAATTAAGGGAGGCCCTAAGCAACTTGGATCCTATCTTAAAAAATGGGCTGGGGATGTATCTCATGGTAATTCACCTCTGGTTTCAATCCCCAAGCTCCCTCCCTCCCCAAATAATAAGTTTGTTTATATAGAAATAATATTTTATTCTTTAGTTGTCCTTAATCTTTGAAGTTAACTCTTCAGTGGAACTAATAAAACTGAAATCATTCAGTATTTATGAATGAATGATTTTGTTTAATTACAGTCAGTACAGGTGGTTGGAATAACACATTTTGAATCCCAGATTTACTGGCATTAACTCAAGAAATTAAATTTAGGATTTGTTCCTGAGAAATGTATTTAAAATTAATTATCTGTTATCTTTCTATTGTGAAGTGCTTACCAATTTGAGATTTTTCTGCTACTTGGATGTCAAAATATGATTGCTTTGATTTTCCACATGAGGTCTATTTTTAGTTAAGTGGTGCTCTTTCTGGTAGTGTTACCAATGGCAGTAAATCCAGTGGCTTAGCAATTGGAAGTTCTATATTTCTTGACATTCTTGAAGGCTTCAGTTCATGTAGATTAGTGATTTCATATTTCCAGTTTCTATGAATGAGAATCTTCTTGAAATGGTACCTAGATATCTAAATGCAAAACAATTCAAAATAGGAGCAAGTTAACTTGAAACTTGCATAGGATACCTTGAGCCCCATCTACTCAACCCTTTTCTTTTCCTGGACAAGTTTTAAGACAGTTGATCTGGAATAAATTAATTCGGTGTCACTTAATTTAGTGGTAAGTCATTTAATTTTGTTATTCCAGCAGGTGTTTGAAGACACTTTTTTGGGGGTCTTATACAGCTTTATGTGATATAAGTCAGTTAGTATTAGCATTTGTTAATGTGGATCCATGATTTTTTCATAAGTTTGTTTAAAAACTTTTACCATGTAAAATTATATGCAGACAGTAGCCTAATCATTTTGTATTAAAATAGGTGACACAAGCTCATCTGAAAACAGCACATCTGGATCACTCAGTACTCCAGGTAATTTGACTTCTGACTTTGGACATTTAAACACACATACACACACACACACACAAGTTTGAAATATTCTGTTATTGTTTTACTAGGATTTGGTATTTTGCATATCTAATATTGAGCGTTTGAGTACTGCTTCTCTTTGACTATAAATTTAGGTGACAAATGAGATATTTAAAACAATTTCATGAATGAGAGGGAATAAATTATATATTGAGTGAATGTGAATTTTAACAAAACAGTACAACTTTTTCTTTCTCATTTAAGATATCTTAACGATGCTTTTATAAATAAATTTTGAGGAAGTCTTTCTACATTATCTCAGTGAAGATAACCTGTGGTAAAGAGAAGTGTCTTAAAAATAGAAAAAAAAATAGCATTTGAAAAACATTTTAAAATGCATATCTGCTTTTGTTATTGCTATCCTTCTTAAGGTTTCAGATAAATTTACTTAGTTACATAAAAGGGTCATGAGAAACAAATGATTATGGGAAGCATAAAGTTTCAAGGTATGGATTTTACCTTTTGATATGGAAAATTTAAAGTTTCCACATGTTTATACAATTGAATTATTATTAGAAAATAAATTGAATAAAAATGTGTCTTGAGCTTGAGTCATTGCTTCTCATGAAAATGGACTTGCAATGTTTTATTTTTGAAGTAAAAAAAAAGTTCTGTAAGGGATGTAACATAATGTTAGTAACTGACATGATCCCAAATGAATAAATTCTTAATAATTTTTAAACATACACTGGCTAATTATTCCCAGAGGAAATATGAACTGCAGAGGCAACCTTTTATGTGAATTCAGCAAATTCTAGCTCTTAACATCAAATTACATATTCAGGATAAAGAAATTCATTGATGGCCTTCTATTCCAACTTTTAAATTCCCATGCAGAAGTTCTAGTATCTTATGTATTTTGAATCAATGTGTCTTAAAATGTAAATAATATGTGCATTGTGTTGAATAGAAAAAGGATCCCATATTCCAGAAGCAACTCCAAAATACTCAGAAACAAATGCAGTTATTGGTAAGTAAGCATGGCTCTGATATCCATCTATATTTTTATGACCAAGACAGTAACTAAATGAGGTCACAATATAACCAAAATTTGAAGCTGATTTTAACATTTCCCCATCACCTGTCTGATCATTGCATCTTTGAATGATATTATATTTGTACTGTTTTTCTTAATACACAATCATAAATACTTATATAAATAATGTACATATATGCATACATTAATACATATAATAGAAATAGTATAATTCTTTACACTATTTCAATATAAATGGCACCTCACCCATAAAAAGCCAAACAAGCAAGCAAATAAATGACAATTTCCCTGCATATATCCCTCCTTATATTAGAAACAATTTCCCTTTTCCCAAGAAAAGCAAAGTGTTTTTATTCTTATTTTGTTTTAGTTTGAATAGTCAATTTTGGGTAGTCTAAGATATATTCAGTTCCTACTTGTTTTGTATTTTTGCAGTAGTGAGAGAAGAGAATAGAACCTTTCAGAGATTCTTTAAAATTAGTACATGAATGTGATAAGAAACAACTAGAAGTTTGCCCTAAATAGTTATGAATATTCCCCTCTGAATATTTCTAGGTGAAGCTTTTACCTGGGGCTCAGGTGCATATAAAGCTTTCAATGGCCGCATCTTTTCCTTGGTGTCTTCATGTCCATTCACTTTCTGCCGTCACTGTGTTGAGTCTGGAGGAGACTTCAATATTGAGATGAAAAGAAATAATGAGAATGAGATTGAGAAGATAAAAGTTTTGATTGACAACAATGACATCTCTATTTCCGGTGACACTATATCAGTTAATGAAGAAAGGTAAATAACAGAATTGTTGAATAAGTGTAGTAGAACCATTCAGAAAAATATGAGGCAAAAAGAAAGAAAAGCCAAAAGTGGAAGAAGAGTGAGGGTACTGTTTCTATTTTGAAACTTTCTCACACACACACACACACACACACACACACACACACACACACACACACAAGATTATTAGATGGAAGACTTGGATATATTTGGGATTATGAGATAATATATTCATTTCTATAACGAGGTAGAAAAAAATAGTGCCTCTGCTGCTTGGCTATTCTGAGTATTCAGATTTGGGGCAGCATGTATATTCAACAAAACTTTTTACAGAACATTTCAATTTTCATTAACGTATTTAACATTAAGTACAAAATTGAAGCTTCACAAAGCGTCCATTAGAGATTGAAGAGATTGAAACTCTTAGACTATTATTTTGAAAAGTCAAATTTAGAAGTAATAGTATCTTTAAATACTTCTAGGATAAGAAAATAAGTCATGCTACCTTACTTGTAAATATTTCAAATGACGTGATATTTTCTAACACTGAACCAAAATTTTACCCTTGTTTATCTCTCAAAGATCAAGGAACTTGTGCCTTGAAAGTTCTATCAGAAGATGCTATTGTGTGTCTTTTTATAAAATGTAGAAGAAATAAAATTAATACTTACCACCCTATTATATTTATGTCACTAAATATAAAAATGTGAATTATCAGAAAAACATCGTACTATTATTCACTTTTTATATACACCTAGATTTTATACTTTTCAGGGTAAATATACCATATAACAATAAGTTGATTCACATTAAAAAACACGGAGAATATAATGTCCTGAAGAGCCGCAGAGGAATCCTGTTTTTAATATGGAAAAATAACACATTCTCAGTAAGTCTATTCAGTATTTTCTTATAACCTTGTGCTTTCTGTTCTCTGGTTTTAGTCATAAAAAATAACACATTGAAATAAAAGTAAGAACTAAGGATTATTGATAAATATGTTGCAGTCACTATTCTAAGCATTATCTTAGTATTTGAAATGGTTCGAGGTATACATACTGTTAATAATCTTATTTAGCAGATGATAGAACTCAGAAAGTGCAGGCTAAGAAAAGTTAAAGGATCTGCCTACAGATACATAGAAAATGGTGGAGTCAAAACTCACTCCAAATTCCAGAGGCAGTATCTTAAAACAAGGTGCTGTAGTGAATCCCTAAGCAACCAGCTTACATAGAATTGAGGAGACCCTCTTCTTTGAGTAAATTTTGTCTGGAGATATTTTCAGTATTTTATAAAAATATAAATGTATTTTTTTTAAGCTCAATCTTCATAAGCGATATCCAACTTGTGGTCTTTGTGGCAACTTCAACAGTACTCCAGGTAAGACTTCATTTGACTATGTCTAAAATAATTGCTTTCCAAAAGAAAATTATAAGGCAATTTTTTTCACACTTGGGTATATCCAGTAATAGTTTGCACTTGCCTCAAGAATGATACATTGTTCAAATTAAATTTTATTTTTCTGTTGCTAAGTCCATATATATCTTAAAATAAAATGCAAATATAGTAGATATCTTAAACTAAACAATGTTTTCATTTGAAGGTGAAGATATTAGTGAGCACATTGCCAATAGTAAAATTCCTGGCGATTGTTCCAGTGCTGTTAGTAAAAGCTATGAAATTTGTGAAGATGGAGTACAGGTAAGAAATTGTTTCATATTGTAATGTATTTAGCATTGTTCCCTCTTGATTTCATTTTTTAAAAAATGAATTGTAATGTGTTTTTTAAGGCATACAAAATTATGTTATACAATACACAGAGTAAAAAGGTTACTGTACTGAGATAAATTAACATATCCAGTGTATCACATAGTTTTTTATTATTTCACTTTACATAATGTCCTCTAGGTTCATCCATGTTGCAGAAAACGTCAAGATTTTGTTCTTTTTTTTAGGACTGAATGGGGCTCCATTTGTATATGTGCATCATTTTCTTTATCCATTTTCTGTCATGGATGCTTACTTAGGTTGTTTCCTTATCTTGATTCTTGTGGACATTGCTGCAATGGACATGGGAGTGCAGATATCTTTGATTTCATTTTCTTTGGATCATTGAGTCATGATATATGCATATTTGTATTTCTTCAGAAACTTCCTTACTGTTTTTGATATGGTTGTACCAGTTTACATTCCAGCCAGTGAAGTACAAATTTCTTTTCTCCACACCATAATGATAAGCTGCCATTTGTATTTTTTGATTCTTCCATTTTTGTGCAGAAGCTTTTTAATTTGACTTAGTCCCATTTATATTTACTTTTAGGGACTGAGTTTTTGGTGTGGTGCCCAAAATATTGCTGCCAAGGCCAATGTTCAAGAATTTTTCCTTTATGTTCTGCTCTAAGAGTTCTAATTTTTCTGGTCTTATAGATAGCTCTTTTATACACTTTGATTTGATTTTTGTGTATGGTGCAAGGTAAATGCTAAGTTTCATTCTTTTGCATTGGAAATCCTGTTTTTCAAACATTTTTTATTGAAATGACCATATTTTCCTTGTTGTGTTCTCCTGGTACTCTTCTCAAAAATTAGTAACCATAAGTGTTTGGGTTTAATTCTGGAATAGCTATGTTGTTCTACTGGTATATATACCAGTTTTGATTATTATCCTTAATTTCAATTTAGATGACTACCATCCTTTTATAAGCACTCATATCTCAGTCTTATAATTTTGCAACTATATCCTTTTCAATGTCCCTGCAGTCTGTTTACAAGTTTTAGGCTAGTTGTAATATGCTAAGTTTTTTTCAAAACACTATGATATTTTTATTTTCATAAGCTTCTCCATTATTATCTCTTGATGGACATTGGCTTTACTTTCATCCTACAGTTTGGAAATCCAAAAACTCTGTCCTATCCTGTACATTTTTGATCCTAATGTCTAGTCTGAATCTTCTTCCTCCATATCATTCACATTTTTTGAAAAAAATTATATGTAATATTTTGTCTACAACATGTAAAATGCTTAAAATTTTTTCTGTGAATTTTCCATACTTACATAATTCTGTTATGCTTAACTTGATAGACTGCAGACATTTCATGATTAAATGAATATTTATATGTTCCTATTTAAATCCAGAACAAAACTCTCATTAAGAGATGTGTGGATGATGTGGCAAGAATAGATTTTTGTTTTACTGCATTGGTAGTTATCTTGTCATATTCTAGCAAAGATTAAACCATGAAACCATATGAGACCACCAACCATCTCCCTTGTGAATCCCTCCTTGATATTTTTGAGAATAATTGCTTTCTCTTTCCTCTGTTACCCTGTGCCACACATTGGTATTTAAAATTGGATAATCATCTATAAAAACTGCCTAGAATTTTCTCATGTTGTTTTATGTTGTTGGGGTGGTTGTGTTAAACAAGTAAAAAAATTAACTCCTGGTAGCTTAATAATGTTGAATGAGTATATAAATTATATTCAAAACAGGATTTTACTAAGGAACATATAAACAGAAACTTTGGTAATCCCAGGGCATATAAAGTTACTATTTCTCTCCCTAACAAACCCTATTCTCCAGTGAGAAAGATGCACAAAGGATAATAGATTAAAAAATAAACTTTACTGATTTTATTTTTCTTATTTTGTACCTTAATTGGAGAAAGTTATCAGCTTTCCTCGAGCCTAATTAGTGCAAATTACATATTTGTTTGACAGGAAATTTTGTGTGTCTCTGAAAACATTGTTAAAATATAGAAAAGCTACGTGGTAGTTGAAATATGTTGAAATCTGAACTTTTTTTTAGTTCAATAATATATATCTTTACTCCATTTATTGACATAGAAACAAATACTATTTTCAGAGAACTCGCATGGCTCCCACCAAGAAAGTCAGTACATTTTATGGTCTTCTGTTTGCTCATAAAATATAAGCAGATTAACAGGTAAAGGGACAATATCCTTTCTGAATATGGTAGTGTTCCATCAGTTAGCATTCCATACTCTTTGGCATTGACCAATCTCTCTTCTACTATTCCCTTTTCTCAAGTTCTAAGATCCATCTCGCTGTCAGACATTTGAATATATTTAAGTACAATGAATTTAAAGCCATTATATAGTAATCTGAAATGCCAAAGGTGAAGCCTTCTTGCAGGAATCATCTTACCTACGAAAATATGTAAAAGTTTTAATCGGTATTCAACAACCCCTTCTGTCAAAGCCATGACATATTATCCAAAATAAGAAGATCAAACTTCTGTATGTATCTTTTTTCTACAAATTCATTTTATCTCCCGTTTTTCTTGTGTTTTAATAAAACACTGTACTTTGTTTTGTAGTACTGTGACAAAGTTATTGGAACCTACTTTGAGAAATGTGAAAAAGTTGCCACTGTATCCAACGACTACAAGAAAGTCTGCATTGATGAGTACTGCCAAAATGGAGACAAAAATTCTACGTGTGACACTTACTCAGAATTGTCCCGTCTCTGTGCCTCGGATGGTCCTGGCATCTTTGAAAAGTGGAGAGAGGATCCTGATGTAGTTTGTGGTAGGCTTTTTAAACTCTATTGTAGACCATGAATATATAAAGTTCCCATAGCACTCTAAAGTTAAGCTGTATTTCCAAGTATTTTCTCAAGTGATTCTAAACCCTAAGAGGGATCAGAGATGCCGAAGTCCTGCCTCCGATGTGTGTTTCTGAGGAAACTCGGCATTGTGATATGACCTGCCTCAAGTCACAGTGCTTTGAGTTGAGAGCTTAATTAGGAATTTCATAGGCTTTGGTGAAAAGTCCTGGGGAAAATGTGCAAATACACAGATTAGTGCTATGATTTTTATTTCAAAAGACTAATAAAACAAGTATCAATTTCATGTAAATAAATTCAGTTTACACTTTTGTTTAGGTCCGTCCTTATAATACAAGTAGAATAGAAATTTCAACTTGAGATGAAATAAAATTATGTACAACATATATTACCTCTAAATCAAATACCAGACCATCAAATACTGTGTAAGGAATTGGCATATTTTAGGTGTATAATCTTAAAAGATTGATTTTTTTATCTTGAAAATTAGACTCAGTCCCATTTAATAATCTGCTCATTAATATATTAATTTCTTTTAATTTACATGTATCTATTTTCCTACATATCTGCAGAAAAGCATGCATGCCCAGAAAGTTATATCTACAAAGAATGTGGACCCTCAAATCCTGCAACTTGTTCTAATGTGGCTCCCTTTCAAGACAGTGAATGTGTGAGTGGCTGCACCTGCCCAGAAGGTAATACACCTGTGAGAGAGTGTTCACTAAAACATCTGAAAACAAAGTGGCTCAGGATAGTGTTTACAACAAGATATCTCCCAACTCAGCTACTCCTAATCTATCCTCCTAGCAAAGTACAAAGGAGGATTAGAGAGTCTTCTAAAGCTAATGTATGTCCATTTTTACCATCCCTGAGGGCTCCCGTATTTTTTACACAATATTCTCTAGTCTGAAATTGGACTCAACAGAACTGTTGTCTCTAGAGCAGTAATGCAAACTCAGAAATTTGTTATCTGTCTTGCCAGTTCAGAAAAGGAGGAATTGCTTACACAAGAAATGACCATTTTCATTGCATGTTTACACTTGGGAGAACTAGTTCAGGATGGCTTTACAACACACTACTGAACAATTTGCTGATGTTTATATAATTTTTAATTAACTTATATAATGTATTCTAGGTTATCTATTGGATGATATTGGAGAGAAAGGAAAATGTGTACTAAAGGATAGTTGTCCCTGTGAATCTAATGGAAAAGTGTATCAGCCAGGAGAAGTCCGAGAAGGTCCTTGTGGTTCTCAGTGGTATGTATGCACTTTCTGTCTACATTTTATTGATGGTAAAGTAATACCAATATTTTATCTAATTTGGAAAAAAAGTCCCAAAATGACTCTTAAACTTCAGAAAGAAACAGAATTCTCATGGCATTATTTTTTTTGTGTGTGTGTGTGAGTGTATATGTTAGTGTGTTTAGAAAGGCTTATTTTTTTTATTATAAAATATAAGGCTGGCATGGTGGGACTTGCCTGTAGTCCTGAGACTCGGGAGACTGAGGTAGGATGATCACCAGTTGGTGGCCAGCCTCAGGAAAATAGTGAGGCCCTGTCTCAAAATAAAAAATGAAAGATGACTGAGGATGTGGTTCAGTGGTCAATGATAAAGTGCCCTTGAGTTCAAAGTGCCCTTGGGATAGTTGTCCCTGTGAATCTAATGGAAAAGTGTATCTCCCCTGTAACCCCTATGTAGTAGGGGTTACAGAGGAGATTTGAACTCAAGGGCACTTTACTATATATTTACTATATATATATGTATATATGTATGTATATATGTACACATGTAGATACACACACATATACTGTATACTTTCTGTATATCTTTGAATGAATGTTATTCACTAACTGAAATAATATTTTGAATGGTTAATCACTTGATAATTGCAAATATAAAGCAAAGCATAAGAGATCAATTAAAGAAATAACACTCATTTTGATAAGAATTTTTATGTAGGTATTCTACATAAAAATACTGTGGAAATATGCAGGGAAGTGTTCCCCCAGTGAGCAGACTCCTGGGGGTAACTGAAGCCCTGATTTCACAATATGAATGCACAGCAGTTTCCCCTTGAAGGTATTAGGATAACTATGCAGGTGCACTTTCTGGTTTCTATGGTAATGTCCTTGGAGAAAAGGGACTGTGTGTTTGTATTAACCTGGACCTTATCTCAGTTAGCTAGCATATGGGGTTAAAGGAATACTAGTTAGAATGTAGTCATGGTAACGGGAGCTATGTAATTTTTTGGGGTTAATAAACATGGCCGTGGAGAGGATTGGCCACTTTGTCTTTCCTCTGAACTCTGTGTGTGTGACTCTTTTTTGTTTGCTTCTTTATGTTTCTTTACAAGAATATTCTTCACATTTTTAGTAAATTATAAAACCATAAACAACTGAATGCTTTTCAAATAATTTTTATATAGACTACCTTGGTGAAGATAAATAGTATAATTAGTCCAATATGAATTTTAATTTGTCAAAAGTTAATATAGATTGTTCATCTGTTAAATACTCAGTTTGAATCTTCTTTTTTTGAGCTCGGCAATAAAATGATGACTGGTGAGGTTTCCCCATACCTCTTCATGATTTTTCTCTGCAAGACTGCAAAGGGCTTTTCTAGAAATATATTGTGTCCTTGCATGAAAATAATCTGAATCAATGAAAAACATCAATTCTTTATACTACTATATTTTCTCTATAAATAGGACATACTTTTTTATTACAGTATATTAATAATAATTATGAATAACAAAAGCTTTGACTTATTGAGACTAAAACAGTGCTGTTTGAGAAGTAAAATGTGAGCCACAGATGTAGTGCACATATATAATTTAATAGACTTTAATTGATAACAGTTTGAGAGTAAAAACAGTTAGAATTAATTTTAATAATGTGTTTTATATAACCAAAATATCCAAAATATTATAATTTAAATATGAAATTGAAATAAAATAATAATTTATAATTGTTTTTCACATTGTGTTCAAAATCTGTGTGCAATTCATATTTACAGTGGATCTCAATTCGGAGTTGTTACATTTTAAAAGTTCACTATTTCTGTGTCTCTATTGGACAGTGCATATCTATACTACAGCTTGTAGCTGGTGTTTTGATATTAATAATGAAATGTATTCCATGTGGACAAACCCCTGAAATCTAATATGCAAGTTTTTATGTTTAATCCATGCAGAAGTTATCATTTTAGTCAAAGAAATGGAAGTATATAAATTTACTTCTATTTAGTTTTTATTTATTTTATAAATAAAATTTCCAGATACTTCTATAGATGTAGCATTTTATGACAGCTGAGATTTTGGGTGGGGAATACTGATTTAATAAAGATTAATAGAATATTTTAGCTTAAGAGGTGATATTTAATGTTGTGATACTTCTCCATTGAGACAACTATCCATGACCTTTAACATAACCCTTGCATTTTAACAGCACGTGCCAAGATGCAAAGTGGTCTTGCACTGAAGCCTCGTGTCCTGGAAGATGTAAGGTGGAAGGAAGTTTAGTTACCACTTTTGATGGAAATAAATACAACCATCCTGGAAACTGTCACTTCTTGGCCATCCATGTATGTAACAGCATAGAATACTTGAGAAAACTGATGTAGACACTGAGCTATTTCTCAGTTAAAATACAATCTTCACATTGAATTACTACATTACAAAAAGAAATAAACATCTTCTAGTTACTGGTTATATATTTCAATATCTATTTCTGTCACCTATTGATATTGGTAATATTGTCAATATTGAATGAGTATTCTCTGAAAATTCATTGCTGGAAAAAAAAAATAAAACCCTCTCCTTCAGTTAAAATATTCTAAGCACACTGGAGAATTACTTCACTCTTTTACTCTCTGTGATATGTATTCTCCAGTGTTTTAAATGAAACAATCTTTACATGCCATGAAGCATTCTTCCTCTGTTATTGTTATCCCTTTATACTTATTTTTACTTTTGATAATGCAGTAGAACCAGCATGATAAGCAGGCTTTCCTTATCAAAAGATTACATTATCTCAATTTTAACAAATGAGTGATTCCATTTTTGCAGTTTACACCTTTAGTTGACATGAGATTCGGTAATGGTATTTAATATTTCTGATAAGAAATGAAATAATATCCAGTAATTTGAAAAACGTAGTCGCTGCTTACTCGTAGTCTGTTTTCTAAAATAAAGCTTCCTGATTGCCTATCAGCATAATTTATTTTTCCTTCTTTTTATATCTGTCTTCTTTTAATCCATGAGGACTGAGGATGAAGAAAGTATAAAACAAATATGTCAAAGTATGTGTTTCTTGTATATTAGAGGTGCCTAGACATGACTTACATTTTGGTTTTACTAGTTAAATACCTGTCACAGTAAATTCAGACAATGTGCACTGTCCAAAGAATAAAAGGTTACTTTAGTTCTAATTCTAATAATCCTTATAGAGCAGCACAATTCCCTTTGAGGAGAAGACAAAGAGTAAAGGTAAAAGAAAAAAAATGTTGACTATGAAAACTCATTATTTGTAGACTACACAGACAAAGCTTACCCAAGATACTTGGACCATCTACAAAATTCTTGGCTATTCTTGAGATTGTACTGTGAACTAAATTAAGTTTCTATTTCCAGGGCAGATTAATTGTATGTAGAAAATGGGTATATTATTGTACATTGTGAATCAATTGTACAATAATAGCATATAATAAATAACATTTAAATAACCATTTTAATATTTTTTAACAGGATAAAGATTGGTCTGTTAGTGTTGAACTTCGTCCATGTAAAACTGGTCAGACAGGAACGTGCTTAAATAGTGTCACACTTGCCTTGAATTCTGTAAGTAACCAGTTTCCTAAGACTTAGAGTAAAATCAGACAAAAATTTCACAAATTAAAATTTTTGAGTTTGAAGAAAGGCTTTACTATATAAACTAAAATCATAAATAAGTTTTCATAGAAATCTGATAGTCTGTGAAATAGCTGGATAGTTCCAAGGTCCTGAACTATATTAAAATTACTATAAATACATAATTATATACTAATTCAGGTGTCATTATGTGTTCCTTGGATCATTAGACTCTGTGGACCATCTAAGAAAAAATACAATGGCATATGTTTAGAATTTTGTGTATCTAGAACCAACATTGTAAGTGGAAAGAGACCTGAATTGGAAGGGAAGACAACTAGCCCTTATTTGGCACTTGCAAAGTGTTGGAACTTTGGATATCCAAGTGACCTTCTTGGGGTTTGGTTTCCTTATTTACATCTGGGGAATGAAGATTCCTTTATAATCTCTATGTATAGAGTTGGTATGAGAAGAAATGAAGCCAAGTATGAGACACTTTGAAAATATTCTGTATTTTAGGTATTTGTAAATTAATCCTATAGATTTAAACATGTTTTATAGCACAAAATTCAAATCTATATATTGCATTAAAATTAATATTGTAAATTAATGTAAACTAATAAATTGTTTTAAACATTAGTCTGTTTCAGTTGACAAATTCACAATCAATAGTGATGGAACAGTGACAAGTGACATGGTTAGAAATCGAGGTTACTACTATTCAGGTAAGTTTCATAATAGCAGTTTAAAATAAGTGCAAGTTTCATTTATTTAGTTTCTAAGATATTAAATAGTTGTGTTTTTAAGAGGTCTTAAACAATTCTAAGATATTTAAAGCTGCTTAATATGGTAACTATTTTTTCAATAATTCTTTTAACAGATAAAATACAGATCTTCAAAGAATCTACTTCATACATTCAAGTACAAACAGACTCTCATATAAAAATGCAAGTACAAATTGTTCCTGTAATGCAATTATATATTTCCATGCCACCCAACCAGTTCACAGATACTGTAGGTAAGTCCTCTGGATATATTTTTATTTACAGTGCTCTAATATGACTGTTGTTTATTTAATTTGAGGTTCCCTCTCAATTAAGGTTTCTAAATTTAAAGCATTCCAACTGTCTTTCCATAGTAAAGACAACTTTATTTATCATAAAATATATTCCTGAGAGGTTTTTCAATGATTTAAATATTTTAAAGATTTCAAACTAAGGCTTCTATTTAGGTAAGATTTGATAATGTTACATCCTATTTTATTAGTACTATACATTACTAAGATTTTGACCTGTATTTGAATAAATGAAAATATTGTTGATATTAAAATTTTTGAAAATTTTATTTTAAATACAGGTGTCACTGTTATTTGTCTTTCTGATAGATCACATGGTTATTGTGTTAGTCATCTTTTCATCTCTGGGACAAACTACCTCAGGAAAACAACTTAGAGAAGGAAAGATTTACTTTGGCTCATGGTTTCAGCTCATGGTCCACTGGCTCTATTGTTTGGGGCCTGAGATGAGAGAGAACATCATGGTGGAAGGGTGTGGTGGAAGAAAGCTGCTTACCTTATGGTAGTTAGTAAGCACAGAGAGGGAGCAAAAAACAGATCATGAGGAAGGGGCTGGAGACTAGAAATACCCTTTGAGGCCATGCCCCTGCAGTGATCTACTTCCTCCAATGAGGCCTTACCTCCTACAATTTCCATCACCTCCCACTGATGCCATTCAGTTGTGAATCTAACTGGATTAAACTGTTGGTCAGAGTCCCCCTTCCCCAAATCCTCACCTCTGAACATTTCTTCATTGGGGACCAAGTCTTTAACATATGAGCCTTTGGAGGACTTTATAGATCCAAAACATAATAGTCATTTATTTCTCTGAGGTTTTTTTATAATCAGATGTTAAATTTAGTCGTGGATATTTAACAGAACAAGCAAAACAATGATGAAATGCCCCACAAAGAGCTATTAACTTATAAATGATACAAACTTTTGAGAGATACCATTCCATGAGCCACTAACTTATTTGCACGGAGAAAAATATGTAACAAATGGGTCAGAAGGATCTAGGTAAGGCAGGCACATAGGCCTTGATGTAGTTTCTCTCTCCGCAGTAATACCATAAAAATGGTGCAATCATAAACTTTCTACTTGTAAGCATACTTCCTACTAAGCTTTGTCAAAAGTGATAAAGCTTCAGTGACAAACAGAAAAAACACAATATAACAAGGCAAATGGTGTTTCAGTGCTCTAGGATTTGAAAGGAAATTTGAATGAAATCTGTCATAATATTTTACTTATATTTATCAAGTCTAAACAAATGTGTTTTCAGGTAGCTTGCTCAGATTTTGATGTAAGCCAAGAAATAAAATGAGGATGTGCATCCAAAACCTTGAGTAGGTGAGATGTTAAACTTTGTTTCTGCTATAATTATAATACAGGACTCTGTGGTTCCTACAACAACAAAGCTGAGGATGATTACATGTCAAGTCAGAATATATTGGAGAAGACCTCTCAGGCATTTGCTAGTTCTTGGGAAATGATGCCTTGTCCTAAAGGAAACCCTTCTTCATGTATCAGTATAGAAAAAGGTACTATTAACATCTAATCAGCAATTAAATATTTGGTTGTAGCATTATGTGTTTATCCTGATGATAATGAATTTATCAGATAATCCTGGCTTTAGCTAATGTTTGTTATGTTGATCTGGTTCTGGAGGAAATAGTAGAGAAGCCCTCTGACTGAAATGCTCCTAGAAAACTCAATTTCATGGGTGGTTAATTTATTATGTTTTTCTTTCTTGCATAGTTTTTAAAAATAATTATAGAATAATAGGGTTAGAGATAATTTTGAGATAATTTAGTTTTAATTTTCCTTTCTTTAAGTGAGTGGTGGAAATAGTCATTGATTAAAATGAATTAAACACAAAAAATGATTTAGTCGATTTAGAGTTGTGTCCTATCCCTTCTCTCATTGGTATAAGTAATACCAAACCTCAATTATAGATTGTAATAAAATTTTAACTTGTATGACTCAGCCTGCGTTTCAGTTTACCAGAATATTTTCATTTATATTAACCCAATTTATTTCTGTAAAAATACTCATGAAGGACACAGAGTGGGGGTGGGTTATCCTTCGTAATGTAGATATTGATAATGGAGCTCTGAGAGTGTATAATGAATAAGGATTACAGATGAAGTTATGATCCAGGTATTTTAAATCCAAGTCATGCTTTCATTGCTCCCTATACTTGTTGATTTCCATTAATGCTTTATGTTGCTTCTTTCATGAATAAGGAATACAAAGGAAGCTGTTAAAATATATTGACATGTTAATTAGTGGTTTCTAAATAAATCCATGTATTTGAAACAAAGTTTAATCAGCTTATAATAATATTTTAAAATTATTATAAAACAATCACTTTTGAACATTTTATCTACTAATTTTAGGAGCATTAGTGTAAACATGGTAATGCATATTTCAAGGTTTTGTCATGTTATATTGTTTTGGGGGGCTATTGCAATGAAAATAATTATAATGAGAATACACAAAAGTACATATCTTATAAGAAACCAAGCAGATTTATATTAAGTAGACTACATGCCTGCACTTTGAATAGATGTATAAATTGATTTAAATTTCAGTGTTTTATATTTTAACAACATAAACACAAAATTAAATTGAACTTTAATAAGCTGTTAGTAATATTTAAATAAAATGGATACCAATTTGTTAGAATTTGAGAAATTAGTTTCAATGTCTTAAATAGATTCAGGTTTCTTTGTTGCTGAAAATTCATTAAGCAAAGTATTTGTCATTCAGATGATATTTTTATGACTTTTTGTTAATTTAGTATTAGCTTTATTATAAATCAACAAATATTAATTAAGCACATTTCAAAAAAAATCAATTAGTGAATTTGAATTATTGATACTGGTCATCTTAATGTGTGATCTTCAGAAAAACGGATTAGGCATTCTGGCGTGACAGGTTGGGGGAAGGGGTGTTGTGGTTCTTTCATTTTTTGATTTGCCACAAGTTAGTCATTAATCTACATTTTAAAATTTAAAGTCACCTAAACTTATAATCATTATTACAATTTTTATGTAGAAACTGCATTTCAGAGAAAGGTTAAATAAATTAATAAAAATATACAAAGCTAATAAAGATTCTTCCTTTTTATGTAAGATGCTTTAATCATATCATGGTATTTTTGAATATTAGATTTAACATAGCAAAATATTTGAAAAACACAATTAGGGCTTGGGGTTGTGGCTCAGTGGTAGAGCGTTCACTTAGCATGCATGAGGCCCTGGGTTTGATCTTCAGTGCCACATAAAAATAAAGATATTGTATCCACCTAAATCTAAAAAATAAATATTAAAAAAACCCAATTGTTCTAATAAAGTCAAAACTCCTAAAATTTATCTTTTCTTTCAATTAAGGAAATTATGATGATATTGGTGACAATTTTGTGTGCATTTCTTTCTTTCCAGAAAAGTTTGCTGAAAGTAACTGTGAAATTCTTCTTGATTCAAGTGGGCCTTTTGCTTCCTGCCATTCAGTTGTGAACCCTAAATTCTATCATGAGGTATGAGGGTTAACATTAAGAGCCCTTTTTGAGAAACATTTTGTTGATACCAAGAAAAACATGTAGATCTTAAACTTTCTCTAGTAATAGCTATTGTCAGTAGATTAAGTATATAATTAAATTTTAGATTCCATTAATTTATTCAAATTTTAGATATATCAATTTAGAAAAAATGTAGTTCTGGAAAATAACCCCAAATGATAAAAATCTTGGATAAGATTTTCTTTCTTTTCTAAGTTCTTTGATAAGTGGATTACTAATTAATTTGCTTTTAGAATATTTTAAAATTTTTCCAAAATATTTCAAAGTCATAATTTTTCCAGGACAAAGGAATGGTTATGAGCTGAATTTTTACATCCAGTTTGCCTGTTCTTTCGAATAATTTAAAAATGAAATGTAACTTTTTTTTAATTTTAAAGGAATGCAAAAAATACACTTGCTCTTGTGAAGAGAGTCAGGACTGCCTGTGTACGATTTTAGGCAACTATGTGAAAGCTTGTGCTGAGAAGGAAACATACTTGGATGGATGGAGAACAGGACGCTGTGGTAAGTGGGATGGTGGCTTCAGATAATGACTTCCTTCTCAGTTTCACTTCATTCTGTGTATCTGAGTGTGTGTGTGTGTGTGTGTGTGTGTGTGTGAGAGAGAGAGAGAGAGAGAGAGAGAGAGAGAGAGAGAGAGAGAGAGAGAGAAGTGAAATAGAAGGTATGGTTTAGGCACATGTACTTTCAAACTGTCCTTGGTTCTTTTAAAAAATGTTTCTTTGTTTTTAATATCGTTGAGCAATTCTTGAATTTTGTCATCATTATTCATCTTTAATATATTTACATATAAATCAAATAGACTATGTAGTAATCTTTTTTCAGCAGTATGATAAAATTTAAATAATGTATTAACTATTATTTTGAAATGATATAATAATAATAATAATTTATTTTGGAAAATATTTGTAAGCCAGGGGCTCAACTATCATATTTATAAACATGTGTTTTGTTTTAAAATATTTGTTGTTACTCTATGATTATGACTTCACTATAATACTTGATTTACCAAAAGGAAAAAACAAAAACAAACTACATTGAAACCTGTCTTATAGGTTATGCTTAATAGGGTTAGTCACCTACAAAATCTTATCACATCTTTTCACCTCTATTGCCACCATGTAATTCAAGAAATCACCATTTATTCTTTTGGATTATTATTGCAAAGGCCTCCTTCAGTATCTAGTCTTGGCTGCTTCTAATTCATTTTCTATTTAGAAACCAGGATAATCTTGAAAATAAAACCAAGTAAAAGTAAATTATCATAGAACACTCCAGTGAAAATCAAGTCAATGGATTATCATAGTTCTAAGACTAAAAACTAATCATGTAGTCCCTGTGAGTTTGAAACATTGATTCTGTCCCTGGACTTATACAGCTTCTGTCCTTCTATGGGTTCTTTGAAAGAATGATCCTTTTTTCTCACATAGGCTGTTCCCCATACATATATTTACCTCTCTCTGGGCTGCCTTCCTGCTATTCAGCTATCCACTCCCTCCCCTGAGTGGAAATCTCCAGCTATAAACACTTAGTGCTGCTCATCTGTATTCATCATTGCATGAACACATTTTCTTTTTAACCAGGAATGTAAGCCATAGGAGGGCAGTGTGTTTACTATCCTGGTGGAGGATATTCCCAGCAGAATCTTTAAATATACAGTAGGAACTCAATATTGACTAAAAACAAAGTGAGAAAAACCAATGAATAAGTACTCCTTTTGATTCATAAACACAATTATGCTTCATTCACTATAATATTAACATATATATGTGTACCCTTTTTCCCTCCTGGACAGATGCATATTTGTTACTTTTTTTCCTCTACCTACAGAACAATCTTGTCCAAGTGGCCTAGTTTTCAAATACAATGTAAAAGCCTGCAATAGTTCTTGCCGATCATTGACAGAAAGAGATAGGAGCTGTGATGTAGAAGATATTCCAGTTGATGGATGTACTTGCCCAGATGGAACATACCAGAATAATGAAGGAAACTGTGTTCAGAAATCTCAATGTGACTGCTACATAAATGATGAGGTTGTACAACCAGACAAAACCATCCAAATTGATGACAATAAATGGTATGGAGATTGCATGTATTATTATGTCATTGAAATCAAGAGATTGCATTGTCTTCAGAGAGTCGGTTGCTAGTATGAAGTCTTTAGGCTAGGTTCATTTTTCATTTCTTATCAAAGTTAACTTTTGCCTGTTTTGTTCTGGAGACCATACATAGTTTACCCTACTCTGGTTTGGTTTTAAACACCAGTAGAAACATATCCTGGCATTTCCTATAAATAGACAATGCAAAATGATTTCATGTTCAGACAATGCTTCCTAGGGGTTTAGCATATGTCATCCAGCAAACCCATAGTAAGTGCTAGTCTTATGCTAAGTGCTTGAATTACCAAAAAAAAAAAAAAAGTGTGAACACTGTCTTGGACTCAAAGTTAGCAGATTGTTAAAATGATGTTTGTGTATTGTAAGATAGAGTAGAAGATGCCAGCCATTAGCTGAGGCATTGAAGGACATCCTCCCACAAAAACAAAACAAAACAAAAACTGTTATTTGAGGTCTTCCCAAGGCTAAATCTTTTTCCAGAAAAAAACCTGAGATGTGGAAAATTATTTTCTGTAGATTAAACAGAACAAGAAGTTTTGCCCATGTGGGTTGTTGCATAGGTTAGGGTTAGAAACATGATTAGACCATACTCGGGAATTTAGACAGTTCCTGAAGAGTTAATAATTTTTACTATATTGTAATGGCTGAGGAGACTGATCTCTGCTGTTTGAAATTAAGTAATTTATCCATATTTCCTATTCCATAGATGAACTAGGAATTCTTGTCAACATAACTTACAAGAATGAAGTAGTCATTTCAAACAATTTTGGACATGGCTTCTCTCTTTAGTTTCATGAAGCTATCATTTAACAACAAAAGATTTTTCTTGGCCATTCCAAAGGGAAGAATAGGTATCTCTTCCATCAGAGTTCATAAACATTTGTTGGAGTTTTGTAATAATACTTTCTTTCCTTCTATAGTTGTTGGGGGAATCAAGAGATTGACTATTTAGAGAAATTTAGGCTAGCGCCCCTAAACTATGGTTCTCTTCACCTCTACCCTATTCAGGTTTTCCATTGTGAATTCTATTTTTTAACCCAAACATGCCTCATGAAACTTGTTCTTTCCGTGTCACAGTTTTGCTTTTTGTCAGTAGTATCTGTTGACTTTTATCCATTAAGATCCAGCCAACCTTTTCTGTGATGTCCATGGAAGTTTCTAGATTCCTCTAGTACTTACAAGAGACTGTTTCATTCATATAATTGTCCTTGGAGTTTAATGTTTAAATGTATAATTTTCTTTTCTTTCCAGTGTCTGTCAGGAGGGAGTTCTTCTTTGCCAAACTCCCATCAATTTAACCCTACGTAAGTGTTGAAGCTATGGTACAAGCCTAAAATATCTACTGTGGCTAAAATAAACTGATTAATAAACAACTTCCTTTATCTTGCAGAAAATTGTTCTGGAGGGGCTGAGTATGTAGACTGCAGTGATCCCAAGGCACAGAGAAGAACTGATAAAACATGTTCCACTTGGAACATACCTGCTTTTGATGTAAGTAACTTGGCATTGCACATTTGCCTTTTAGACTTCTTATTGTTTTAGGGCAGAAGGAAACTAAAATTTTTAAGAAAAAATAAAGAAGGGCAAGTTTTGTGCATGTGTATGTTATTTTGAATGGTAAGATGTTGACCTCAAAAATACACTTGGTATATTTATATATTTAAACTGATACTGATAATTTGACCTGATCATAACATTGTCTCATGGTATATTTTAAAAAAATTATTTCTGTAGGAGAACTTGCCTTGCAAACGTGGGTGCTACTGTCCAGTTGGGATGGTTAGAAATTCTAAAGGGAAGTGTGTCTTTCCTGATGATTGCCCATGCTCTTTTGGGGAACGAGAATATGACCAAGGAAGTGTCACTTCGGTTGGCTGCAATGAATGGTGCGTGATAAAGGATTACTATTTTTATTTTGGATGTTATAAAATATACAATGTGTTCTTAGTTTTCCTGGGAAAGATCAGTCAGACCTTGTGATATTTAAAAAAGCAATGTCCAAATGCAGTTAGAAAAAGATGCTACTTTTTAAAAAATAGAAACATTATAAAGCACTATGTAAATGATATTCAGATAATATATGAAGACAACTCTAAAACTTAAGTAAAAATGAAACATTAGTTGGTGCCTCTTTACAAAAACAATATAAGTAAGTGAATCCTGGCATATTATAATTATCACATTAAATTTTCTCCTTTTAGTACTTGTATAAAAGGATCTTGGAACTGCACACAAAATGAATGTCAGACCACCTGCCACATCTATGGGGAAGGTCATATTAGAACTTTTGATGGGAAAAGTTACAGCTTCGATGGTCTCTGCCAGTATTCATTCCTTGAGGTAATTATTGATGTGTTTTGTGACAACTTTTCTGTACTTTGTTCATTTGTAGATGAGTTCAGGAAAATTTTATTTTCAAAATGGGAAAAAATTGAAAAAAGGCCGCTTATAAGCTTCTAGAAGCCAGTAAAATATGAAACAATACAAATGCTGATTCTGGAGGCCAGCCTAAGATTTCAGCCCACTCTGCTATTAATCAGATTTTTAACTTGGGCACATTTCTTAGCCTCTTAATGTGTGTAGTTATGTATATCTATAAAGTATGCACAGAAATAGCCCCTTTTTGAAACTAAATGAGACCACAAATGTGAAGTGCTTCAAAAGTTAGGTATTTTTCTAATGACAGCAGTAGAAGCAATGACAGCTACTATTTTATAAGTGCTTCTTTGCCAGGAACATTTACATATTTTGTTGCAGTTAATAATTATAATACCTAAGACTATTCATATCCTTGTGATGCAGATGAAGAAATCGAGTTTAAAGTGATTAAGTAACTACTAAGAGAAAATATACTCAAACAATAAAAAATGTTATTCCAGAGTTCATGCTTTTTACAATTAAGCTGCTTCCTAAGTAACATCTAATGGTTGAAATTTTGATTGCTTTGTATTTATATACTAGTTTTGATTGAATATCAAGTTTTACATAAGTCACTGAGGAAGAAAAGCTCATTTTAGCTATTTACACAGCCTAGAAATAAATCAATTATTACAAACACATGATTTAAATACTTATACATTATGGTACAATTCTAAACCATTGTGGAAGTAATGGAAATAGGGCTGAATCAGAGAAGGTTACCCATAAATGCAGTTACATCATTGTATTTTGGAAATTCCATATCACAAATGTGTAACTTTGGGCACATTTCTTAACCTCTTAATATGTATAATTTTATATCTGTGAGTCATATAGTGATTTATTGAGTTAAGGAATTGTTCTTTAAGAAACAATTGTGTGATACCAATATTGCAGTTGAGTTCTTTGTCTCATAAACTAATATGATAATATCACTTTTAAAGGATTACTGTGGTCAAGAAAACGGCACATTCCGTATTTTAACTGAGAGTGTCCCTTGCTGTGAAGATGGGCTTACCTGCTCAAGGAAAATCATAGTTGCCTTTAAGGTACAGAACTATTTCTCTTCATTTGCTTTTTCTCTTAGACTATGAACATCCAAATGAAACTGTTACTCTATTTTTTTTCATTTCTAGGATCAGAATATTGTCTTACAAGATGGGAAAGTAACAACAGTTAAAACTACAGAGAGTCAAGAATGTGAACTCAGTGAAAACGCCTACTCTGTACATACTGTGGGCTTGTATTTGATTCTGAAACTTCAAAATGGAATGAGCCTGATTTGGGACAAAAACACAAGAATGTCTGTTTTACTGGATCCACAGTGGCAAGTACGTGTGTTACTAAGAAGTGATCAAGGGGGAAGCAAATTCATTTCTGTTATGAAACTCAGAGGCAGGTATTCACAAGTGGGGAGTGGGACATTGGTGGGGTCTCTGTTTAGCAGTAAGCCCTCCACACCTCTTCAATCTTACACAAAATAAGAAACACAATAAAAAATGATGAAATCTGGTAACATGGTAAATGCAATAAATCTGAAGAAATCTAGTGTAACCATATTTGGTTGCTTGAGAGAATCACATAATAATTTTGAGATAGGTGTGTATTTTGAATGAAATGTGTTCTTTGAAGCAAATATTATAAGAACCTGAGAGTAGGTGGATGAATAACTTGAAACTCACAAATACAATTGCTTTCATTCCTAATGCATTTATTCTTCTTTGATACTAGATCATTTTGTAGTATGACTTACCTCAGATTCAATGGTAGCAAAATCTTTTCCATAAATTTTGATTGTCTTGGAGTATTATGCAGCACTAAGAAACGACAAAATCATAGAATTTGCAGGGAAATGGATGGCATTAGAGCAGATTATGCTAAGTGAAGCTAGCCAAGCCCTAAAAAACAAATGTCAAATGTCTTCTTTGATATAAAGAGAGCCACTAAGAATAGAACAGGAAGGAAGAGCATGAGGAAAAGACTACCAGTAAACTAAGACGAATGGGGGGAGAGAAAGGAAGAGAGAAGGGAAAACATGGAAATGGTAGGAGACCTTCAGTGATACACAAAATTATAAGAGGTTATGAGGGGAAAGGGGGTGGGGGGAAAAAAGGGGAGAGAACTGAACAACAGCAGAGGAGGTAGAGAGGGAAGATGGGAGGGGAGGGGAGGGGAGGGGGGATAGTAGGGGTTAGGAAAGGTAGCAGAATACAACAGTCACTAATATGCCATTATGTAAAAACGTGAGTATGTAACAGAAGTGAGTCTGTATTATGTATTTGGGGAGTTCAAATCTCAATTGAGTCGAATGTATGAAAGATGATATGTCTTGAGCTCTGTAATGTTTTGAACAATCAATAAAAAAAAAAAAAAAAAAAAAAAAAAAAAAAAAAAAAAAAAATTTGATTGTCTTCCCAAAGTTGGAATTTAGCAGGTTTATGATATAGTGTATATCTCTCTCCATCTCTATGTACCTAATACAAATCATCTCTAATTTTTTCCTTTCTTCTAAACACAGGGCAAAGTATGTGGTCTTTGTGGAAATAACAATGGGGACCTCAAAGATGATTTCACAACAAGGTACTCATCAGTGGCTACTGGAGCACTGGAATTTGGAAATAGTTGGAAAACAAGTCAGGAATGTTCCGACACAGTAACTCAGAGTTTCCCATGTGACTCAAACCCATACTGCAAAGCCTGGGCTGTACGGAAATGTGAAATCATCAGAGACAGCACCTTCACTGACTGCCACAGCAAGGTAGTCCTGCTCTGAAAGCAACAGTTTATATGGGGTTTTCTCCCAGACGCTCATGTTCTGTGCTCTGCCTAGGTTGACCCCAATGCTTACTATGAAGCATGCATTGAAGAAGCCTGTGCATGTGACATGGAGGGGAAGTACCAGGGCTTTTGTACTGCGGTGGCGATGTATGCAGAGGCATGCAGTGCAGCTGGAGTCTGCGTCTCCTGGAGAAAGCCAAACCTCTGTCGTAAGTCAGGTCCATGTGGTGGTTCTTGGAAAACATAACTAGATAAAACCATTCTGTTGAACAGTCTGTCTACTTCTCATATTTTCTATGTTGAACCAAGAAATGCTTAAAAACATGTTAATACTTTTATTTATTGTGGAAAAAATACCTAACTTTAAATATATAGCAACTGGCATAGCATTTCAATTCAATATTAGTTTCAAAAATTCTTGTGTTTACAGAGGAAAAAGTTGAATACTGATTTTAAAAAATCCCTCATATTCATATTTAGATGAGCAATACACTGTTTTCTTATCTTGGTATATGTTTGTAATCCCAAACATCTACCTCATATGCTAATTTTTGTTGAAATCTTTACATGTTTTGTTTCCTTGAAGACTTTCATAGAGCTAAGATGAACTATAAATTGAATATAGAATGAGTCTTGATATCTATGGAACTTGACAGTAGTCAGTCAATTCTTTTCACTCTAAGCAAGACATTATGAGAGAAAATATAACCAAAGAGAAGCATCAAAAAAAGAATCCTCATCTTATTCAGTTTACAGTGAGCAGCATTATATTATATTGGCATTTTTAGTTACCTCAATTAGGAACTTTTACTCACATAATTTAAAACCTTAATTTTCCCACAAATTTATTTTTCCACACTTAAGTTGAATATTAAAACCATAAATTTAAACCTACTATCTAAAATATCTCCAAATGGGAAAAAAGTGAATGCTTATGTTTGCATCTCAAACCAATCTTGGTGTGATGCTGAAGGAAAGAAGTCATTTGAGTCTATTAGCTCCTTCCTTTTTTAAATGAGCTGTTTGGGTTTATATGGCAATTTGGGTAAAGCCAAAGGAACTTGGTAAGACAGTGATACATTTGAGGTCTGTTTATTGTTAATATTATCCAAGATCCCTTTAAAAAGTGCTTTAGAAACTGAAATTGTCAGATGATGAAGAAAAGTAATTTGATGTAATTAAATCATAGCTGTCTACTGTGATTACTACAACGCACCTGGGGAATGCAGCTGGCATTATGAACCTTGTGGTACCGTGACAGCAAAGACATGCAAGGATCGGGTCATTGGCAAGAAGTTTTCTGCAGTTCTAGAAGGTATGACAAAATTCTAATAATATCCACAAAGTAGTAAAAGTTATACTGCTTTTTTACAACTGAAAAATCTTACTAGTTTTCCTCAATTCAGTGTCTTACATTTTTGTAATTTAATGCATAATGATTTTTCTTTATTATGACAATGTTTCTCCATTAGAAACATTTTCTCTAGACACAAATTATCTCTTAGTGGTGCAGGAGAGAAACACAGGAAGAGAGAACAGGGGTATGATCCTATAGTCAATCTTCATGCTTTTCCCTAGAGGATATAATTTGATGAGAAGGAAGTTTCAGAATGTGATACATCATACAATTTTGCTTCAATAGAAGCCAGTTACCAGTATCTGATACTTAAGCAACATTTTATTCTTAACAAAAGAAACAGGGATGTGGCTCAAGTGGTAGCTTGTTCCTCTGGCATGTGTGAGGCACTGGGTTTGATCCTCAGCATAAAAAATAAATAAATAAAGATGTTAAAAAAAGAAAAAAGAAGAAGAAAGAAACTGGCAAGAAAACCAGATGATACAAAAACTTTCCAAAAGCCACATCTGTGTTAAATTATAGGCTTTGAGATATTTGCAACTGATTTTATTGTAAATTTTGTATCTTCATCTTCTCTTATAAAAGTAGATATTTGGGGACATTACCATTTCAAGATACATATTTACCAAAGCCTGTTGCATGTTCAACATCATGTCTATCATTAAAGCAGCAAATCATTTAAAAACATTTTAGAAAGCATTTTAGGAAAAAAAAATTACCTGAATGTATAAGTTCTTCAGTTGCAATTTCACTGCAAAAGGATCTAAATCCTGTTCACTTATATTTTTATTATATGTGTGATGTTTTTCTGTCATCCACTGCTTATGCAGTCATTCAAGTAATATTACAAATATGTAATGCAGTCTGATGCCTATCAGTAAATAAAGAGGAACTGCGGATCATTTTTACATACAGGTTGTTATGCCAAATGCCCAGAAAGTGCTCCCTATCTGGATGAGAACACCATGAAATGTGTCAGTTTATCTGAGTGCAGCTGCTTCTATAATGACATCATTCCAGCAGGGGGAGTCATTGAAGATAATTGTGGAAGAACATGGTAAACTACTGTTCATTTCAGTAAACTCTTTTATTTTATTATTATTTGCATTTTCATTTAGGAAAGCAAGCAAACTAAGGAGTGTGTGTGTGTGTGTGTGTGTGTGTGTGTGTGTGTGTGTGTTTGTGTGTGTGTGTGTACATGCACACATGTAAATTTTAATTTTGGCATTTATAAACAAGATTTTAGGTGCAGTTTTATGCCAGTAATGTTAGTTATTTTGTATTTAAGAAAATTTACAAATCAACAAGTGGTTTGTTAAATCTTATGCTTAACAATACAAAAAGACAGGACAGAAAATTTCACCTTATAGTTTTAGGAAAAAAGGTTGTAATTCTATAAATGTAAGATCATTCTTATAGCTTTCAGACATGGAAATGTAAGAATGAGATCATACTAGGGTAGCATGACAATCAAATAATTTGTGTTGGAAACATCACAGCTTGACTGTAAACCCTTCCTTCAAGTCCCAAGAACTCAGTGAAATCATTAGTACATGAAAAACAAGCCATTTGAATTAATAATATGCCGTTAGGGGAAAAGAATTACTCTTCTCTTACTTGATTGTTTGATTTTCACTGTTAGAAAATTTGTTTTAAATCTGTGATCTGTCATTAGGAATCAAAATTTCAAACTCATTTTTTTTTAATTTACATTTCAGCAACTGTATTGCTGGGGAGTTGGAGTGCAATGGTGAGTCATTACATTTTACTCAAATTGATTTAGGACAGATGAGATAAGGGATTTTTTAAATACCATGTATATCAGAGAAGCAGGTACTTAATGCTTTTGACTGCTCCTCAGGGGATTGGCACTGTTCCATTTCCATGTGATTGTTCCTGGTGAGTCAGTCACTTTTCAAAACCAGTGCAGCAAAGACATTTTGAATAGCTGTCAGATGGGGCCTGACTGACACACACGAGTGTTTTTTACTGATGTGTGCTTCTGTCTCTGTAGGTCCTAGGAATAAAGGGAGTGAGGCATCAGTTAAAAGAGTTTAATGGAGATACAGAGTGGAAAGAATTCTGTATTGGAGAAAAGGTTCTATATTGGAGAACCAATATAGAAAAGATCAGATATAGAAATAATTGAAGGATTTTTCATGAGCAAAGGATATCTTAAAAATCTCAATAAGCTTCAAAAGAGTACCCGAGCTATGACTTTTTTGGATTAAGAACTATAAAAATGTAAATGAAAAAAAGAAAGTCAGATACATGGCTTATAAGTAACTTGAGAGGCATTTTCCCCCCAATTTTTCTATTTCTGTCAATAACACTAAGTTATGATTATTTCAGAACCTGCTCCTACAAATTCAACATTCACAGGTAAAGTCATCATTATATTTAAAATGTGTATTTCTGATTTGGAAGATAATCATGTAGAGTTTCACATTAATCTGAGATAATAAAAATATGTGAGGTAAATCAGCTGATATGAAAATTTTAAACTGAAATTAAAATGTCACTATTATTCTATTCCTATAAATTAAATTATAAAAATGATTAGAACATAGAATAAGTATTTTATTCTAAATAGTTGAATGAATATCATCATTCAAAGCTTGACATTTTTAGATAATAGTTAAATAATAAAATAGGAGTAATGTGAAGTTAATATTTTTAAATCATCATTACACTGGGGGGTTGATTTGACAACACAAAAATAAAAATTTAATTTCTTTTTCTTTATTCATGCATTAGCATTAAACCACAGAGGCAATTCATTATGTCCATTCAAGAGGAGTCTGGGCAAGATACAGTCCAGCTTTACTTTTGGGACATTGTACTTACTGGCAGTCTAAATACTCTTGGGAGTTGCTATGATATGCTTACAGATTCCTGCCTTGTATGATTTAAGAAGGGATTTTATTTGCTGTTAATATTTGGAGGGGGAATCAATCCAGAGCTTGGAAGATTTAGGTTTTGATAATATATTTAAAGATAGGTGACCTTCTGGAAAGTGCTTTATAAATTTTAGTTATTATGGGTTATCTACCAGAGGCTAAGTATATTTCTAGAACTATAAATAGACATTATATAATTCCTGGGAGGATTTCAGTTAACTGGTAATACCAGGGAATAATTATTGGTGGACTTATATAGTGTTACTTGTATTTATTTAAATGAAAAATTGTTTTGTAATTAAATTTCTAAAATTGTGTGTAGAGATTGAATTTTTGTTTATGACAACTGTGTTCTTTAATTAAATTTCCTACCAAAATTTTGTTCAACTTATCTATTTTCATAAATCTTGTCTTCCCTACTTAGTTTCCACGACAACAGCTACCTCCATTTTAAGCACTAAAGCAGGTAAATTAAAAACAAAAAAAATGCTTATTATTTTTAAAAAATTTTTGATTTTCTAAAAAGTGAGTTTGCAATTTAGGCATTTGGTCCTTTTTTCAAATTGTTCATTCTCCATTTCCTAAATGCTCAAGTCTAGGAGCAGAGTCCGCATCCAAATGTAATACAGTGAAGAACATCTTCTTTGAAAGATTACTTGTCCTGAAAAGAGTAGTCTGCAGGCTATTAGGAGAAAGTGACTCTGCCAGACAGACAACTTTTTGAGAATAATTTACAAATTCACTTAGTAGCACCAAGGAATTGCGACTTTGATTGGATGGTTTATAATTAAAGTAGTGGCCATCAGTACAAAGGTATATGAAATATGTAAACATCTGATACATGAGCTTAACTTTTATTTTTTATCATTTAATCTAGAGGTCTCTAAACGTGTCTAGATAACTACTTCTTAAGCTTGTCTCTCTGTACTGTTTTAACATACATTTACAAATATTTCTCTTTTGTGTAGCAATTACATTGGTTACCAGTAGCTCAAGCGCAGGTAAGCTACAACCTCCAACCCCAACTTAATCATTAGGAAATTTTTTTATAAGTCTCAAATTTCCTTTTGTGGTACTGTGTCTTTGCAATGACATTTTTAAAAGGAAGTAGACAATCTTTATTTTATTATAAGAGTATTTTAGAGAGAGATTTTTGGGGAAAATTATACAAAATGATGTTTTTTGACTTTTTACCTGAGATAGGTTTATTTTAATACCTTAATTTCACATGTTGGCTTTCCTTCACCTGTGTGATCATATTTCTCTAAAACATTCCAAGTAGGTGCATTTTGTATATAACCACAGATTTCTTAGAAGCATAATTTTGCTTCCAAAAATATTTATTTATTTTTTCCATTGTTTTCTCAAATTCAGCATCATCCACTCCAGGGATTACAACATCAAGCAGTGAAACAAAAGGTAGGTAAAACAGAAACTTTATAAATGGCCAATATACTTTTTTTTTTACATATATCAAAGTTATTTTTTTCATATACAAATCTAATAATCTTATGTATTAGAATCAACATCAGTTTGATTACACTTTTGAAATATTGATTTCGGAATTTTCCCTCTGAGAATCCAAACAGTTCTCCCCTAATTTAGCTTGATATTCTGTCTTCTAATGTAAACTTGAAGTTTCAGTTTTTAAAGTCCTTAATGTAAATGAACAAATGAAAATTTTTAAAAAAGAACTTCAGAAAAATGGCTAACCAACATTTACCACTGTGACTCTACATCTTATTTTTGTTTGTGATGTAGCTACCTAATCTTAATTAATTTTACAATGAAAAATGTCACTGATCTTTCTACATATATATATATATATATATATATATATATATGAAATATATAAACAACTTGAAGAAAATCATTAATGGACATTACCCTCCTAAATACTAAATCTATTTCCAATATAGCCACTTACCTAAATTAGTCTCCATCATGGTGCTATTTCTCTTCTTTTATATATTAATTTATCTTGTTTTAAATTAATAAATTCCTTGAAGTCACAGACCATAGCTTACCATTCTTGTATTCCCATTTGCATCTGGTGTCAGGTTATCCAATAGTATTCAATAAATATTTTTTACAATGTTGAAAAATTATAACTCAGGTTTTATATATTGGTTCAGAATTTCTGGTGAAGGTTGGATTATTGGTTAGATATTAGTTATACTGATAAATCTTTCAGCCCATACATTTTATTAGTTGACAATTTTTTTTGTAGAACACAAAGATATATTGTAAAACCAGAATTATTTTTGGATTATAAATATCAGAATCATGACTACTTTGTCATTCATAGTAATGTCTTATTAGTGTATTTTTAATTCAAAGGGAAGATATGTATCTTGACATATCAGCTAGTGTGTGATATTGTTTTATTAAAAATACCCAAAACAAAATGTTTATTCCTGTCAAACTTTCTCTTATATTGGATATCACTAAATCGAGTATTGTTGGCTTTCAGTGTAGATCTTAGAAAGGCTGACACATTTCAAAATGTTTTCTGCATTCTATAACTGTAAATTAGTTTCCCAAGGCCAACAAAAATTTTATCCCAATAGTTCACTTGAATTGTTTTGTATACATTGCAGAAAATCTTTCTCTACTACCTATTACATCAGCCACAGGCAATAGACTGAATTTCTAATTTTAAGCTTGGTGTTGTTCCTAAGATGATTAAGTTGGTTCAATTTAGTTCACCTTTATTTAGTTAAACCGTTCATTCAGCTCTTAAAGGTATTAAATTTTGCAAGGAATTAAAGTAATAAAATTTTCCTTGTTACTTGGTGAATTCCAGAGGCACATATGAATCATGAGTAATATGGACAACTATTGCATGTATTGTTAAAATATGATGATGATATCTACATCCTATATGGCAATAGGGTATCAGGGATAAAAAAAAAACTGGTTTAATTTTCTTTCAGGTTTTACATAAAGTTCCTTTTATTTATTTTGTTTTTACAACACTTGGTTTGGAAAATAATACTTAATTTTGTTAACACTCTCCATTGTAAAACAAACTTCATGAATCAATTACTGAACAGGGTCTTTGTGAGCCACTGATGAACTTTCATATCTCAAATGTCATCACTAACTGTAAAACAATAGAATCATATTGACTATTGTTATGATAGCATTTTACAAATTATAGATCTAATGTACAATTGACTTATAGGGGAGATTCCCAAAGAGAATTTCATCCCTGAATTCATTAGGTATTATTTATGGCTTTTTGTGTATTGTTTTGCTAAATCCTAATGTTTTATGTAATTTCACTGGAATTTGAGTGACCATTTCATTTTCTAATTATAATATCAATAATTAAATGCTCTATTAGTACTCAGTAAAAGATATAGCTAATAATAACTTCTGTTTACTTCATTTTAGTCATTGTATTAAGTACTTTTTATATAGTCCATCACAAATATGAATAATCCTCTGATTAAGGATTGTTACTCTCCACAGTCCATCTCGAATCATCATTTCATAGGTGAGGTGATGCAAAGAGCTTAAATAATGTTTCCACGTCTAAAAGGAGCAGAATGAATAGTTTTTGGCATATTAGAGAAATCCAGGGATATTTTTCTTTTCTTTACTATATATGAAAGCTAGAAATTGTAGTCAATATTATCCTAAAACTAGGAGATTAAAAGTAATATAAAAATGTTCATTTTTAATTGTATGTTTTAAACAAATTGAGTCAAATAATTTAAGTGTATAGAAAAAATGATTTTCAATTAATCAAACATTCCCAGCAATAATTTATAATGGGCATGTAGCATATCTTATTGCTGGAATAAATTATTTTCTGAATAAACTGAAAATTAAAATTTTGGTTATTTATTAGATTTCAGTTTTAAAATAATGACTAAAGGTAAGACTTGATTTAATTCTTAGCTCCTCATCTGCTGCTCTACCTCTTTTCTGAGACTTTTTTCATTTGTTAGTCAGTAGATGGGAATTTGAAAATCATTCAAATAATAATTAGTTCCATCCCAAGTCTGTGACTTGAGGCTTTAATCACACCATTTTGTCATCTTTTTTGATTCAATTAATGAGTTATCATAAATTGTCTACTTCAACTTGTGCTGAGGACTCTTGGTCTTAGTACAAAATATTTAGAATAATATGTAACATTTCTGAAATTTAAAATCTGAGAAATGACATGCCAATTTACGTCTGACTGAGAAATCCTAATAAGATAAAGGGAGGATGGTAATTAGAAGGTATGTGATGTGTGTTACTGATACTTTTGAAACACTAAAAGAAAAAAGGCCAAACCTACTGTTTTATTATCCTTAATTTTTCAAATATGAATAAAACTTTTCCTTCTCAGGCACACCAACATATTGGTAAAACTTTTCTGTAAATTCACCTAATAAGAATGTTGCCAAAGTGAAAATAAAATAGTTCGGATTTCTTGCTTTTAGAACCCCTTTAAAGAAATGTAGATCCTTTTGTGGAGCAATTGTCTTAGACAAATTGTAGGCTTGAAAGTCACATCCTGTTTCTTTTATTGACATTCAAAGTTTTAAAAGCTGAATAGCTTTGTATGGATTGTGAATAATCTGTTAACTATGTAATGATTTTTGTTTTTAAGTCTTCTTGTAAGTCTCACTTGATCAATGATGAGAAAAATGGATCACATTTTCTAAAAGAGTGAATATAATTATCATTGCTAGCAATTTTTTTGTAAATATAGCCATGTATGAACTAAAATATTTAGATTGAAAAATGAAAGACTAATGTTTTCAGATATAAATAATATAGCTAGGAAGATAATCATTTTGAATTCGTATTGCATGTCTGTGAACTGACAGATTTGTAGACGCAGGAAGACATTTCCATTACACACACACACACACACACACACACACACACACACACACACGTCATATATATTTCTCCGGAAAACAATTCAAATATATATGATTTATATCTGGGATTATGTATATCTAGTATACATATATCTGAGAATATACACATCTATCCACACACCTGGAAATATCTGTGTGTTTGTATATATACACATAGTCTTTTCCCTTTCTCTACACACACACACACACACACACACACACACACACACACACACACACATACTCTATTTTTTTTATATATATAATCCGTTTTGGTAATTAATTATATATATAAATATTTTTCCCCAGAAGTAAAATATTTTGCAAAAGCTGTATGTTTTGCAGGACTGATTTTACTGTTTGTAAGGGAAAATATTGTGGCTCTTCCCGAACCTTGTTTTATAAACATTTGTTTTAAGTAAAAAGTAATCTACTGAATAAAAATGGCAAAATAATTTAGCCTTATTAAGATTAAAGTAATGAATAAAAAGTAATCAAAAATCTTAGGTGAGTGAAAAAAAATGGGTACAGCCATTTTGAAAAATTCTCAAGGTGGAATATAATACTATCTTAAAAACATTTATTTTTTTATTTTTATGTGGTACTAAGGATTGTACCCAGTGCCTCACATGTGCTAGGCAAATGCTCTGCAACTGAGCCACATAATTTGTGAAACTGTTGATATTTTGTCAGACTGCTTTTCCTATTATTTATTTCTTGGTGACAAAGAAGTTGAAGTGAAGTAATTCCAATATTAAGTACTTCCAAACATGTTCATTTGTGAGTAATGGAAAAATTAGTTGAAATTTTAACAGTAATGGACATTATAAAATGCGAACGCTCAATCAGTTTTGGTAATTAAACCATAAAGAAAAGTGGATTCTCATATATTCCTGTTAGTAAAGGCTTATCCCTACTTTTATTGCTGTATCAACAATTTCAGACTTACATCTTCTGAAGTTCATTCGTGGGAAAAGGGAATATCATAGTAGCCCAACTGGTATGTACTCCAATCTGTGACTAGTTTAGATAACTCTTATGACCCTGATAAAAGATGGGTCTGTGAGATTGGCTTTGGCGCATGTTGCCATATTATCCATATCAATTACAAGGAAAGGCTTTTATATATGTTCTCTCCCATGCAAATAGCAAGAACGTTTGTGATCACCATCCTGCCATCTATGGTGTGCTACCATGATCCTCTTAAAATTTGTGTTGATTAGAGCATATTCAGATGTGGAAATGATGCAGATGTGATTTTATTCCATATGCTAATCCTGCTTTTGATGAAATGTAATTGACTTCAATTTGAAAGTGCTTGAATTGGAATCATTGGAATTCCTTACAGGTTAAATCAACACTGGGAAATGGAATCTGCATTAAAATCTTTGGAGTATTGTGTCTATCCTGCTTAATTATCATAATCTTGATAGTCTCTGTGAACTGAGGCATAAGAATTTTTCTATGCTATCTTTGCATACAAATCAGCAAGAGATTCTAATTCAGATATCTAAATATTGTGTACACTAGTGAGAAATTATACCAAGATCTAAATTGGTCTGTTGGTGGAGTTTGCCTGATACTGATTTTGATAATTCTTCTTAACTAAGCCTTGACATTGATTTTTCAGAAATCTCACATAAACATCTCCTCAAGCTACTTAACATACTTATTATACATTCATTTTGTAAACTAATCAGGGGAAACAGCACATTTTGTTATTTGATATTATATTCTCCAATTTGTAGTTGATATCTAATAATCCCATCAATATTGTGAATGCAAATTAAGAAAACAAAAATTATGAGAGATCATGTATGCTACATAGAAGCACAATTATGAAGAAAGCTGTACAGGTCTTAGGAGGGGGACAGGTTTTAGTTCCAACTTTGTGACTGATCAACAGTGATCTTGCACAAATAACTTAAGTTTTCCGAGTCCAATTCCTCAAATGAAAAATGTTTTTCACACTTTGAATCCATTCACTGATTTCTTCCGTGGACAAATATTTGTCAAGCAGTTATTATGTGCTGGGTACTCTGATAGGCATTGGAGATAGAAAAATGAATTAAAATAGACATGGTCCCTGATTTCACAGAGTCTATAGTGAGGAAGATTGGTATCAATCAAGTAATTTCAAAAACAAGTGAAAATTTTATTTATAACAAGACCAATGGAGGGCTAATTAGGCATGGAATGGATCAAGTCAGGGAAGTCAAGACAGGCTGGAGAAAAGATGATTGAGTTGATAATTGGATCAATGAAGGTTTTACTAGAAGAAGAGGAAAAGGAACCATGATCCTGATCCAAGAAGCTTCAAGTGGTAGGTATGAAAAATTGAAAGGCTAGTGTGCTTGGACAGGAATGAGGATCAGATAGATGGTGTGAGCAGCTGCTTCTCTTTTTAAAGCTATAAAACACTGTAAAATTGCAGAGTGACATTATTAAATTAGGTAAACAATAGATTCCCAGGGATTTTCAATGGGAATTAAGGCTGAAATAAAGAAAATACTTGATTCTTCATTATTTATAATGGCTTGTTTTTAAATACAGGACTGATTAACAAACTTATAGTGAATTCCCATCACAGTCCTGGCACTGGGCAGGCAATCAGAATACAAAGATCAAACATGACCTCTTCCTTCAGGAGTTTACTGATGATTTGCAAGTAGGGTTTATTGGTAACTTCAAATTTATTTCCATAAAACAGTTACAGAATAAAAACAAATCTTAAAAAAAATTATTTCTACATTTCCCCCCAAACTCTTATAAACTAAATACTAAATAAAAACAAAATCCAAGCTGCAGACATCAGAAATAGAGGGATTTTGAAGAATCATATGGTAAAATTGGCCTCTACTTAACAGAGAATCGATTTTGTCATCATTATTAAGCACTTACTACATTTACTCTGCATTTTAGTAGATTCAGTGTATGTGTGTGCGACTGTACAAACCACACAATATGCATTGGGAAGTGCATCAGAATGTATATCACTGTATTTAAAATGAAATAAAAGTTAACCCAGAAGTCTAAATATATCACAAACTGTATTGAGTACTATTTAACAGGTACATAATCATTCTAGTATTTTTCCCTTGAGTCTAGAAAAATTCACATTGTCTCTGTTTTTCTTATCAGGAACAACTCTAGTTCATCTCACTGAACCTTTTCTTACAGGTCAGTATATTAATTCCCATTTTTAACAGGGGATTTATAAAACCTAGAAATGTTAATTATTAGTAACTTTGGGTTAGTAAGACATAATGTATATGAGTTTGGCTTCTGAAAAAGTATTTCAAACAAGTACTTTACAAGGCTTTTCCCACTAATATTAAATAATGTTTAAAAATTGAGTTTAGGTGCTGGGGGTATAGCTCAGTTGGTAGAGTGCTTGTCTTGCAAGCCCAAGGCCCTAGGTTCAATCCCCAGCACCAAAACAACAACAAACAAACAAAATAAGATTAAGATTACGTACCCCATTTGAATCAAATGTATGATATATCAAGATCATTGTAATGTTTTGAGCAACTAATAAAAAATTTTTAAAAAATAAAAAAAAACTGAGTTTAAGTTGTTTCTGATCAGTTTATGTAGACTGCATATAATTTGGTTTCCAAGTTTTATTCTTCACTGTCACTCGTGTTTTGTTTTTTAGTTGTAGATAGACACAATATCTTTTTTATTAATTTATTTTTATGTGATGCTGAAAGCGAAACCCCATGCTTTATGTGCGCTAGGCAAGTGTTCTACCACTGAGCCACAACCCCAGCTCCTTATCATTTGTTTTTAATATAGCAATTACAAGAGTACTAAATCAGTCACATTTTTAAAAAAGAGAATATAGATTGAAAGAAAACATTTATATATATTTATATATGCGTGCATGTATATATATATATATATATATAAAATATAAATTTTAACATTAACTCATTTAAGTATTTTAGGTGTAAAAGTAGCAATCGGCTATTTCATTATAGCATTTCATCATGGTGATTATCAGCCTTGAGTAGCAGTGGTTAGGCAGTAAGTTTTTCCTTATTTTAAAGCAAAGTTATTGAGATGAATGTATTAAGAATTGGCATGATCCAATGTAGGTTGCAGAGAGATGAAATTAATAAAATTAGTAAAAGGTATTAATAAAACCAAAATCTCCAAGAAAATGACATTAGAATATTAAAACAAAATCATAGGGAATTCAGGGCAGAAAGTCATTGAATTCATTGTTATATTTACTGATATATGAGCTTATTGGTATATGACCATTAGTGGTAATGTCCAAAGTAGACTTTAGGTGAAAAGTTACTTTGATGTTCTTCTCAGGCTCTACTTCAGGTCCTATCACCTCCACAGCTGCAAGTACAAGCACCACAGCCCGACCGAGCCCCAGCTTCACTAGTTCTGGAGTCACCACAGGTAAGAGCAAAGGATACTGGTCCCAGAGGAAGGAATGGTTTGAGGCAATCCTATTCAGTATCTTTCTAAATCAAATATCAGACTTAAATGATGACTCCTTATAGGTAATATTTTAGTGTTTCTATATTGCTTTTTATTTTATTTATGATTACTTATTTTAAAATATGTATGTATCTTTTTATAATTGTGTTCCCATGACCTGGGTTTGTTTATTCAACAATTATCAGGGACAACTGGAGAGTCTCCAGCTGTAACCACAGCAGCTGGCAATGGAAGTACAAGTGAGACAGCCTTCACAACAGGTGAGATCAAGAAATGGATCAAATGTTCTATTACACAGTGTATTTCCACAACTAGTCCTTTGTTGCTACTCAGCAACAGCTCTGCCCTGCATAGAATCTTAGATAATGGGTGAATAATATCTGATAAGTCTACTGGAATACTTTGGGAAAATTCAATGATAATATTGACATATTAATAAGACAGTGATTTTTATTAGTCAACTCTTGGTTGAAATACTGAGACAGGAGAACTTATGAAGTAAAAAGGTGTATTTACATAACAGCTTTGGGGGTTCAAATATTCCATGCCTGCACAGTCTCAGTTCTGGTGAGGTTCCTCTTGGCTGTGTCACTTATGGTAAATGGCAATGGTTCTGAGCCCACCCAGGAGCAACATAACATAAAGACAAAGATCATGGTGGTTCAGGTTTCTACAACCAGCTTTCAGGAGAACTACTTTAATCCCTTCCTAATGGCATCTTCCTTTGTTGACCTAAGGACCTACCCCCCAGGCTCCGCCTCTAACAGGGTACATACCACCTCCCAGTACTGCCACCCTGAGGACCAGCATCTAACATGTACACCATGGGGAATATCCAGACTATACCAATGATATAGTTCTCTAGTACACTAAAGTTTCTGAGTTAAGCTTAGGTAAATTAGCCAACATCAACACCCAGGTATTTCTGCGCCATTGATCTCATGGACTGAGAAACTAACAACAGTACCCAAGTGGCAGAGGCTCAGCATTGTGTTAATAAGTCCTTTGGGCAGTTGTTGCTCATGGAAATAGAGGACCACTGCTCTGTCATTTCCATTCTTTCCCAAATTCATGTCCAGCTTGCACTCTGCTGTAAATGAACAATAGAATGAAATTTACAAAACTCGGCTATCATCACGTTAATTAAAATTCTTTAATTGTGCTGTTGATTTGAAGATAAATCTTAAAACTCCTTTATATTACCACTAAAATGCCACTTATTTGGTGTGTGCATGAGGGTTCTTTTTATGTTTTTATTAAACAATCCCTGGCCTTATTTTTCTACATTATTTTCTAGGAGGAATTATTTTGACTTCAATTTATGACAAATATGTTTATAATAAGATAATTCACATTAAAAATAGAGTTGAAATATATAATCTACATAGAGAAGTATAAAATAAGAAACTTATTTTTTTGTATTTTATTTGAATATTTACACATTTTACAAATCTGTTCAGTGAGCCAAAATAAAATATGAATCATGAATCTCTCTATCCCAAACTCATTGAGCAACAAAGAGATAAATACAAAGCTAAACTCAAAGGCCTGTTTCTAACTGTCCTAGAGGTATCATTAAACTATTGAAATTTTAGAGTGATGATCATTTAGTTTACAGCGCCTAAAATCAGAATCAGAAACCCTTGAGTAATAATGACAAATCTGTTAGCTATGTATTTTTGTTTTCAGTCACCATGTATCATTGTTTGGAATAGTATTTAGTGCTCAGTGGGTGGCATCCCCAGGAATGAGGTACTGGTGTTTGATGTGATGGGAACTAAAATGGAGAGCAAGCATTTAGAGAAATAGAAAGTCAACAAAATGTTCTTATTACTACAGGGTAAATCTGTGTTTTGCATCACTATTTTCAATAATTTCATTTCTCTATTCTAATACCATTTTCAAAATATCAAGACAAGAGAGACTGGGAATTTTGTTTTGAGTTACAGATTGAGAAGTACAGAGATGTAGTCTGGAGCTAGACTGCATGAGTTTGCCCTCTGGATCTGATATGAGCCAACTGGGTGTCCTGGACCAAGTCACTTACACTCATTTCAGAAATGAGTATAATGCTACTTGCCTCAGAGGATTTTTTTTTTTTACAGGGCTAAATGAATGGATAGATGTCTAAAGCATTTTGTTAAATGTTTTTTTGTTTTTTTTTTTTAATGTAGGAGGAGCAGGAAGCCCAACTGCATCAACACCTAGTGGGAAGGAGGGTAGCACTCCTGGGGAACATAGCACTGGATCTATAAGCCCAGGAAACTCAGGTAAGTAAATATGTGCAATTAGTGCCTATTAAAAATGTACAAATAGCAAAATGTGTAGACTGTTGAATGAATGATAAAAATGTGAAAGAGATTAAAATTTATATTTTAATCTTCCAATCTCCTCCTTCAGAGGAATTAGCATGTATTGAAGCACTGCTACTGCTTCTGCTATAAGAGGGTCCCTGGGAACAACCTCAGGAGCAGACAGGGACAGCACTTATGAACCATCAGGCACTGGGGCCACCAGCACTGAAAGCCCAGCAAGCAAGACAGAGACTCTTGGGGGATGTGGTGGGGTCCAATTCAAACTTTAACAAGATCGTATAATGTGATAAGCAGATTAAAGAAAGGTCACCATGAACGACATTAAAGGAAATAGTGACAAGAATAAAACTAAAAAATGTCCTAAAAAAAGAACATTTTCCTCATACCTATTCATATACTAAGGCATCATTCTTCTTCCCATTAGCAACAAGTGGAAGAACAGATATGTCCACCACTGTTTCTGCTGGTGACATCACATCTGGAAGAACAGGTACTGAAGGAGAATAAGCAGTATGAAAATTAGTAGACACGAGCTTTGTGCTCAAACTTAATCAGAGACAGGATTTCTTGGGAATCTGACTGTTGTTATTTAATATGATGCCAAGTATCCAGAAGGTCAGAAATAGACATTAGATATTTGTTGTGTACCTACCGTTGTGTTAGAATCTTTGTGAAAAGTACAAAAACATTGGGAAATATACATTTTCCCACTCCAGTTCACATCTAAAGGGAGGGATTAATACATGCAGACATAGAAGACAAAGGGTAAAAAAGTGGGGAAAAGATATGAACTGGAGAACAAGGAATTCAAGTAAGAATAGACAAAAATCATTGTTTTAAAACATGGAAGCAACTCCTTGATTTCTACATTTTCTGTTCTTTGTTTTTGTTTTGTACCTGGGATTGAAGCCACGGGCACTTAACCATTAGGCACACCACTAAACCTTTTTAATATTTTATTTAGAGACAGTCTTACTGAATTGCTTAGGGCTTTGCTAAGTGGCTGGGGCTGCTGGCTTTGAACTCGAATCCTTCTGCCTCAGCCTCCCAAGCTGCTGAGATTACAGGTGTGTGCCACCATGCCTGGCTGGATTTCTATAATTTCTTAATAAAGAATGCTTTATTAAAATCACTGCATTATCAGCATTATATGATTCACTTGATTTAGCTCTAACAGGAAATTAAGATGCAAATGAAGTTTGTGGGATTGACACATCCACTTTGGTAAAGGAAAAAAGCAATCATAAATAGGTCACATTCATAACAGAATCAAACTTTAGATTTATTTAAGACGACATTTTTCCCTTGATAAATATCAGGCACACCTGGGGCATCATCTGGAGTAACCCCTGAAGCTTGAGTTGGCAGCACCCTGGGAGAAACAGGCACTGGAACCGCAGGTTCTAGTAAGATCCACCAGGTTGGACAAGCCTTAGTACCTCCCATGCATTGCATCCTACACTTCGTGTGCTCTGTGATACCCCCTACATGGGTTTAGGATAGGGCTGAGGAGAGGTGGAGGAATAGTGTTTTTCACTTTTTGTTCCTGCCAATCTCAAGTGCTCATGGTAGTGGCAGGAGTCGCATGCACACTTCCCCGTCTCCAAATTTGTTCTTGGTTCCAGGGACCACAGGCTCTATCACTACCAGTCCTTCAGCCTCAGCTACCGGAGCTTCAACCTCTGCAAGCTTAACCTCAGGTAAGTTAGTGGAAGAAGTTCATGAGTTTGCAGGGGTAAAATGGGGAGTGTAAGTACCTCCCCATTTCTTTTCTCTGGACTATGGCAAAGAATAGAGGAACTAGTAAGAGACTTGAAATAGGGAACCCAGTCCCTTACCAACAGTATTGGTAGTAATGCAATGTACTGTAGGTAGCCATACAATGTCTGAATTAAATGATATTTCTAATATCTTGAGAAATCATGGGATTCCTGAGTATTATATCATAATGATACTAGAGCTCCAATTATGGAAATACTAATGCTTTGAGTCTTGAATGGGGTCTAGAAATCCTGATTACAAATTAGAATCAATTAGAGAAAAGTTTGAAATAGGTACCAAGTTCTTCAAGTTCATTGACTCTCATTTTTATTTTTTCCTGGCAGAAGGGCCCAAATGTAAGTATTCATGAAAGCTTTATTGTTGGTTCCAATAAGCATCCTGAGTTATAAAGCACTGGGCTCCAGTATCTTACTATTGTATAAGTAAACAAGTTTTTCTGCAGTCAACAAATAAATAGGCACACATAGGAATTCTAATGATCACACAATATTGTATGATCAATTTTTAGAAAGAGTGCATCAGAAACAGAGAAGTATAAATGAATATATAAAAGACATTTTGAAAGCAGAGAGCAAGAACCATGTTCTGCCATTCTATTTTATTAAAGGTTCTGATGTATGTGTACCATTTACTTTGAAAGGCACTACTGGACCACTAGTTACTGAAACATCTAGAGCCCAAAACAGTGAACTGACATCACCTGGAGATAAGTCAGGTGGGCAGAGAATGATGTTCAGAGATCCAGGTTTTTGTCAAATGAGAAAGTCATTTATGGGAACTCTACTTATTTTGAAGCAAAGTAGTTGAGAAAATGAATGAGGATACAGAATGAATCTATCAAAATGGAGAAGGGTGTTTTTATAAGAACCGTACCCCTCTTCAAAGCAGTAAGTAAACCAAAATATTGGAGAAAATAATATGTCACAATCTTAGGTGAATTCTGGCAGGTTTAACCATATTAATTTAGTCTGTTGGAATAAAATATTGCAATAATAAATAAATTATTTTAATGGAGTCAGACTACAAAGAAGATGAGATAGAAAATAACTCAAATACTTTATTCCAAGTGTATGTCCACAGTCATCTGTTTCTACTCAGCAACAAATTACCCTGAGTGCAGTTTTAGGTAAGATGGACCAGGTACCAGAGCTACTTACAGATGACTTTGTGAAAAATTAAGAATTAAATTTAGATATGAATAAAATGATAAGCATTATGGCTTAGTAAAACTTCAAATTATACTCACATAATATGTAAATTTTCCGACCTTCATCATGGTGGTTACATATCATTATTTCTTTGGGGTATGAAAATAATAAAAGCCTCTAAGCTGTCAATGCAGTGTTAGACTGCTAAATCTCATGGCATTTGCTGACTCCCCAGTTCTGTGACTTGCATATAAGAGTTCATGTCTGAAAAAGCTAAGAAAAGCATGCTTGTTCTCGTACATTATTGACTAAATTTTAACTATTTTTAGTTTCATCAGTAAAAGATTGACATTCTTTAATCACAGGTAATTTGATTAAAAACAAATAGGCTGGGATTGTGGATCAGTGATAGAGTGCTCACCTAGCATGTGCAAGGCCCTGGGTTCAATCCTCAGCACCACGTAAAAATAAAATAAAATAAAGATATTGTGTCCAACTACAACTGAAAAAAAAAAAAACAATTAAAAAAACCCCAAGCTTTATTTTATCCCTGAACATAAGCAATTAGCCTATAATTTTAAGGACTTCAAAAATGTCTTCTCATTTGCTTCATATTGGCCTTCTCTCTGATTCAGGGTAAAACATTTCCACCTGGTCTCTGCAGTCCTTTATCTAGTGAATCTTCCCTTGCAAAGTATGGTTCCTGTTCCAGCATATGCCTCGCAGGGGAACTTGTAACTAGAACACATTTCAGGGCCCACATCAGAATCAGAAGCTGTTGGAATGGAACCCTCAAAACAGTATACTAACAAGTGCTTTAGACAATTTATTCTGATCTCAGAAGGGAACCACTTCTCTACCATTTCTATTCTTTTCCAACTTCCCTCCCACTCTACACTCCAATGGATACCATTCGAGAATGACATCCTTCATGTTCAACTATTATCATGTGTTCCTACTACATAAAATCCAATTATCCTGATTGTTATTAAGATAAATGAAATCTTCTTTATATACTATATATTAAAAGTCATTTTATTAGTGTATAAATGGGACTTTTCTTTACATATATATTATCTAGTTGATGGCCTTATTTTATTTTTCCTATATTTATTTCCTCATAGCAGTTTTCTCGACTTGGGGTGAAAGATAATTGATTTCAGCAAGCATTAAGAGACTTGTCAATTCCAATGAGATTTAAACTGATAGAAATTTTAGTGTGATAGCCACTGAGCTTATGTTTTCTAAATTCTGCACCAGTAGAACTTTGGGTAATGACATTTGGCCGTCTGTCTGTTATCTATCAGGCAGTACACACTGCGGTTGTGAGTGGGATACTCAACCTTGGTTCTCAGATGGGTGCCATCAGAGGTGTTTGTTACCGTTCCATGACGTAATAAGAACGGAAAGCAAACATTTAGAAACAATGACCTTGTATCTTTTTGACATAATGCCTTATATCTGTTGAATAAACAATTGTGTGTTGTGAATTTTTAAAATTATAATTCTAGAGTCACTTTTGTGACCTTTTTTCCAAAGAATTCATCTAACACATTTTAGAAATCTGTTTTGCACAGAACATTGAGAAGCAAGGAATACAGTATAGATTTGGGGGTTAGATTGCTTGTGTTTGGCTTCTGGGTATTTCGTCCATACAGTGTGACCAGACAATGATTTAAGAATGTTTCCTGAATCATAGAATTTTTAATCCTCAATTATTTCTAAGATATTTTGTAAATGAAACTGTTCTTATTAGGAGGAACTTCAAGTCCAACAATGCAAAAATCTGGTGGGGTGGAAGGCAGCACACCAAGGGAACTGAGCAGTACAGCTGTAAATCCAGGAGATTCAGGTAGTCAGGGCATACACTTTACTATGAATGCCAAAGCACGTAGTTGGTTTGATAAATGATGAAAATGTACAAGATGATTGAAATTTTGTATTGAATTTCCCAGTCTCCTCCTTCAGAGGAATTAGCATGTGTTGTAAGCACAGCTACTGTGTTTATCAGGTATGACAGGAGAGTCCCTGGGAGCGACCTTAGAAGCAGGCAAGGGCAGCACACATGGACCATCAGGCACTGGGCCACAGCAGAGACAGAACCTGGGGGATGTGATGAGGTCCAATTCAAACTTCAGCAAGATCCTAGATTGTGATAATGAGTTAAGGAAAGGTCACCATGGACAACATTGAAGGAAGTAATGCCAAGAATAAAACAAAAAAAAAATCCTAAAATAGTATTTTCTTTATACCTATCTATACTGAATAACTGTTTTTCTCATTAGCAACAAGTAGAGAAGCAGATACATCTACTACCATCTCTGTTGGTGAAAACACTTCTGGAAGAACAGGTACTGAAGGAGCATTAGCAGTATAAAATTCCAGACAGTAGACATGTGAGCTTTGTGCTCAAATTTAGTCAGAGGAAAGGTTTCTTGGGGAATCTATTATTATTTAAGTGGTGCCAAATCTCCAGAAGATCAGAAATGTATCAACAAGTATATGTGTAGCACTTAGTATATTTTTAGAGGCAATGTGCAATATGGTGAAAGAACTAACTGGTCTCACCCAATGCCAATTGGGAAAGGGTGAAATTAATAACCACCCAGACAAGACAAAAGTTAGATGGAGATCAAGAGGGGAAAATATGCAAACTGGATCCCAGGACAATTTCAGTAAACAGAGAGTCAAGGACATTGATTTCACCTTGAATTATCTATATGATCATTATATTTTATTAATAAATAATGCCTAAATGGAATCAGTACATTATCACAGTTGCCTCATTTATTTTAAGAAACAAACTTTAGATTTTCCAAGAAGTCCATAGGGTAGATAAATACATCATTTTAAGTGAACAAGAAAACATAGTTGAGGTCATATTCATAAGAAGATTTTCCTTTAGGTTTTCTTAAGCTGACTTTTTTTTCCCCATAAATATCAGGAACATCTGGGACATCATCTGGAGTAACCCCTGAAGCCCAAGGTGGCAGCACTCCTAGAGAAGCAGGCACTGGATCCACAAGTTCAGGTGAGATCCACCAGGTTGGATATGATGTGTCAGGAGTCATTGTCTATACCCAAGCCCTCCTGCATCAGATGCAGGTCTGTAAAATCAGGTCCTTACTGGGGTTAGATTTCTGGCCTAGGAAAATTAAAGGGATCATATGCTCTATTTTATTTTATTCTGGAGAATCACAGATACTCATAGGGATGGCAGGGATAACATGCACCTCCAACATGCACCTTTTTTGTTTCCAGGGACCACAGGAATGCCTGTAGCCTCTACCACTGCCAGCCCTAGAGACTCAGGTATTTGGCTTCTGGGTATTTCATCCATACAGTGTGACCAGACAATGATTTAAGAATGTTTCCTGTATCATAGAATTTTTAATCCTCAATTATTTCTAAGATATTTCGTAAATGACACTGTTCTGACACTCAACCTCTGCTGTTAGCAAATTAGGTAAGTATGAAGGAGAATTCCATGTATTTTCAGGTATAAAATGGAGAGTAGAAGTAAATCCCAATATCTTTTCTCTGAAGTATGCTGAAGAATAGAAAGAACTATTAGGGAGAGACAGAGCCCAATTCCTAACCAATACTTTGACAGGTGGCAGTTGTCCCACTGGATCAGATGGTCTTTCAACAATCTTATGCAATGTTGTGGGCCTTTGAGTATGTTTATAGGACGTCCAAGATCTCTGATTTGGATCTTCTGAGACTATAAGTCTGTAGTGGGGCCATTATTTGCTATAATTCTAACTACAAATTAGAATTGACTGCAGAAAAATTTGAAAATTTTCCTTCATATAATCATTGAATGTGGAACCTTGGGAAAAGGATTCATTCATGCATGTGTTTTAAAGATTCAGTTGGTTCTACAATGCAGTCTAAGTGAGAACTACTAGGTTCTAATATGTGAACATTAAAGAAGTAGATAGTAAGAGACCTTATTGATAAGTAAAATAATAAACTTAATAAAGGATGCTAAGTTGTATAAGATTATATGATCAATTTTTGGAACCATTGAAATTGAAATGGAGAAGCATATACAAATAAATGAAAGATATTTTGAAAATGGGGAGTAACATTATCTGTACCACTTTATTAAGATCATGATATTATTGTTGGTTTTAAAAGGAACTAGTGGACCATCAGTTGGTGAAACAACTAGAGCCCCAAACACGGAAGTGACATCACCTAATGGGCACTCAGGTGAGCAGAGGATGGTGTTTAGAGGTCCTGGTTTTACTCAAAATGAAGAGTTATTCATGGGAACCCTGCTTATTTTAAAGCAAAGTAGTTGAGATGAAAAGTATGAAGACCTAGTTGACCCAATTGAAGATGTAGAAAGATGTCTTTTAAAAAAGTGTATTAAGTCAATCAAAATCTTCAAGAAATTAATATTAGAAAAATGTCACAGGCAACTCTGTGTAGTAAGTCACTGGATGCATCTATTCAATTTGTTCCTTTTAGAAGAGAATGGACTGTTAGATTACCCATTGGTAATACAGTTCAAGTAGACTGTAGGTGAGAAGTTCCTTTGTTGTTGTTTGCAGACACTGCTGGAACTTCAGTTCCAATCTCTTCCACAGCTGGAAGTGCAGGCACCACAACAAAACTGAGCCCCGGCTTCACTAGTACTGGGGTCACAGCAGGTAAACTTGGTTCAGAGTAAATTATATGTTTATACCAATCAACCGGTGTTGATCAATTTTGTGCAGCAAATATATTTTTTAAATTAAATATCAGAGTTATTGCTTCTTATATGTAATTATGCCTTTCATCATGTTGCTTTTGTAAAATTTTCATATTGTAATTATATAATCCCACTATCTGATAGTTGGTAGCCTCTGTGCACTAGTTACAACCAACTATTTACATTTTTTTGTCCTTCATCAGGAAGAACTAGAATTTTACCAGATATAACAGCTGAAGCCAACAATGGAATAACAAATGATAGTTTTCAAGTAGGTGTAACAAAGATATGAAGAAGATATATATACTCCATATAGGCAGTTCTGGGATTCACATCAATAATAACTGTACTCTGAGTAAAACCTTTGCTAAAGGGGCCAGGTATAAAAGTGATAGAGTCCTCTCTAGCTTACTTATCTCCTCTAACAACATGGTACTCAAAGTGTGCCTTTTGGTCCAGTAGTATTGAAATCCTGTGGGATCCTGTTGGATGGTCTTATGTCTGGGTCCACATGGCTAGAATCGGAAGTCCTGGGGTGGAGACCAGCAGACTGTATTAAGTTGTTTAGGCAATTGATGCTCAACTTGGAGAAGTGTCCCTCTACAATCCCCATTCTTTTTAACCTTCCTTTGAGGTTACACTCCATCAATGTCATATCAGAATGACTTTCCCAAAGCTCAGTTCACCTTTGACTATATATATAAAGTACTTAAATATTTATTTTTTTAATATTTATTTTTTAGGTGTAGTTGGACATAATACCTTCATTTAATTTATTTATCTTTATGTGGTGCTGAGGATCGAACCCAGCAGTTCACACATGCTAGGCTAGCGCTCTACTGCAGGGCTACAACCCCAGCCCCATACTTAAATATTTCTAATTGCTTTTAAGATTAATTAAATCTTTATATAGCATTAATAGGTATTTTTCATCTATGCACAGGACTTCTCTTCATGCTATGAAGAAGTCCATGGCCTCATTGTGTTTTCCCTTCACTTATGTTAGTTACTGTTGTAGTTTAAAACTTATTAAATAATGCTTTGAATAAGCTGTTACTTACATTCAAATTACTGCAGTAAATGATATGGTTTATACCTAGTAGGAAAATTAAGAAAGTGGGAGATTCCAATTAGACCAGCAAACTTCTTGAAATTTTAGAGAGATGACCATTTGGTTTCCAATCACAAAAATCTGTATCTGAATTACTTGGGTAATAATGACATGTTAAACTGTGATCACTTTGGGTTACCAGGCATTGAGTATGGTAATTTTAATAGGGTTACCTAAAGTTAGGTCCAGAAATGTGACTCCCAGACTATTAAAAGTCCATAATATGGTAAAAAGTAAAACACACAACAAGTACTTGGAAATGTAGTAGTTTAGCACAACAAGGTTTAACTGTAAGGATGATTATATATGGTCTTTTCATTTCATATCTGAATTTATGTAATAGCATTGTTCTAAATTGTTCAAAGTATTCATCTACCATACACTGAACACTACAATAGGCCCGTTACCTCAGATGGTTTGGGAATACTTGTGGGAGTGAATAGTTAGGGACAGAGTGCTTGAGTTCTACTCCTTCACCTGTGAGTACCCAGTAGGATTACTTAACCATATCTGATAAGTAGGAGGAACATGTTGACTGCCTCAAAGGATGTTTATGAGGAAAATGAATTCAGTTAATTCCTAAAGCAATTTGAAATTCTGTTTTTTTTTTAATTTAAGGAGGAAAAGAAGGCCAAATACCTAATAGGGAGGAGGAGGGGAGAGGGCAGCTCACCTGGGGAACCCAGGACTGGACCTATAAGCCCAGGAGACTTGGGTAGACAGGATGTGCACTTAGTGCCTATGAAATGAGTACAAATATAAAAACCTATGCCGTTGGATAAATCATGAAAATGTACAAGAAGATTGAAATTTTGCCTTTAATTTCCCAATCTCCTCCTTTAGAGGAACTAGCATAAATTGCAACTACTGCTATTGTGTTTATTAGGTACAACAGGAAAGTCCCTGGGAGTCACCTCAGAAGCAGTCAGGGCCAGTACATCTGGACCATCAGGCACTGGGGCCACCAGTGCTGGAAGCCCAGCAGGTAGGACAGAGCCTCCTTAGGGGTGATGACAGGGTTCAATGATAGTTTTTGTCAGGATCCCTGAGTGTGAGAATGAGAAGGAGGAAAGGTAACCATGGAGAACATTGAAGAACTAATGACTAGAATAAAACTTAAAAAAAGTCCCTGAAATAGTTCTTCAGAGCTCTCTGTACATTAGGTACCATGTTTGCTCTAATTAGGAACAAGTGGAAGAGCTGACACAGCCACCACTGTCTCTGCTGGTGAAAACACTTCTGGAAGGGCAGGTACTGAAGGAGAATAAGGAGCATAAAATCCAGGCAGCGGATGTGAGAGCTGTTAGCTCAAAGCCTAGTCAGAGACAAAGTTTCTACCATTATAAATCCTACCATTATCATTTATTTGATGTCAACACTTTTGAAGATGAGAAATATATCAACAAGAATACCTGCGGTACTTAGTATTTTTAGAGTGACTGTGCCATGTAGTGAAAGAATAGGGGCATATAACATCTCACCCAATGATACTGGGATAGGGGAAAATTAACATTGTAGGTAAAGAAGTAAAGAATAAATGAGATGGCAAGTAAAAGTAAAGAATAAATGAGAAGAAAACTTGAAAATTGGAATATAAGACACATCTAGGAAACAGAGACAAGTACCTAAATGTTTAACCATAAATTTTCTATGTGATTATTTTATTTTAGTTAAGGCACTGATCCCTTAAGATAACTGTATTATCAGTTACCTGATTTATCCCACTTTACCTTCAGGTAGAAATTAAGATATCATCAAAGCTTACAGCAAACATACATTCATTCTTTTTAAGAAAAAGAAATAATATTTGGGGACATATTCATAAGATTTTCCTTTAGGTTTTCTAACGTGATGGTTTTTTTCATGATAAATATCAGGTACATCTGGGACATCAGCTGGAACAACCCCTGAAGCTCGAGGTAGCAGTACCCCTGGAGGAGCAGGCACTGGAGCCACAGGTACAAGTGAGGTCCACCAGGTTGGATGTGATGCATTAGGAGCTTCCATCCATGCCCTTCTGCAGCAGATGTAGGTCTGCAAAATTAGGCCATCACTTAGAACAGATTACTAGTCTATGAAAATTAAAAAGATAATATCCTTAATTTTCTCTTCTTCTGGAGACACTCAAATACTCATAGGGGTGGCAATAAGTAATAACACATGCTAAATATAGCTTTCCTATTTTCAGAGACCTCAGGAGTGTCTCCAGGCTCCACCACTGCCAGCCCTAGGGACTCAGCTACACCTTCTTCAACCTCTGGTAGCAGCAAGTCAGGTAAATTAGAGGGAGAAGTCCAAAAGTTTGCAGGTATTAAATGGAGAGGGTAAGCATGTCCCAATTTCTGTTCTCTGAAATGTAGTGAAGAGTAGAAAGAACTAATTAGAGACTTGCATAGTGAGCCTCATTATGGACCAACATTTCAGCAGGTAGCTGTGGAGCAATTGGAATCGATTGAACCGTCTTTCTATAATCTTATGCAATTGTGAGAGTCCACAAATGTGCTGCCTATGTGCCTTAATGGTTTTAAGCACCCTGCCCTGGAACTTTTGAGATTGTGAATGTGAAGTGGACCATAGTTTGCTATCCTGGCTATAAATTACGATTAACTTCAAGAAAAGTTTGGAATTTTTCCATCACAGACCCATTGAATTTATGACCCTTGAAAAAGGCCTTTGTTGGTATATATTTTAAAGCCTCAGTTGGTCGCAATATGCAGCCTAAGTCAGCACCACTAGGTTCAAATATGAGAACACTATTGAAGTAGAAGAAAAGCAATCTTACTTGCAAGCAAAATTAATTTACTTCACTTGAAGGATGCTAATTTGTACAAGATTTTATGATCAATTTTTGGAATGATTAAAACAGAAATAAATGTATAAATAAAAGTATGAAGAAATAAATGAGTAAATAAAAGTATAAAGAAATAAATGAGAGATATTTTAAAAGCAGAGATCAGCATTGCATCATCTGTACAACTTCTTCAAGGGTCAGGATATTATTTGCTATTTGTTTTGAAAGGCACTACTGGATCATCAGTTGGCACAACAACCAGAGCCCAAAGCAATGCAGTGACATCACCTGGGAAATCAGGTGAGTAGAGGATGGCATTTAGAAGTCCTGGCTTTGGTCAAAATGAAGAGTTGTTTATGGGAACCCTGCTTATTTAAAGCAAAATAATGGAGATGAATATATCAATACCCGGTTGAACCAATTCAAAGAAAGATGTCTTTGTAAAGAAAAATGCAATAAGTAAATCAGAATTTTCAAGAAATTCATATTAGCACAAATATCATAGGTACTTATGGGTAATAAGTTATTTGATTCATGTATTCTATTTCCTATAATAGGAGTGATTGGACAGTTACATCGTCCATTGATAATAATGTCCAAAGTAGACTTTAGGTGAGAAGTTTCTTTGTTCTTCTCAGGCTCTACTGGTACTTCAGTCCATATTACCTCCTCAGCTGGAAGTGCAGGCACCACAGCAGCACTGAGCCCCAGCTTCACCAGCCCTGGGGACACATCAGGTAAGTCCAGCTCTGCAATTTATACTACTTACAGCCAACTAACTGGTTCACATAATGCTAATTAGATAATATATTTTCAAACCAAATATCAGGCTTAGATGATTATACATATATGTAAAATTAAAATATAGTATTTTTACCTTTTCAGCATGTTGCTTCTTAAAGTGTATCATGTAAATTATATGCTATCACTAAATGATAATTTGAAGATCCCCATGACATTTTTAATGTAAAATTTGCAAAATTTTATTTTTTTAATTTTTTAAAAATTTGTTTTAGTTATACATGACAGTAGAATGCACTTTGCATCATATATAATGGAGTATAATTTCTCATTCTTCTGGTTGTACATGATACATAGTCACACTGATTGCCCATAAAATTTTTTTACCCAGGTTTTTAATTTTTTTTAAACTATATTCAGGATAATTAGAAAGTCACCAGGTATAACTTTAGAAACCAATAAGGGAATTAAAAATGACACAGCTTTAAATTGGGTGAAACCAAGTAGTGAGGAATATCCTATATTATATAGATTCAGTCTTTTTTTTTAATTTCCTGGCAGTGTTAATCTTACTGAGTAGAGCCTTAGATAAAGGGGCCAATTTAATAATTACACATCAATTGGATGACTTTGGGAAATATTCCACAATTAATGCTATGGTTACAAAAAACATTAGTGATGTATTTTATGGCAATTTAAAATGTCTAACTTATACTCAAATACTTTCAATGTAGGGCAGTGAATCTTACCATCATTGTGTTTGTGTCATTATTCCCATGAGATAAAACAGTCTCCAAGCTGGAAAGGCAGGGATAGAGCACAGAGTGCTGAGCCTCATGGGCAATAGCTGGTGCCTGAGAGTCTGTGAACTGTGTCTAGAGCTGGCAACCAACAAAAGCTAAGCAGATTATACTCTGGTTTGTTCATTATTTACTCAGGTCAGTGTTAGATACAGGAATAAACTATCATTGACAACATTTAAGCATAGATGAATGAGATTGAAACAAGCAAGACAAAGTTTACAACTGTCCTTCAAACCATCAGTTACAATCATAAGGATCTCTGAAGGGTCTTCTCCTTGTGGTCCATTGTCCTGTGTTTTATTCAAGTGTTAAGCCCTTCCCCCAGTCCCTGCAGTCCTTTGCTTAGCTTGCCTCCTTCCTCCAACACCATGGTGCTCACAGTATGGCTCCTGGCCAGTAGCATCTGAACCCTGTGGGAACTTGTTACACAGTTGGTGACTTGGGGGTCCAGCAGCCTAGAATCAGAAAGTGTTGAAGGGGAAGCCAGCAGACTGTTAACTTGTTAACATAACAAGTGTTTTAGCAAATCAATGCTCAAGTTAGAGAACAATTTCTTTACAACTTCCAGTCTTTTCCAGCTTCACTCCCTCTTTACACAGGAGTCAATGCCAAGTCAGTAGATCATTTCCAAAGCTCAGCTATGATCCTATCTATGCTCCTTTTAAAATATTTTTAACACTATGGATTGCTTTGAAGATATGTGAAAACTTTGTTACCATTAAGAGTACTTTTGCTCATGAATGCACTGGATTCTGTTTATGGATGAATTAATGAATCTATGGCCTGTTTTTGTTTTTCCTACCCTTGGTTTGGCTTAGCAATTGTAATTAAGTTTATAGCATAAATAGTGCTTATATATGCTATTCTTTGTATTAATATTACTGAATTAGGAGATAAGATTTACATATTTAAGAAAAATAAAAAAGATTGATTCCAATTACATGAGTAACTTATTGAAACCTTAAAATAATTAATAGTTTATCATTACAAAAATCTGAAGTAGAAATACTTGAGTAATAATAAGATCTCAAGGAGTAATCTCTTTTAATTTGAGACAGTAAATACAATGATTTGTGACGAACTCAAAACTTGGTACACAAATATGAGTTCCCAGACTGTTAAAGATTGGTGATATGATAAAAAGTGAAACAGATCACAAATATTTGGAAATATAGCATTTTAACATCATAATCCATAAACTGCTATATAATGGCTTGTATATTATATGATCTTATTTAAATTTTACATCTGTACTTTTGGCATTTTTAAAAGAATGCCTCTAGCAGAGATTGGAAACATTACAAATTGATCCTTTTATCACAAATCACTTGAGAAGCAGCAGTTATGGTATAAAATCAGGGCTAGATGGCTAGATTTTGGTGTCTTCATTTTCTGTCTACAAATTGAATGACTCGGAGCACATCACTTTACCATATTCGATAATTGTCAAGAATAGTGTAACCTGGTAAAGAGGATGTTTATGAGATTAAAATACTTGGTTATTTTTAAAGGAATTTTTTAAATGATTATTTTTTTTACCAGGAACACGAAGCCCTAGTGCAACAACATCTGGGAAGGAAGAGAGTAGCACATCTGGGGAACCCAGCACTGGAGCTACAAGCACAGGAAGTTCAGGTAAGTCAGGATGTGCACTGAGTGCTTGTTAAGTGGGCACAAATATGAAAGCATCTAGGCTGCTGGATAAATCATGAAAATATGCAAAAGACTGAAATTTTGTCTTGATCTCCCAGTCTCCTCCTTCAGAGGAACTAGCATATGTTTCAAGCACTGCTACTGTGTTTATCAGGTACAACAGGAGAGTCCCTGGGTATGATCTCAGGAGCAGTCAGGCACTAGAACTACCAGTGCAGGAAGCCCAGCAGTAAATCAGCGCCTCCTTAGTGATTGTAGCATAATCTAATCCATGTTTTGTCAAGAACCTTGAGTGTAAAATAAGGTCAAGAAAAGGAACAATGGAGAATATTGAAGGAACCTATTACTAGAATAAAATCACATAATGTCCTGGCAAGATGGTTTTCTTCCTAGCTCTCTGTACACTCAGAACCATTTTTCTTACCATTAGCAACAAGAGGAGGAACTGACACAGCTACCACTGTCTCTTCTGCGGAAAACACATCTGGAAGAACAGGTACAGAAGGAGCATTTAAAGGATGAAATCCAGACAGTAACATGACAGCTGATTGCTTAAAAATAGTCAGAGACACAGTTTCCTGGGAAATCTGACCATTATGATTTAGGTGTTGTCAAATCTACAGAAGGTCAGAAATATATCAACAAGTATATGTGAAGTATTTAATATATTTTTGGAAAAAATATTAGTGACATATATTTCACTATGTTCAATTATGGTGAAAGAATGGAGCATATAACTGATATCAAGAGGGGGAAACATTATAATTTGGATTACAAGACAATTCTAGTGAACAGGCAAAAGGACATTGATGTTGAACCTTGAATGTCTTAATGGAATGAGCACGTTATAAGAATTACCTGATTTACATCAATTTACCTTCGGCACTATCTTAAGATATCAGTGAAAATTACAGGATAGATACATCCATTCTTTTTAAAGGCTAAAGAAAATATATTTCAGTTCATATTCACAAAGACACTCTTTTTGATTTTCATAAGCTGCCATTTCCCCCCCTATAAGTAACAGACACACTTGGGTCATCGTCTGGAACAACCCCTGAAGCTCGAGGTAGCAGCACCCCTGGAGGAGAAAGCCCTGGATCCACAGTTTCAGGTGAGTTCCACCTGAAAGGAGCTCCCATCCATGCCCTTCTGCAGCAGATGTAGGTCTGTAAAATCAGGCACCAACTGGGATTACATTATTGAACTAAGAAAAGGTGAAAGGATCATAACCTTCAATTTCCTTATTCTGGAGACACCCAGATACTAATATAGAAGGTGAGAAAACATGCATCCCCCACCCACACCCCATGCCCTGGTTCTTGTTTCCAGGAACCACAGGAGTGTCCACCACTGCCAGCCCTGGGGACTCGGCTAGACCTTTCTCAACCTCTGCTAGCAGCACATCGGGTAAGTGTGAGGGAGAAGTCCATGGGTAAATTGTAAAATAAAGAGTGTATGTATATCCCAAATTCTATTTTCTGGAATGTGGTAAAGAACAGGAAAATCTAGTAAGTGACTTGAGGAAGTGAGCCCAATTCCTGATCAATGGTTTGTCAGGTAGCTGTGTCCCCTCTGGATTAGATGGTCTTTCTATAATCTAATGCAATTTTGAGGATGTCATGTGTTTATGGGCCTTAATAGTTGCAAAACCACCGATTTGGAGTTTCTGAGGCTGTGAGTCTAGAGTGAGACCATAGTTTGTAATTCTGGCTAGAAATTAGAATCAACTACAGAAACCTTTGGAATTTTTCCTTCTCAGTCCCATTGAATATGTAACCCTGGAAAAAGGCCTTTGCATGTGTATATTTTAAAGCCACAGTTGGTTCCGATATGCAGCTTAGTTTAGAGCTACTGTGTTCAACATGGTGAACATTAAAGAAGTAAATAATAAGCAGTGTTATTTGCAAGAATCAGTATGGATTCTAAGTTGAACAAAAATGATGATCAATTTTGCCAATGATTCAAACAGAAATAAAGCAGTATGTATGAAAACTTTTGAAAGGAGAGATGAGCATGATCTATACCACTTAATCAAAGATCATATTATTTATTGTTTTGATTTGATATGCACTAATGGACCATGAGTCGGCACAACAGCCAGATCCCAAAGCAATAAAGTGACATCACCTAAAGGGAACTCGGGTGAATAGAGGATGGCATTCAGAAGTCCTGGCTTTGGTCAAAATGAACCGTCATTTTTGGAAACCTTGCTTATTTTAAAGTAAAGTGTTTTAGATGAAAGTTTGAAGACCCACTTGACCCTTTTCAAGCTTCAGAAAGATGTCTTTGTTAAATAAAATAAAACAACAAAATATTCAAATAATTAACATTAAAAAAATATCATGGGCAACTCTGGGTACTAAGTGGCTGAATTCTTTTACTCAATTTTTACACATTAGAAGAGATTGGATAATTAAATCACACATTGGTAGCAAGGTTCAAGTAGACTTTAGGTGAGAGGTTCCTTTGACGTTTTTCTCAGGCTCTACTGGAACATCAGTTCTCATCACCTCCACAGCTGGAAGTGCAGGCACCACAGCCCCACTGAGCCCCAGCGTCACCAGTCCTGCAGACACGTCAGGTAAGCCCAGTTCATAGCTAATTTCACTGGCCAGAGTCAAGGAACTATTTTCAACAATGTTGCTCAGGATTTTTCCAAATCAAATATCAGACTTAGGAGACAGTTCTTCATATGCAATTAGCATTTAATATCTTTAGACTTTTAGCAAGTTGCTTTCTTAAATTATGTTACAATTACCCATTCCTACTGTCTGATAATTGTAAGCCTCCATCCAATTATTTATTATAGTTCTAAAATAGTTTTGAACTTCATCAGGACAGCTAGAATGTTACCTGGTATAACAGTAGGAAGCAACAATGGAATTACGAGAGCCATGTCTTCCAAACAGGTTAAATAAAGACAGAAGGTAGATCTTACATTTCGCCTCAACAGTAACTCCATTCTGAATAGAGCCTTAGACAAAAAGGCATTTGAAGAGTTATACAGATCAATTCCATGACTTTGGGAAACAGTCAATAATTAATCTTTGCAGTTTTGTAAAGCATTGATATTATATTTGTAAGGCACATTTAAATTTCTTATTTACTCTCAGATATTTTCTTGTATTAAACAAACTTAACACCGTCATGCTTATGAGTCATTTTTTCCATAATATGAGAATATAATTAAAATGTCTGTGGTGGCAAGTTTGGTTTAAAAGAAAAACTACTGAGGCTCGAGGGCATTAGCTGGTAGGTCAGTAGTCTGACCAGTGTGCAAGAGTTCACACCCAACAAAAATCAAGAAAATATGCTGCTGCTTGCACATCAGTTGCTAAATTAGGTCCAGCAATAAAATATTATTGAAAAATATTAAAGCATGTATGATTAGATTGAATACAAACACAACTAAATTAACAACTGTCCCTCTTTCTGTCAGTTATACATTTTAAAGAATTTAAAGTGTCTGCTCCTTGCATTCCATTTTTCTGTGTTTTATTTAGGTGTTAAACTCTTTCTCCCAGTCCTTGCAATCCTCTGCTGAGCTCACCTGCTTCCTCTAAGACCATGGTGCTCAACAGTGTGGTATCTGGACTGGCAGCCTCAGAATGCTGTGGGATCCTGTTAGAAGGGCACATTTCTGGGTCCAACTGCATAGAATCAGAAAGTGTTGGGGCAGAACCCAGCAGACTTTTTAACAAGTATTTTATGGAATCAATGATCCAGTTGGAGAGTAGCTTTCCATAAGTCCCACTCTTCCAACTTCCCTCCCGGGTTTCACTGCACCTATGTCACCTACCCATTTCCCATTATTCAATTGTCACCCAATTTCTGCAGTATTTAAAATGCTTAAGTATTTATAATTTTTTAAGATAAATCAAAACTTCGTATTATTTAGAGGCATTCTTCACATGTATTCACAGGATGTTTGCCATGATTTTATCATCACATCCATGGGCTTACTTTGGTTTTTTCCTACAGTTTTTGGTTAGCTTTGATTTAAAATTTATGACAAATAGTGATTTGAAAAAAATGGGTTTTTTTTACATTATAAATACAGGGTTAAATGATTTAGTTTACACATAGCAGGAAAATAAACAGGGTAATTCACATTCAATCACTAAACTTATCAAATTTTTGGAGTATAACAGTTTATATTCAGAAAATTTTGAATCAGAATTAAATGGCATCAGTGACACCTCAATAAGTGATCTCTTTGTCATCACACAATAAGTCCCATGATCAGAAACAGGTTACTGAAAGTTTGGTGCCCTAATACATGTTCTCAGACCAAGTGAAACAGAATAAAATTTGGTAAATGCAGCATTTAAGTACTATCATCTTCTAACTGCTGAACAGAGATGGACATATTACATGATCTTTGTTTAAGAAGATCTAGATTTACAGTTATTTTATTGTAATTGTCCTTTATAAGTGATTGTTTTTAAAAGAAAGCTTCTAGCATAGAAGAAACAGTAAAATTAGTCTTTTGCATCATCAGTTGAAGCATCTGACTAAAGGAAGTTTATGCGGTTAAATGATGTGATTGATGCATAAGGCAATTTGAAATGCTATTTTCCATCAGTAGGAACAGGAAGCCAAAGTACAACAACCCCCAGTGGGAAGGAGGGCAGCACACCCAGGGAACCCAGCACTGGAGCTACCAGCGGAGAGAACTCAGATGAGTTAGGATGTGCACTTAGTGAATATTATTGGGTAGAAATATGGAAGCATGTAGGCATGAAAATATACATGAAGATTTAAATTTTTCTTAATCTCCCATTGTCTTGCTTCCGAGGAACTAGCATAAGTTGCAAGCCCTGCTACTGTGTTTATCAGGTACAACAGGAGAGTCCTTGAGATCAACCTCAGGAGCAGGCAGCGCAAGTACACCTGCACCTTCAGGCACTGGGGCCACCAGCACTGGAAGTCCAGCAGGTGAGACAGAGCCTCCTTAGTGACTGTGGTGGGGTCTAATGCAAGTTTTGTCCAGATCCCTGAGTGTGAAAAGGAGCACAAGGAACGAAACAATGAAGAATATGGAAGGAACTGATGACTAGAATAGACCATGGAATGTGCTGGCATGAGCTTTTCTTCCTTCCTCTCTGTACACTAAGCACTATTTTTTCTCCCCTTAGCAACAAGAGGAGCAACTGACAGAGCCACCACTGTCTCTGCTGGTGACAACACATCTGGAAGGACAGGTACTGATGGAGCTTAAGGAGCATGAAATTCAGGCAGTAGACATGTGAGCCCTGGGCTCAAATTTAGTCAGAGATGGGGTTTCCTGGGAGTCTCACCATTGTTATTTATATGATGCCAAAAAAACAGAGATAGACTCTGTGTGTGTGTGTGTGTGGGGGGGGTGTATGAGAGGTAGACCTGCATCAGCTACAGGAGAACACAGATGGGGAGACTATTAGATATTTGTTCTGTATCTACTATAGTGTTGGAATATTTGGGGAAAGTAGGAAAAGTTTGGGAAGCATTCATTTTTCAAAGGATAAGTAGCACAGCAATGAAAAAGGAGAAATCTGTAAACAGAATCACAATTCTAATATCAAGAGCCAAGGACTTAGATGGTAAGTCATAAATGGTCTACATGATTGTTACATTTTATTCATAATATTTTTTAAAAGTTCCTATGTTATCTCAGTTAGATGAGTTCACTTACTTACCTGGAGAGAGAAACTGCTGTCTATGAAATTCATAATGTAGATACATCTATTCTAATTCATATAAAGGATACTTTTATGATTTTCCTAAGCTGATATTTCCCCCCAATAAATAATCAGACACACCTGCGACATCATCAGGAGCTACCCCTGAAGCTAGAGATGGCAGCACCCCTGAAGGAGCAGCCACTGGAACCACTGTTTCAGGTGAGGTTTACCAGGTTGGATGTGATACATCAGGACCACCCTATCTGTGTTCTTCTATAGTAGAGGCAGGTCTACAATATTGGGCAGTGACTGGGATTATATAGTGGGTCTAAGGAAAGGTGAAGGGATCACTTGTTTCATTTTTTGGAAAACGCCCAAATACTCACATAGAGAGCAGGAATGACATGCACCCCCCACCTAAGCACTGGTTCCTGTTTACAGGGACCACAGGGGTGTCTGCAGGCTCCACCACTGCCAGCTCTGGAGACTCTGCTAGACCTTCCTCCACCTCTGCTAGCAGTAAATCAGGTATGTACAAGGGAGAATTCCATGAGTGTGCAGGTATAAAACGGTGAGTGAATGCATGTCTCAATTTCTATACTCTAGAGTGTAGTGAAGAACAGAAAGAACTAGTTAGAGATCTGAGAGAGTGAGCCCAACTTTTGACCAACAGTTCAGCAAGTAGGAGCGTGCTGAGTGAAGTAGATGATCTTTCTAAAATCTTATGAAGTTGTCAGGTTTTCTGTGGGTCACAATAGTGTCAGAACTCTGTTCCTGGAACTTCTAAAGCAGTGAGTGTGGAATGGGCCCATAGTTTGCTAAGGTGGCTATAAATTTTAACCAACTTCCAAAAAAATTGGATTGTTTCTTCAGAGTGTCATTGAATGCATGCATGTATTTTAAAGCCTCAGTTTATTGCCATAGGCAGCCTGGGGCAGATACACTAGGTTCAAATAAGTGAACCATAAAGAAGTTGGTAATAAGCAGTCTTATTTGCAAGCAAAATGAATGCACTTCACTAAATGATTCCAAGTCTTACATGATATTATGATTGCTTTTAGGAAATATTAAAACAAAACTGGTTTGATGTCCCAGCTTGACCAGTTTAGGGGACACATTGGGTACTCAATTCAGAGCAGATTATTCTGGCTACAAACAAGGATCGATTTCAAGCAATGCTGCACAACACAATATTTTTCCAAATCAATAATCGGACTCAAAGGGTAGTTTTTCTTACATAATTAAATGTAATAGCCTTTTATAAAGTTACTTTTATAAAACATACCATGTTATAACTATATGTCCCCACTATTTGGTAGTTGGTAGTTCCTATGCAGTTATTTTTAGCCAGGTTTAATTGTTCTTTAAATCCTTCATCACTGAGAACAAGAAAGTCAGCAGATAAAACAGCAGGAACCAATATGGAATTACAAGAGACACAGCTTACAAACAGGCATATCAAAGATATGAGGCAGATCCTAGTCTACCCAGGCAGTCCTGGGTTCCCCTTCACAATACCTTCACTCTGAGTAGAGCCTTATCTACAGGGGCCAAGTACAGGAATATCACAGGCCAGTGGGATGATTTGGAAAATATTCAATATTTAATATTTGTAGTTCAGTAAAAAGTTAATGATATATTTTTTATGGAATATTAAATTTGTTTATATATTGTTTGTGATCAAGTCAAACTTAAACCCCTTGAAGTTACATGCCATTATTCCTGTCAGATAGAAAATACAAATGGCCTCAAGCTGGCAAGGCAGAGGTAGAGTACAGACTACTGAGCCTCATGGGCACTAGCTGGCTCCAGTTCTGTGACCTGCATTGGCAGCTCCCATCCAACAAAACCCAAGGAGAACATGCCTCTGTTTGTTCATTGTTGGCTCAGTATTATCATAGTTAAATCCAGGAATGAAAAGTTTTGATGATATTAAACAAAAAATTTTGATTAAAAACAAGCCAGACTAAATTTGCAATGATCTTCATGTCATCAGTTAGAAATTATAGGGACGTCTGCAGTGTCTTCTCCTTGTATTCCTTTAGCCTGTGTTTTATTCAGGTGTTGCACCCTTTGCCCCAGTCCCTGCAGTCCTCTGCCTAGGTCACCTCTTTCCTCTATAACAAAGGTGCTCTGCTCAAAGTGAGGTTTCTGGATCAACAGCACAGGAATGCTGTGGGATCTTGTTAGATGGCCACATTTCTGGGTCCACCAGCCTAGCATCAAAAGTGTTGGAGTGGAGCCCAACACACTTCTTAACAAGATTTTAGGGAATCAGTGATTCAGTTGGAGAAGTTCCTTTCCACGAGTGACACTTTTTCCCGACTTCCCTCCTAGGTTGCACTCCATCAACGTCAAATGTGAAAGACGTTCTCATAGATTGGTTTTCAACCTTTTGTGCAGTATTTAAAGTACTTACATATTTCTGATGTTTTTAAGATAAATCACACATTTTTGCTATTAAGAAGGCTTTTTCTCATCTAAAGCTAGGATGTCTTTCCATGTGTTTATTAACAAATCCATGGACCTATTTGGGTTCATTCTAGAGTTTTTTGATTAGCTGATGCTTTGATTTATAATTTATGACAAAGAGTCATTTGAATAAACTTCATTTAACATTAAAACTACAGAGCTCAATAATTAGTTTATATGTAGGAGGAAAATAACCTGGGTAATTTTCTTTGGATCAATAAAGTTATTAAAATTTTAGAGTGATGAGCATTTAGTTTATATTCACAAAAATCTAATTCAGAATTAGATGCTAACAATGATATCTAAATAGGTGAACTCTTGTTATCAGACAGTAAGTTCCATAGATCTAGAACACGTTATTGAAAGTTTGGTGCCCAAGTGTGTGCTCCCAGTCTGAATGAAACAAAACAAACATTTGTCAATATAGCACTTTAACACTATCATGTTTTAACTGCTAAATAAAGATGTACAGATTATATGACCATCAGTATTTAAGTTTTACCTCTGGCTTTATTTCATGTTTTTTTATGACTCCATTGTAGTTATACTCAATATTGGGTAATTTTAAAAGAAAGCCTCTACCATAGATGGGAAACCATACAGTTGATTTGACAAAATAAGTTAGAGGTAGGTCTTTTTCTGTATTAGAGTATAAGGAAGTTTATGACATTAAAAGATTTGATTGATGCATAGGCAATTTGAAATGGTGTTTTCCATCAGTAGAAACAGAAGGCCCAAGTGCAACAACCCCCAGTGTGGAGAAGGGCAGCACACCCAGGGAACCCAGCACTGGAGCTACCAGCCAAGAGAACTCAGGTAAGTTAGGAGGTACACTAAGTGAATATTATTGGGTACAAATATGAAAGCATCTAGGCATGAAAATGTATATGAAGATTGAAGTTTGTCTTAATCTCCCAATCTCCTCCTTCTGAGGAACTAGCATAAGTTGCAAGCCCTGCTACTGTGTTTATCAGGTACAACAGGAGAGTCCTTGAGATCAACCTCAGGAGCAGGCAGTGCAAGTACACCTGCACCTTCAGGCACTGGGGCCACCAGCACTGGAAGCCCAGCAGGTAAGACAGAGCCTCCTTAGGGACTGTGGTGGGGTCTAATGCAAGTTTTGTCCAGATCCCTGAGTGTGAAAAGGAGCACAAGGAACGAAACAATGGAGAATATGGAAGGAACTGATGACTAGAATAAAACCATGGAATGTGCTGGCAGGAGCTTTTCTTCTTTCCTCTCTGTACACTAAGCACTATTTTTTTCTCCCCTTAGCAACAAGAGGATCAACTGACACAGCCACCACTGTCTCTGCTGGTGACAACACATCTGGAAGGACAGGTACTGATGGAGCTTAAGGAGCATGAAATCCAGACAGTAGACATATGAGCCCTGGGCTCAAATTTAGTCAGAGACAGGGTTTCCGGGGAGTTTGATAATTGTTATTTATATGAGGCCAAGTATACAGATGATCAGAAGTAGACTGTTTGATACTTGTTCCTACTGTGGTGTTAGAAATTTGTGGAAAGTAGGACAAGTTTGGGAAGCATCCATTTTCAAAGGGTAAGCAGCGGAGCAATTAAGAAGGAAAAATTTGCAAACCGGATCAAAATATAATTGTAATAACAAGAGACAAGTACTTAAATGGTAAATCATACATGTTCTATATGATTGTGACATTTTATTCATAGTGAATGTTTTAATAAAGTTCCTATGTTATCAGAGTTAGATGAGTTCCCTTATTTACCTGGAGAGAGAAATTAAGATGTCTATGAAATTCACAATGTAGATACATCCATTCTAGTTCATATTAAGAAGGACACTTTTTATAATTTTCCTAAGCTGACATTTTCCCCCAATAAATAATCAGACACACCTGCGACATCATCAGGAGCTACCCCTGAAGCTAGAGATGGCAGCACCCCTGAAGGAGCAGCCACTGGAACCAGTGTTTCAGGTGAGGTTTACCAGGTTGGATGTGATACATCAGGACCTCCCTATCTGTGTTCTCCTATAGTAGAGGCAGGTCTACAATATTGGGCAGTGACTGGGATTATATAGTAGGACTAAGGAAAGATGAAGGGATCACTTGTTTCATTTTTTGGGAAAAACCCAAATACTCATATGGAGAGCAGGAATGACATGCACCCCCCACCTAAGCACTGGTTCTTGTTTCCAGGGACCACAGGAGTGTCTGCAGGCTCCACCATTGCCAGCTCTGGAGACTCTGCTAGACCTTCCTCCACCTCTGCTAGCAGTAAATCAGGTATGTACAAGGGAGAATTCCATGAGTGTGCAGGTATAAAACGGTGAGTGAATGCATGTCTCAATTTCTATACTCTAGAGTGTAGTGAAGATCAGAAATAACCAGTCAGAGATCTGAGAGAGTGAGGCCAACTTTTGACCAACAGTTCAGCAAGTATGAGTGTGCTGACTGACTTAGATGTTCTTTATGTAATCTTATGAAGTTGTCAGGTTTTCTGTGGGCCACAGTAGTGTCAGAACTCTGTTCCTGGAACTTCTAAAGCAGTGAGTGTGGAATGGGCCCATAGTTTGCTAAGGTGGCTATAAATTTTAACCAACTTCCAAAAAAATTGGATTGTTTCTTCAGAGTGTCATTGAATGCATGCATGTATTTTAAAGCCTCAGTTTATTGCCATAGGCAGCCTGGGGCAGATACACTAGGTTCAAATAAGTGAACCATAAAGAAGTTGGTAATAAGCAGTCTTATTTGCAAGCAAAATGAATGCACTTCACTAAATGATTCCAAGTCTTACATGATATTATGATTGCTTTTAGGAAATATTAAAACAAAACTGGTTTGATGTCCCAGCTTGACCAGTTTAGGGGACACATTGGGTACTCAATTCAGAGCAGATTATTCTGGCTACAAACAAGGATCGATTTCAAGCAATGCTGCACAACACAATATTTTTCCAAATCAATAATCGGACTCAAAGGGTAGTTTTTCTTACATAATTAAATGTAATAGCCTTTTATAAAGTTACTTTTATAAAACATACCATGTTATAACTATATGTCCCCACTATTTGGTAGTTGGTAGTTCCTATGCAGTTATTTTTAGCCAGGTTTAATTGTTCTTTAAATCCTTCATCACTGAGAACAAGAAAGTCAGCAGATAAAACAGCAGGAACCAATATGGAATTACAAGAGACACAGCTTACAAACAGTCATATCAAAGATATGAGGCAGATCCTATAGTCTACCCAGGCAGTCCTGGGTTCCCCTTCACAATACCTTCACTCTGAATAGAGCCTTATCTACAGGAGCCAAGTACAGGAATATCACAGGCCAGTGGGATGATTTGGGAGATATTCAATATTTAATGTTTGTAGTTCAGTAAAAAGTTAATAATATATTTTTGTGGAATATTAAATTTGTTTATATATTTGTGATTAAGTCAAACTTAAACCCCTTAAAGTTACATGCCATTATTCCTGTCAGATAGAAAATACAAATGGCCTCAAGCTGGCAAGGCAGAGGTAGAGTACAGACTACTGAGCCTCATGGGCACTAGCTGGCTCCAGTTCTGTGACCTGCATTGGCAGCTCCCATCCAACAAAACCCAAGGAGAACATGCCTCTGTTTGTTCATTGTTGGCTCAGTATTATCATAGTTAAATCCAGGAATGAAAAGTTTTGATGATAGTAAACATAGAAAATTTTGATTTAAAAACAAGCCAGACTAAATTTGCAATGATCATCATGTCATCAGTTAAAAATTATAGGGACGTCTGCAGTGTCTTCTCCTTGTATTCCTTTAGCCTGTGTTTTATTCAGGTGTTGCACCCTTTGCCCCAGTCCCTGCAGTCCTCTGCCTAGGTCACCTCTTTCCTCTATAACAAAGGTGCTCTGCTCAAAGTGAGGTTTCTGGATCAACAGCACAGGAATGCTGTGGGATCTTGTTAGATGGCCACATTTCTGGGTCCACCAGCCTAGCATCAAAAGTGTTGGAGTGGAGCCCAACACACTTCTTAACAAGATTTTAGGGAATCAGTGATTCAGTTGGAGAAGTTCCTTTCCACGAGTGACACTTTTTCCCGACTTCCCTCCTAGGTTGCACTCCATCAACGTCAAATGTGAAAGACGTTCTCATAGATTGGTTTACAACCTTTTGTGCAGTATTTAAAGTACTTACATATTTCTGATGTTTTTAAGATAAATCACACATTTTTGCAATTAAGAAGCCTTTTTCTCATCTAAAGTTAGGATGTCTTTCCATGTGTTTATTAACAAATCCATGGACCTATTTGGGTTTATTCTAGAGTTTTTTGTTTAACTGATGATTTGATTTATAATTTGTGACAAAGAGTCATTTGAATAAACTGTATTTAACATTAAAACTACAGAGCTCAACAATGCAGTTTATATATAGGAGGAAAATAACCTGGGTGATTCTCTTTGGATCAGTAAACTTATTAAAATTTTAGAGTGATGAGCATTTAGTTTATATTCATAAAAATCTAATTCAGAATTAGATGCTAACAATGATATCTAAATAGGTGAACTCTTGTTATCAGACAGTAAGTTCCATAAATCTAGAACACATTATTGAAAGTTTGGTGCCCATGTGTGTGCTCCCAGTCTGAATGAAACAAACATTTGTAAATATAGCATTTTAACACTATCATCTTTTAACTGCTAAATAAAGATGTACAGATTATATGACCATCAGTATTTAAGTTTTACCTCTGGCTTTATTTCATGTTTTTTAATGACTCCATTGTAGTTATACTTAATATTGGGTAATTTTAAAAGAAAGCCTCTACCATAGATGGGAACAATACAGTTGATTTGACAAAATAAGTTAGAGGTAGGTCTTTTTCTGTATTAGAGTATAAGGAAGTTTATGACATTAAAAGATTTGATTGATGCATAGGCAATTTGAAATGGTGTTTTCCATCAGTAGGAACAGGAGGCCCAAGTGCAACAACCCCCAGTGTGGAGAAGGGCAGCACACCCAGGGAACCCAGCACTGGAGCTACCAGCCAAGAGAACTCAGGTAAGTTAGGAGGTACACTAAGTGAATATTATTGGGCTCAAATATGCAAGAATCTAGGCATGAAAATGTATATGAAGATTGAAGTTTGTTCTAATCTCCCAATCTCCTCCTTCTGAGGAACTAGCATAAGTTGCAAGCACTGCTACTGTGTTTATCAGGTACAACAGGAGAGTCCTTGAGATCAACCTCAGGAGCAGGCAGTGCAAGTACACCTGCACCTTCAGGCACTGGGGCCACCAGCACTGGAAGCCCAGCAGGTAAGACAGAGCCTCCTTAGGGACTGTGGTGGGGTCTAATCCAAGTTTTGTCAAGATTCCTGAGAGTGAAAATAAGCACAGGGATTGAAACAATGGAGAATATGGAAGGAACTGATGACTAGAATAAAACCATGGAATGTGCTGGCAGGAGCTTTTCTTCCTCTCTATACACTAAGCACTATTTTTTCTCCCATTAGCAACAAGAGGATCAACTGACACAGCCACCACTGTCTCTGCTGGTGACAACACACCTGGAAGGACAGGTACTGATGGAGCTTAAGGAGCATGAAATCCAGACAGTAGACATGAGAGCCCTGGGCTCAAATTGAGTCAGAGATGAGGTTTCCTGGGAGTCTGACCATTGTTATTTATATGAGGCCAATTATACAGAGGTTCTGAAGTTGACTGTTTGATACTTGTTCCTACTGGTGTTAGAAACCTAGTGGAAAGTAGCAAAGTTTGGGAAGCATCCATTTTCAAAGGGAAAGCAGTGGAGCAACTAAGAAGGAAAAATTGGCAAACTGGATCATAATATAATTGTAGTAACGAGACAAGGACTTAGATGGTAAATCATAAATGGTCTATGTGATTGTTACATTTTATTCATAATGAATGTTTTAATAAAGTTCCTATGTTATCAGAGTTAGATGAGTTCCCTTATTTACCTGTGGAGAGAAATTAAGATGTCTATGAAATTCACAATGTAGATACATCCATTCTAGTTCATATAAAGGACAATTTTTTTGATTTTCCTAAGTTGACATTGTCCCTCAATAAATAATCAGGCACGCCTGTGACATCATCGGGAACTACCCCTGAAGCTAGAGATGGCAGCACCCCTGAAGGAGCAGCCACTGGAACCACTGTTTCAGGTGAGGTTTACCAGGTTGGATGTGATGCATCAGGAGCTCCCCATCTGTGTTCTCCTGTAGCAGAGGCAGGTCTACAATGTTGGGCACTGACTGGGATTATATAGCTGGAGTAAGGAAAGGTGAAGGGATCACTTGTTTCATTTTTTTTGGGAAACACCCAAATATTCACATAGAGAGCAGGAACGACATGCACCCCCCCCAATTAAGGCACTGCCTCTTGTTTCCAGGGACCACAGGAGTGTCTTCAGCCTCCACCACTGCCAGCTCTGGAGACTCTGCTAGACCTTCCTCCACCTCTGCTAGCAGTAAATCAGGTATGTACAAGGGAGAATTCCATGAGTGTGCAGGTATAAAATGGTGAGTGAACAGAAAGAACTAGTCAGAGACTTGAGAGACTGAGCCCAACTTATGATCAATATTTTATCTAGTAGAAGTGTGCTGATTGAATTAGATCTTCTTGCTGTAATCTTATGAAGTTGTCAGATTTTCTGTGAGCCCCAATAGTGTTAGAACCCTTTTCCTGGAACTTATGAGGCTGTGACTATGTTATGGAGACATGGTTTGCTAAGCTGGCTATAAATTTTAACCAACTACCAAAAAATTTGGATTGTTGAGAGAATCATTGAATGCGTGCATGTATTTTGAAGCCTCATTTTATTGCAATAGGCAGCCTGGGGCAGATACACTAGGTTCAAATATGGGAACCATAAAGAAGCTGATATTAAGCAATGTTATTGTACAAGCAAAATGAATTTACTTCACTAAAGGATTCTAAATCGTACATGATATTATGATCGCCCCTTGGAAATATTACAACCAACTGGTTGGAAGTCCCAGCTTCAGCAGTTTTGGGGACACATTGGGTACTCAATACAGAGCAGATTATACTGGCTACAAACAAGGATCTGATTTCAAGCAATGCTGCATAACACAATATTTTTCCAAATTAATAATAAGACTCAAGTGGTAGTTCTTACGTAATTAAAATGTAATAGCCTTTTATAAAGTTACTTTTGTAAAACATACCATGTTAGAACTATATGCCCCCACTACCTGGTAGTTGGTAGCTCCTATGCAGTTATTTTTAGCCAGGTTTTAAATTTTTATTTATCCTTCATCACTGAGAACTAGAAGGTCAGCAGATACAACAGCAGGAATCAACAATGAAATTACAAGAGACACAGCTTACAAACAAGCGGATCAAAGATATGAGGCACATCCTATACTGTACACAGGCAGTCCTGGGTTCCCCTCCACAATACCTCCACTCTGAGTAGAGCCTTAGCTACAGGGGCCAAGTCTAGGAGTCACACAGGCCAGTGGGATGACTTTGGGAAATATTCAGTATTTAATATTTGTAGTTAAGTAAAAAGTTAATGATATATTTTAATGGCATATTAACTATTTTTAATGTTGTTTGTGCTTAAATCCCTTGAAATTACATGTCATTATTTCTATCAGATGGGAAAATATGAATGGCCAAGCTGGCAAGGCAGGGGTAGAGTACAGCCTGCTGAGTCTCATGGGCACTAGCTGGCCCTAGTTCTGGGACCTGCATTGGGAGCTCCTATCCAACAAAAGCCAAGGAGAACATGCCTGTGTTTGTTCATTGTTGGCTCGGTATCATCACAGTTATATACAAGAATGAAATGTTTTACGATATTAAACGTAGATAATTTTCATTAAAAATAAGCAAAACTAAATTTGCAATGGTCCTTATGTCATCAGTTAAAAACTACAGGGACCTCTGAAGTGTCTTCTCCTGAATTCCCTCAGCCTGTATTTTATTCAGGTGTTGTACCCTTTGCCCCAGTCCCTTCAGTCCTCTGCCTTGGTTACCTCCTTCCTCTAACACCATGGTGCTCTACTCAAAGTGGGGTTTCTGGATCAACAGCACAGGAATCCTGTTGGATTCTGTTAGATGGCCACATTTCTGGATCCATCAGCCTAGCATCAAAAGTGTTGGAGTGGAGCCCAGTGGACTTCTTAACAAGGTTTATAGGGAATCAGTGATCCAGTTGGAAAAGTACCTTTGCACGATTCACACTTTTTCCCAGCATCCCTCAGAGGTTGCACTCTATGAACGTCATATGTGAATGACTTTCTCATAGATGAGTTTTCAGTCTTTTGTGCAGTATTTAAAGTACTTTAAATATTTCTGATTTTTTTAAAGTTAAATTACACATTTTTGCTATGAAGAGGGTTTTTCTCATGTACAGATAAGTATGTTTCCATGTTTTTATTAACAAATCCTTGGGTCTATTTTGGTTTTATTCTACATTTTTTTATTAGATGATGCTTTGATTTAAAATTTATGACAGTCATTTGAATAAACTTTATTTAACATTAAAAGTACAAGGTTTAATAATGTAGTTTATAGATAGGGGGAAATAAACTGGGTAATTCTCATTGGATCAGTAAATTCATTAAAATCTTAGAGTGACTAGCATTATATTACATTCACAATAATCTGATTTAGAGTTACATACTAACAATGATATCTCAATAGGTGATAACTTGTTATTATCATATAGTAATTCCATAGATCTGGAACAGGTAATTGAAAGTTTGGTTCCCAGTGTGTGCTCAAAGACTGAATGAAAGAAAGCAAACACTTGTAAATATACCATTTTAACACTATCATCTTTTAATTGCTAAATAAAAATGTGAAGATTATATAATCCTCACTAATTAAGTTTTTCCTCTGGCTTTATTTCAATTTTTTCATTTTAAATAATTGCATTGTAGTTATACTTAATATTGAGTAATAGTAAAAGAAAGCCTCTACTATAGATGGGAAACTGAATACTCAGTTGATTTGTCAAATTACCTGATTACCAGAATCAATTAACAGTGTAAAGTAGTTTATGATGTTAAAAGATTTGATTGATGTGCAAGGCAATTTTGAATGCTATTTTCCATCAGTAGGAACAGGAGGCCCAAGTGCAACAACCCCCAGTGGGGAGGAGGGTAGCACACCCAGGGAACCCAGCACTGGAGCTACCAGCCAAGAGAACTCAGGTAAGTTAGGAGGTACACAAAGTGAATATTATTGGGTACAAATATGAAAGCATCTAGGCAAGAAAATGTATATGAAGATTGAAGTTTGTCTTAATCTCCCAATCTCCTCCTTCCGAGGAACTAGCATAAGTTGCAAGCCCTGCTACTGTGTTTATCAGGTACAACAGGAGAGTCCTTGAGATCAACCTCAGGAGCAGGCAGTGCAAGTACACCTGCACCTTCAGGCACTGGGGCCACCAGCACTGGAAGTCCAGCAAGTAAGACAGAGCCTCCTTAGGGACTGTGGTGAGGTCTAATGCAATTTTGTCAAGATCCCTGAGTATGAAAATGCGAATGAGGAATGAAATAATGGAGAATATGGAAGGAACTGATGACTAGAATAAAACCACGGGATACACTGACATGTGTTTTTCTTTCTTCCTCTCTGTACACTAAACACTATTTTTTCTCCCATTAGCAACAAGAGGAGCAACTGACACAGCCACCACTGTCTCTGCTGGTGAAAACACACCTGGAAGGACAGGTACTGATGGAGCTTAAGCAGCATGAAATCCAGGCAGTAGACATGAGAGCCCTGTGCTCAAATTTAGTCATAGTACGTGCGAATATGACCATTGTTATTTATATGATGCCAAGTATGCAGGGGATCAGGAATGCTAGATACTTGTTATTTAACTACTCTGGTGTTAGAAACTTTGTGGCAACTAGGAAAAGTTTGGGAAGAATCCATTTGCAAAGGTTAAGCAGCACAGGAATGAAGAAGAGGGAAATTTGCAAACCAGATAATAATATAATTATAATTACAAGACACAAGGACTTAGACATAAATCATAAATTGTCTATATGATTGTTACATTTTATTAATAATTAATATTTTAATAAAGTTCCTATGTTATCAGAGCTAGATTAGTTCCCTTATTTACCTGGAGAGAGAAATTAAGCTATCTGTGAAATTCACAATGTAGATACATCCATTCCGGTTCCTAAAAAGAAGGACATTTTTTGATTTTTCTCAAGCTGATATTTTCCCCCAATAAATAATCAGGCACACCTGCGGCATCATCGGGAGCTACCCCTGGAGGAGCAGCCACTGGAACCATTGTTTCAGGTGAGGTGTGAGGTATTGGATACGATATATGAGAAGCTCCCCATCTGTGTTCTTCTGTAGCAGCTGCAGGTCTAAAATATTGGGCACTAACTGGGATTATATAGCAGGTCTAAGGAAAGGTGAAGGGATCACTTGTTTCATTTTTTGGGGGGAAACACCCAAATACTCACATGGAGAGCAGGAATGACACACATCCCCCACCTAAGCACTGATGCTTGTTTCTAGGGACCACAGGAGTGTCTGCAGGCTCCACCACTTCCAGCTCTGGAGACTCTGCTAGACCTTCCTCCACCTCTGCTAGCAGTAAACCAGGTATGTACGCGGAAAAATTCATGAGTTTGAAGGAATAAAATGGTGAGTGAATGCATGTCTCAATTTGTGTACTGTAGAGTGTGGTGAAGAACAGAAAGAACTAGTCAGAGACTTGAGAGAATGAGCCCAACTTTGGACCAACAGTTTAGCAAGTAGGAGCGTGCTGAGTGAAGTAGATGATCTTTCTAAAATCTTATGAAGTTGTCAGGTTTTCTGTGGGCCACAAGAGTGTCAGAACTCTTTTCCTGCAACTTCTGAAGCAGTGAGTCTGGAATGGGCCCATGGTTTTCTAAGCTGGCTATAAATTTTAGCCAACTATTGAAAAATTCGTATTACTTATGTGAGAATCATTGAATGTGTGCATGTATTTTCAAGCCTCAGTAGATGCAAGAGGCAGCCTGGGTCAGATACACTAGGTTCAAATATGTGAACCATAAAGAAGTTGGTGATAAGCAGTCTTATTTTGCAAGCAAAATGTATGTACTTCACTAAAGGAGTGTAAGTCTTACATGATATTATGATCAATTCTTGGAAATATTGAAAACAACAGGTTGAAAGTTCCAGCTTGACCAATTTTGGGGACACCCTTGGTACTAGTTCAAAGCAAATCCTACTGGCTATAAACAAGGATCTGATTTCAAGTAATGCTGCTCAACACAATATTTTTCCAAATCAGTCTTATGTAATTAAAATGTAATAGCCTTTTATCAAGCTACTTTTATAAAACATACCATGTTATAATTATATACCCCAACTACTTGGTAGTTGGTAGCTCCCATGCAGTTATTTTTAGCCAAGATTTATTTTTTTTTTTATCCTTCATCACTGAGAACTAGAAGGTCAGCAGATACAACAGCAGGAACCATCAATGGAATTACAAGAGACACAGTTTGCAAACAGGTGGATCAAAGATATGAGGTAGATCCTATAATGTACACAGGCAGACTGGTGTTTCCTCCACAATACCTCCACTCTGAGTAGAGCCTTAGCTACAGGGGCCATGTCTAGGAGTAACACAAACCAGTGGGATGACTTTGGGAAATATTTAGTATTTAATATTTATAATTAAGTAAAAAGTTAATGAAATATTTTTATGGCATATTAATTTTTTAATGTCATTTGTGATTAAGTCACACTTAAACCACTTGAAATTACATGTCATTATTTCTATCAGATGAGAAAATACAAATGGCCTCAAGCTGGCAAGACAGGGGTAGAGTTCAGACTGCTGAGCCTCATGGGCACTAGCTGGCCCCACTTCTGGGACCTGGGTTGGGAGCTCCTAGACAACAAAGACAAAGAGAATGTGTTTGTTTATTGTTGGCTCAGTATTATCACAGTAAGATACAGGAATGAAATGATTTGACAATATGAAACATAGATAATTTTTATTAAAACCAAGCAAGATTAAATTTGCAATGGTCCTCATGTCATCAGTTAAAAATCCATAGAAACCTCTGAATGTCTTCTCCTTGCATTACCTTAGCCTGTACTTTATTCAGGTGTTCTACCCTTTGCCCCAGTCTCTGCAGTCCTCTTCCTAGATCTCCTCTTTCATCTAACACATGGTGCTCTGCTCAAAGTTTGGTTTCTTGATAAGCAGTGCTGGTATCCTGTAGGATCCTATTAGATGGCTGCATATCTGGGTCCACCAGCGTAGAATCAACAGTGTTGGTGTGGAGCCCAGCAGACTTCTTAACAAGGATTTTAAGGAATCAGTGATTCAGTTGGAGAAGTACCTTTCCCCAATTCACACTTTCTCCCAACTTTCCTCCCAGGTTGCACTCCATCAATGTCATATGTGAATGCCTTTCTCATTGATCAGTTTTCAGCCACTTTCTGCAGTATTTAAAATACTTAAATATTTCTGATTTTTTTAAAAGATAAATCACACATTTTTGCTATCAAGAGGGTTTTTTTATGTAGAATGGGTGTCTTTTGATGGCTTTTATTAACAAAAGCATGGGCTTATTTTAGTTTTATTCTACAGTTTTTTCATTAGATGATGCTTTGATTAGTAATACATGACAGTCATTTGAATAAACTTTATTTAACATTAAAACTACAGGGTGCAATGATGTAGTTTATACTTAGGGGGAAATAAACTGGTAATAGGTATTGGATCAGTAAACTTATTAAAATTTTAGAGTGAGCATATAGTTGTTATTCACAAAACTCTGATTCAGAATTACATGTTAACAATGATATCTCAATAGGTGATCTCTTGTTGTAAGCCCCATAGATCTAGAACAGATTATTAAAATTTTGGCTGCCAATTGTGTGCTTGCAGGTGGAAAGAAACAAACAAACATTTGTAAATCTAGCATTTTAACACTATTATTTTAAACCGATAAATAAAGATGTAGAGATTATATGATCTTCACTATTTATATGTCATCTGTGGCTTTTCATGTTTTTTTTTGGTTTATGACTGTATTATAGTTAGACTTAATATTGGGTAATTGTAAAAGAAAGCCTCTATCATAGATGGGAAAGCATACAAATAGTTGGTTTGCCAAATAAGTTACATTTTGTACTTTTCTTGCATCAGAGTGTAAGGAAATTTAAGATGTTAAAAGATTTGATTGATGCACAAGGCAATTTGAAATGCTATTTTCCATCAGTAGGGACAGAAGGCCCAAGTGCAACCACACCCAGTGGGAAGGAGGGCAACACACCCAGGGAACCCAGCACTGAAAATACCAGTCCAGGCAACTCAGGTAAGTTAGGATGTGCACTTACTGAATATTATTGGGTAGAAATATGGAAGCATGTAGGCATGGAAATGTACATGGAGATTGAAATTTGTCTTAATCTCTCAATCTCCTGCTTCTGAGGATCTAGCATAAATTGCAAGCATTGCTACTGTGTTTATCAGGTACAACAGGAGAGTCCTTGAGATCAACCTCAGGAGCAAGTACACCTGCACCTTCAGGCACTGGGGCCACCAGCACTGGAAGCCCAGCAAGTAAGACAGAGCCTCCTTAGGGACTGTGGTGGGGTCTAATCCAAGTTTTGTCAAGATTCCTGAGAGTGAAAATAAGCTCAGGGATTGAAACAATGGAGAATATGGAAGGAACTGATGACTAGAATAAAACCATGGAATGTTCTGGTAGGAGCTTTTCTTCCTCTCTGTACACTAAGCACTATTGTTTCTCCCATTAGCAACAAGAGGAGCAACTGACACAGCCACCACTGTCTCTGCTGGTGACAACACATCTGGAAGGACAGGTACTGATGGAGCTTAAGCAGCATGAAATCCAGGCAGTAGACATCTGAGCCCTGGGCTCAAATTGAGTCAGAGATGAGGTTTCCTGGGAGTCTGACCATTGTTATTTATATGAGGCCAAGTATACAGAGGTTCTGAAGTAGACTGTTTGATACTTGTTCCTACTGGTGTTAGAAACCTAGTGGAAAGTAGCAAAGTTGGGAAGCATCCAGTTTCAAAGGGAAAGCAGTGGAGCAACTAAGAAGGAAAAATTGGCAAACTGGATCATAATATAATTGTAATAATGAGACAAGGACTTAGATGGTAAATCATAAATGGTCTATGTGATTGTTACATTTTATTCATAATGAATGTTTTAATAAAGTTCCTATGTTATCAGAGTTAGATGAGTTCCCTTATTTACCTGGAGAGAGAAATTAAGATGTCTATGAAATTCACAATGTAGATACATTCATTCTAGTTCATATAAAGGACAATTTTTTTGATTTTCCTAAGCTGACATTGTCCCTCAATAAAAAATCAGGCACGCCTGTGACATCATCGGGAACTACCCCTGAAGCTAGAGATGGCAGCACCCCTGAAGGAGCAGCCACTGGAACCAGTGTTTCAGGTGAGGTTTACCAGGTTGGATGTGATACATTAGGACCTCCCTATCTGTGTTCTCCTGTAGCAGCTGAAGGTCTACAATATTGGGCACTGACTGGGATTATATAGTAGGACTAAGGAAAGATGAAGGGATCACTGGTTTCATTTTTTGGGAAAAACCCAAATACTCATATGGAGAGCAGGAATGACATGCACCCCCCACCTAAGCACTGGTGCTCGTTTCCAGGGACCACAGGAGTGTCTGCAGGCTCCACTACTACCAGCTCTGGAGACTCTGCCAGACCTTCCTCCACCTCTGCTAGCAGTAAACCAGGTATGTACGCGGAAAAATTCATGAGTTTGAAGGAATAAAATGGTGAGTGAATGCATGTCTCAATTTGTGTACTGTAGAGTGTGGTGAAGAACAGAAAGAACTAGTCAGAGACTTGAGAGAGTGAGCCCAACTTTTGACCAACAGTTTAGCAAGTAGGAGTGTGCTGAGTGAAGTAGATGATCTTTCTAAAATCTTATGAAGTTGTCAGGTTTTCTGTGGGCCACAATAGTGTCAGAACTCTTTTCCTGCAACTTCTGAAGCAGTGAGTCTGGAATGGGCCCATGGTTTTCTAAGCTGGCTATAAATTTTAGCCAACTATTGAAAAATTCGTATTACTTATGTGAGAATCATTGAATGTGTGCATGTATTTTCAAGCCTCAGTTGATGCAGGAGGCAGCATGGGTCAGATACACTAGGTTCAAATATGTGAACCATAAAGAAGTTGGTAATAAGCATTCTTATTTGCAAGCAAAATGAATGTACTTCAATAAAGATTCTAAGTCTTATACGATATTATGATCTCTTTTTGGAAATACTGAAACCTAATTGTTAGAAGTCCCTGCTTGACCAATTTTGGGGACACATTGGGTATTTAGTTCAGAGAAGATTACACTGGCTACAAACAAGGATCTGATATCAAAGTATGCTGCTCATCACAATATTTTTCCAAATCAATCTTTTATAATTAATTTGTAATAGCCTTTTATTAAGTCATTTTTGTAAAACATAGTATGTTATAACTATGTCCCTACTAGCATGTAGTTGGTAGCTCCCATGCAGTTATTTTTAGCCAGGTTTTAAAATATTTTTTTTTTATCCTTCATCACTGAGAACAAGAAGGTCAGCAGATACAACAGCAGGAACCATCAATGGAATTACAAGAGATAGTTTTTAAACAGGTGGATCAAAGACATGAGGCACATCCTAAAATGTACACAGGCAGTCCTGGGTTCCCATTCACAATACCTCCACTCTGAGTATAGCCTTAGCTACAGGGGCCAAGTCTAGGAGTTACACAGGCCAGTGAAATGACTTTGGGACATAATCAGTATTTAATATTTGTAGTTCAGTAAAAAGTTAATGATATATTTTATGGCATATTAACTATTTTAATATGTCATTTGTGATTTAGTCACACTTAAATCCCTGAAGTTACATGTCATTATTCTATCAGATGGGAAAATATGAATGGCCTCGAGCTGGCAAGAGACGAGTAGAGTACAGACTGCTGAGCCTCATGGGCACTAGCTGGCCCCACTTCTGGGACCTGGGTTGGGAGCTCCTATCCAACAAATCCAAAGAGAATGTGTTTTTCATTGTTGGCTCAGTATTATCACAGTTAGATCCAAGAATGAAATGTTTTTGACAATATGAAACATAGATGATTTTGATTAAAACCAAGCAAGACTAAATTTGCAATGGTCCTCATGTCATCAGTTAAGTTATAGGGACCTCTGAATGTCTTCTCCTTGCATTACCTTAGCCTGTCCTTTATTCAGGTGTTCTACCCTTTGCCCCAGTCCCTGCAGTCCTCTGCCTAGTTCTCCTCTTTCATCTAACACATGGTGCTCTGCTCAAAGTTTGGTTTCTTGATAAGCAGTGCTGGTATCTTGTAGGATCCTATTAGATGGCTGCATTTCTGATTCTATCAGGGTAGAATCAATAGCGTTGGTGTGGAGCCCAGCAGACTTCTTAACAAGGTTTTTAGGGAATCGGTGATCCAGTTGGAGAAGTACCTTTTTACAATTCACACTTTTTCCCAACTTTCCTCCCAGGTTGCACTCCATCAATGTCATATGTGAATGCCTTTATTATTGATAAGTTTTCAGCCAGTTTCTGCAGTATTTAAAATACGTAAATACTTCTGATTTTTTAAAGATAAATCACACATTTTTGCTATTAAGAGGGTTTTTCTCATGTACAATGTGTTTGTTAACAAATGCATGGGCTTATTTTAGTTTTATTTTACAGGTTTTTGATTGAGTGATGCTTTGATTTGTAATATATGACAAAGAGTCATTAGAATAAACTTTATTTAACATTAAAACAACAGGGTGCAATGAAGTAGTTTATACATAGGGGAAAATAAACTGCGTAATACTTATTGGATCAGTAAACTTATTTAAATTTAGAATGAGCATTTAGTTTCTATTCACAAAAATAAGATTCAGAATATTACATGCTAACAATGATATCTCAATAGGTGATCTCTTGTTGCTAGCAGACAGTAAGCCCCTTAGATCTGGAACAGGTTATTGAAAGCTTGGTTTCCAATTGTGTGCTCGAAGACTGAATGAAACAAACATTTGTAAATATAGCATTTTAACATTATCATCGTTTAACTGCTAAGTAAAGATGTACAGATTATATGACCTTCGCTATATTTTATCTGTGGCTTTTTTCATGTTTATTGTTTATGACTATATTGTAGTTATACATAATATTGGGTAACTGTCAAAGAAAGCCTCTACCATAGATGGGAAACCATACAGTTGATTTGCCAAATAAGTAGAGTTTGGTTTTTTCCAGCATTAGTTAGACTGAAAGGAAGTTTATAATATTAAAAGATTTGATTGATGCATAAGGCAACATGAAATGGTGTTTTCCATCAGTAGGAACAGGAGGCCCAAGTGCAACAACCCCCAGTGTGGAGAAGGGCAGCACACCCAGGGAACCCAGCACTGGAGCTACCAGCCAAGAGAACTCAGGTAAGTTAGGAGGTACACAAAGTGAATATTATTGGGTACAAATATGAAAGCATCTAGGCAAGAAAATGTATATGAAGATTGAAGTTTGTCTTAATCTCCCAATCTCCTCCTTCCGAGGAACTAGCATAAGTTGCAAGCCCTGCTACTGTGTTTATCAGGTACAACAGGAGAGTCCTTGAGATCAACCTCAGGAGCAGGCAGTGCAAGTACACCTGCACCTTCAGGCACTGGGGCCACCAGCACTGGAAGCCCAGCAGGTAAGACAGAGCCTCCTTAGGGACTGTGGTGGGGTCTAATGCAAGTTTTGTCCAGATCCCTGAGTGAAAATGAGCACGAGGAATGAAACAATGGAGAATATGGAAGGAAATGATGACTAGAATAAAACCATGGAATGTGCGGGCATGAGCTTTTCTTCCTTCCTCTCTGTACACTAAGCATTATTTTTTTCTCCCATTAGCAACAAGAGGAGCAACTGACACAGCCACCACTGTCTCTGCTGGTGACAACACATCTGGAAGGACAGGTACTGATGGAGCTTAAGGAGCATGAAATCCAGGCAGTAGACATGTGAGCCCTGTGCTCAAATTTAGTCAGAGGTGGGGTTTCCTAGGAGTCTGACCATTGTTATTTATATGATGCCAAATATACAGATGATCAGAAGTAGATTGCTAGGTATTTGTTATGTACTTACTGTGGTGTTATAAACTTTGTTGAATCTAGGCAAAGTTTGGGAAGCATTCATTTTCAAAGGATAAGCAGCACAGCAATGAAGAAGTGGAAATATGCAAACTGGATCATAATATAATTGTGAGAACAAGAGATAAGGACTTAGATTGTAAATCATAAATGGTCTATATGATTGTTACATTTTATTAATATAGAAACTTTATTAAAATATTCATTATTATCTCAGATAAGTTACTTATTTACCTGGAGAGAGAAATTAAAATGTTTGTGAAATTCACAATGTAGTTACATCCATTCTAGTTCATATAAAGAAAGACACTTTTTTTGATTTTCCTAAGCTGACATTGTCCCCCAATAAATAATCAGGCACACCTGCGACATCATCGGGAACTACCCCTGAAGCTAGAGATGGCAGCACCCCTGAAGGAGCAGCCCCTGGAACCAGTGTTTCAGGTGAGGTTTACCAGGTTGGATGTGATACATTAGGACCTCCCTATCTGTGTTCTCCTGTAGCAGAGACAGGTCTACAATATTGGGCACTGACTGGGATTATATAGTAGGACTAAGGAAAGATGAAGGGATCACTGGTTTCATTTTTTGGGAAAAACCCAAATACTCATATGGAGAGCAGGAATGACATGCACCCCCCACCTAAGCACTGGTGCTCGTTTCCAGGGACCACAGGAGTGTCTGCAGGCTCCACTACTGCCAGCTCTGGAGACTCTGCTAGACCTTCCTCCACCTCTGCTAGCAGTAAACCAGGTATGTACAAGGGAGAATTCATGAGTTTGAAAGAATAAAATGGTGAGTGCATGTCTCAATTTGTGTACTGTAGAGTGTGGTGAAGAACAGAAAGCACTACTCAGAGACTTGAGAGAGTGAGCCCAACTTTCAGCCAACAGTTTAGCAAGTAGGAGTGTGCCGAGTGAAGTAGATGTTCTTTCTATAAACTTATGAAGTTGTCAGATTTTCTGTGAGCCACAATAGTATCGGAACTCTTTTCCTGCAACTTCTGAAGCAGTGAGTCTGGAATGGGCCCTTAGTTTTCTAAGCTGGCTATAAATTTTAACCAACTACCAAAAGTTTTAGATTGTTGTGAGAATCATTGAATGTGTGCATGTATTTTCAAGCCTCAGTCGATTTCAATAGCCAACCTGGGTCAGATACACTAGGTTCAAATATGTGAACCATAAAGAAGTTGGTAATAAGCATTCTTACTTGCAAGCAAAATGAATGTACTTCAATAAAGATACTAAGTCTTATACGATATTATGATCTCTTTTTGGAAATACTGAAACCAAAATGTTAGAAGTTCCTGCTTGACCAATTTTGGGGACATGTTGGGTATTTAGTTCAGAGCAGATTACACTGGTTACAAACAAGGATCTGATATCAAAGTATGCTGCTCATCACAATATTTTTCCAAATCAATCTTTTGTAATTAAAATGTAATAGCCTTTTATCAAGTCACTTTTGTAGAACATAGCATGTTAGAATTATATGTCCCTACTAGCATGTAGTTGGTAGCTCCCTTGCAGTTATTTTTAGCCAGGTTTTAAAATATTTTTTTTTATCCTTCATCACTGAGAACAACAAGGTCAGCAGATAGAATATCGGGAACCAACAATGGAATTTTAAGAGACACAGCTTACAAACAGGTGGATCAAAGACATGAGGCACGTCCTAAACTGTACACAGGGTGTCCTGGGTTCCCCTCCACAATACCTCCACTCTGAGTAGAGCCTTAGCTACAGGGGCCAAGTCTAGGAGTCACACAGGCCAGTGGGATGACTTTGGGAAATATTCAGTATTTAATATTTGTAGTTCAGTAAAGAGTTAATGATATATTTTTATGGCATATTAAATATTTTTAATATGTAATTTGTGATTAAGTCACACTTAAATCCCTGAAGTTACATGTCATTATTTCTATCAGATGGGAAAATATGAATGGCCTAGAGCTGGCAAGACAGGGGTAGAGTACAGACTGCTGAGTCTTATGGGCACTAGCTGGCCCCAGTTCTGGGACTTGTGTTGGGAGCTCCTATCCAACAAAGCCAAAGAGAATGTGTTTTTCATTGCTGGTTCAGTATTATCACAGTAAGATACAGGAATGAAATGATTTGACAATATGAAACATAGATAATTTTGATTAAAACCAAGCAAGACTAAATTTGCAATGGTCCTCATGTTATCAGTTAAAAATTATGGGGACCTCTAAATGTTTCTCCTTGCATTCCCTTAGCCTGCGCTTTATTCAGGTGTTCTACCCTTTGCCCCAGTCCCTGCAGTCCTCTGCCTAGATCACCTCCTTCTTCTAATACCATGGTGCTCTGCTCGAAGTGGGCTTTCTGGATCAGCAGCACAGGAATCCTGTAGATTCCTATTAGATGGCCACATTTCTAGGTCTACCAGCGTGGAATCAACAGCATTGGTGTACAGCCCAGCAGACTTCTTAACAAGGTTTTTAGGGAATCGGTGATCCAGTTGGAGAATTACCTTTCCACAATTCACATTTTTTTCCTAACTTTCCTCCCAGGTTGCACTCCATCAATGTCATATGTGAATGCCTTTCTCTTTGATCAGGTTTTAGCCAGTTTCTGCAGTATTTAAAATACTTAAATACTTCTGATTTTTTAAAGTTAAATCACACATTTTTGCTATTAAGAGGGTTTTTTCTTATGTACAGTAGGTGTCTTTCCATGTTTTTATTAACAAATGCATGGGCTTATTTAAGTTTTAATCTACAGTTTTCTGATTAGGGGATGCTTTTATTTGTAATATATGACAAAGAGTCATTAGAATAAATTTTATTTAACATTAAAATAAGAGGGTTCAACGATATAGTTCATACATAGGGGAAAATAAACTGGGTAATATTTATTGGATCAGGAAACTTATTAAAAGTTTAGAGTGATCATTTAGTTTATATTCACAAAAATCTGATTCAGAATGACATGCTAACAATGATATCTCAATAGGTGATCTCTTGTTGTTATCAGACAGTAAGCCTCTTAGATCTGGAAAAGGTTATTGAAAGTTTGGTTTCCAATTGTGTGCTCGAAGACTGAATGAAACAAACATTTGTAAATATAGCATTTTAACACTATCATCTTTTAACTTCTAAATAAAGATGTACGGATTATATGATCTTCACTATTATTTTACCTGTGGCTTTTTTCATGTGTTTTTTGTTTATGACTATATTGTAGTTGTACATAATATTGGGTAATTGTCAAAGAAAGCCTCTACCATAGATGGGAAACCATACAGTTGATTTGCCAATTAAGTTAGAGGTTGGTCTTTCCCTGAATCAATTAGAGTGTATGGAAGTTTATGACATTAAAAGATTTGATTGATGCATAAGGCAACATGAAATGGTGTTTTACATCAGTAGGAACAGGAGGCCCAAGTGGAACAACCCCCAGTGTGGAGAAGGGCAGCACACCCAGGGAACCCAGCACTGGAGCTACCAGCCAAGAGAACTCAGGTAAGTTAGGAGGTACACTAAGTGAATATTATTGGGCTCAAATATGCAAGAATCTAGGCAAGAAAATGTATATGAAGATTGAAGTTTGTCTTAATCTCCCAATCTCCTCCTTCCGAGGAACTAGCATAAGTTGCAAGCCCTGCTACTGTGTTTGTCAGGTACAACAGGAGAGTCCTTGAGATCAACCTCAGGAGCAGGCAGCGCAAGTACACCTGCACCTTCAGGCACTGGGGCCACCAGCACTGGAAGCCCAGCAAGTAAGACAGAGCCTCCTTAGGGACTGTGGTGGGGTCTAATGCAAGTTTTGTCCAGATCCCTGTGTGTGAAAAGGAGCACGAGGAACGAAACAATGGAGAATATGGAAGGAACTGATGACTAGAATAAAACCATGGAATGTGCGGGCATGAGCTTTTCTTCCTCTCTGTATACTAAGTACTATTTTTTTCTCCCATTAGTAACAAGAGGATCAACTGACACAGCCACCACTGTCTCTGCTGGTGAAAACACACCTGGAAGGACAGGTACTGATGGAGCTTAAGGAGCGTGAAATCCAGGCAGTAGACATGTGAGCCCTGTGCTCAAATTTAGTCAGAGATAGCCTTTCCTGGGAGTCTGATAATTGTTATTTACATGAGGCCAAGTATACAGAGGTTCAGAAGTAGAAGCTAGATATTTGTTATGTACCTACTGTGGTGTTATAAGCTTTGTGGAATGTAGACAGTTTGGGAAGCATTCATTTTCAAAGGATAAGCAGCACAGCAATGAAGAAGTGGAAATTTGCAAACTGTATAATAATATAATTGTAATAACAAAAGACAAAAGACTTAGATGGTAAATCATAAATGGTCTATGTGATTGTTACATTTTATTCATAATGAATATTTTAATAAAGTTCCTATGTTATCTCATTTAGAGAAATTAAGATGTCTATGAAATTCACAATATAGATACATCCATTCCAGTTCATATTAAGAAGGACACTTTTTTTGATTTTCCTAAGCTGTTATTTTCCCCCAATAAATAATCAGGCACACCTGAGGCATCATCAGAAGCTACCCCTGAAGCTAGAGATGGCAGCACCCCTGGAGGAGCAGCCACTGGAACCAGTGTTTCAGGTGAGGTTTTCAAGGTTGGATGTGATGCATCAGGACCTTCCCATCTGTGTTCTCCTATAGTAGAGGCAGGTCTACAATATCAGGCACTGACTGGGATTATATAATGGAACTAAGGAAAGATGAAGGGATCACATGTTTCATTTTTTGGGAAACACCCAAATATTCACATAGAGAGCAGGAACGACATGCACCCCCCCCCCCAATTAAGGCACTGCCTCTTGTTTCCAGGGACCACAGGAGTGTCTGCAGGTTCCACCACTGACAGCTCTGGAGACTCTGCTAGACCTTCCTCCACCTCTGCTAGCAGTAAATCAGGTATGTACAAGGGAGAATTCCATGAGTGTGCAGGTATAAAATGGTGAATGATTGCATGTCTCAATTTCTATACTATAGAATGTGGTGAAGAACAGAAAGCACTACTCAGAGACTTGAGAGAGTGAGCCCAACTTTCAACCAATAGTTTAGCAAGTAGCAGTGTGCTGAGTGAAGTAGATTTTCTTTCTATAATCTCATGAAGTTGTCAGATTTTCTGTGAGCCACAATAGTGTCAGAACTCTTTTCCTGGAACTTCTGAAGCAGTGAGTCTGGAATGGGCCCATGGTTTTCTAAGCTGGCTATAAATTTTAACCAACTATCCCAAATTTTAGATTGTTTCTTGAGAGAATCATTGAATGTGTGCAAGTATTTTAATGCCTCAGTTGATTGCAATAGGCAGCCTGGGTCAGATACACTAGGTTCAAATATGTCAGCAAGATAGAGGTTGATAATAGCAGTCTTATTTGCAAGCACAGTGAATGTACTTCACTAAAGGATTCTAAGTCTTACATGGTATTATGATTGATTTTTGGATATATTGAAACCAACCTGTTGGATATCCCATCTTGACCAGTTTTGGGGACACATTTGGTATACAGTTCAGAGCAATTGTACTGGCTACAAACAAGGATCTGATTTCAAGCAGTGCTACTCACCACAATATTTTTCCAAATCAATAATCAGACTCAAAGGGTAGTTTTTCTTACATAATTAAATGTAATAACCTTTTATGAAGTTACTTTTGTAAAACATACCATGTTTTAACTGTATGTCCCTAATACCTGGTAGTTTGTAGCTCCAAAGATGTTATTTCTAGCCAGGTTTTGAAATATTTTTTTTTTATCCTTCATCTCTGAAAACTAGAAAGTCAGCAGATACAACAGCTGGAACCAACAATGGAATTACAAGAGACACAGTTTTTAAACAGGTGGATCAAAGATATGAGGCACATCCTATATAGTATACAGGCAGTCCTGAGTTCCCCTCCACAGTACCTCAACTCTGAGTAGAGCCTTAGCTACAGGGGCCAAGTCTCGGAGTAACACAGGCCAGTGGGATGACTTTGGGACATAATCAGTATTTAATATTTGTAGTTAAGTAAAAAGTTAATTGGGGCTGAGCTTATGGTTCAGCAGTAGAGCGCTCGCCTCGCATGTGCAAGGCCCTGGGTTCGATCCTCTGCATAACATATAAATAAATAAATAGTTATTTTTAAAAGTTAATGATGTATTTTTATGGCATATTATAGTTTTTAATATATTGTTTGTGATTAAGTCACACTTAAACCCCTTGAAGTTACATATCATTATTTCTATCAGATGAGAAAAAATGAATGGCCTCAAGCTGGCAAGGCAGGGGGTAGAGTACAGACTACTGAGCCTCATGGGCACTAGCTGTCCCCAGTTCTGGGACCTGCATTGGGAGCTCGGATTCCACAATAGCCAAGGATAATATGCCTGTGTTTGTTCATTTTTTTGCTTAATATCATCACAGTTAGATACAGGAATGAAATGTTTTTGACAATATGAAACATAGATAATTTTGATTAAAAACGAGCAAGACTAAATTTCAAATGGTCCTCACGTCACCAGGTAAAAACTACAGGGACCTCTGAAATGTCTTCTCTTTGCATTCCCTTAGCCTGTGCTTTACTCAGGTGTTATACCCTTTGCCCCTGTCCCTGCAGTCCTCTGCCTAGATCACCTTCTTCCTATAACACCATGGTGCTCTGCTTGAAGTAGGGTTTTTGGGTCTGATGGTGCATAAGTAGCATGTAATGTACTGGAATCCTGTGGGATCCTGTTAGATGGCCACGTTCCTGGGTTCAGCACCCTAGTATCAAAAGTGTTGGAATGGAGCCCAGTAGACTTCTTAACTAGGTTTTTAGGGAATCAGTGATCCAGTTGGAGAAGTACCTTTTAACAATTCACACTTTTCCCCAACTTCCCTCCCAGGTTGCACTCCATCAACGTCATATCTGAATGACTTTCTCATAGATCACTTTTAAGACAGTTGTGCAGTATTTATAATACTTAAATATTTGTGATTGTTTTTTAAATACTTCACACATTTTTGCTAGTAAGAGGTTTTTTTCATATACAGATAGGTGTCTTTCCATATTTTTATTAATAAATACTTGGGCCTATTTTGGTTTTATTCTACAGTTTTTTTAATTAGGCGAATCTTTGGTTTGTAATTTATGACAATGAACAATTTGAATAAATTTTATTTAACATTAAATCTACAGAGTTCAATGATGTCGTTTTTATATAGCAGGAAAATTAACTGGGTAATTCTCATTGGATCAGTAAACTTACTAAAATTTTAGAGTGAGCATTTAGTTTACATTCACAAAAATCAGATTCAGACTTACATGCTAACAGTGATATATCAACAGGTGATCTCTTGTTTTTATCAGACAGTAAGTCCCATAGATTTGGAAGAGGTTACTGAAAGATTGGTGCTCACGAATGTGTTCCCAGACTGAATGAAACAAAATAAACATTTGTAAATATATCACTTTAATACTATCATATTTTAATGACTAAATAAAGATGTACAGATTATATGATCTTCACTATTTAAATTTTTCCTCTTGCTTATTTCATGTTTCTTTTTTTATGACTGCATTGTTATTATACTTAATATTGGGTAATTGTAAAAGAAAGCCTTTACCATAGATGGGAAACCGTACAAATAGTTGATTTACCAAATAAGACATTGGACTTTTCTTGCATCAGTTAGAGTGTAAGGAAGTTTATGAAATTAAAAGATTGGATCGATGCATAAGGCAATTTGAAATGCTGATTCTCCTCAGTAGGAACAGGAGGCCCAAGTACAACCACACCCAGTGGGAAGGAGGGCAGCACACCCAGGGGACCCAGCACTGGAGCTACCAGCCCAGGGAACTCGGGTAAGTTAAGATGTACACTCGGTGAATATTATTGGGTACAAATATAAAAGCATCTAGGCATGAAAATGTATATGAAGATTGAAGTTTGTCCTAATCTCCCAATCTCCTCCTTCCGAGGAACTAGCATAAGTTGCAAGCCCTGCTACTGTGTTTATCAGGTACAACAGGAGAGTCCTTGAGATCAACCTCAGGAGCAGGCAGTGCAAGTACACCTGCACCTTCAGGCACTGGGGCCACCAGCACTGGAAGCCCAGCAGGTAAGACAGAGCCTCCTTAGGGACTGTGGTGGGGTCTAATGCAAGTTTTGTCCAGATCCCTGAGTGTGAAAAGGAGCACAAGGAAGGAAACGATGGAGAATATGGAAGGAACTGATGACTAGAATAAAACCATGGAATGGGCATGAGCTTTTCTTCCTTCCTCTCTGTACACTAAGCACTATTTTTTCTCCCCTTAGCAACAAGAGGAGCAACTGACACAGCCACCACTGTCTCTGCTGGTGACAACACATCTGGAAGGACAGGTACTGGTGGAGCTTAAGCAGCATGAAATCCAGGCAGTAGACATGTGAGCCCTGTGCTCAAATTTAGTCAGATTTTGTTTTCTGAGAATCTTAACTTTGTGGTTAATATGATACCGAGTATAAAGAGGATCAGAAAATAGATTATTAGATATTTATTGTGTACCTACCATTGGGTTATAAATTTGTGGAAATTAGGAAAATTTTGGGAAGTATACATTTTCCAAGGATATGTAACAGAGCAATGAACAAGGGAAAAGTTGCAAACAGCACCACAAGATAATTCTAATTACAAGAGACAAGGACTGGGATGTTAAATCACAAATTATTACAATTTATTCATAATGAATATTTTAATAAAGTGAACACATTATTAGGGTTATCTGATTTGCCTTATTTACCTGGAGTGAGAAATTAAGATCTCTGTATTTCACAACGTAGATCCATCCATTCTTTAAAAGAAATTAAAAAAAAAAGTTTATTCCATTAAATATTTCGAAGCACACTTTTTTGATTTTCTTAAACTGAAATTTTCCTCCAATAAATATCAGGCACGAATGCAGCATCATCTGGAACTACCCCTGAAGCTAGAGGAGACAGCACCCCTGGGGAAGCAGGCACTGGAGCCACAGGTTCAGGTGAGGTCCACCAGTTTGGGTGTGATGGTCATCTGTGTCCTCCTGCAGCAGGTCTATAAAATGAGGTCTTCACTGGGATTATATTGCCAGACTAAGGAAAGAGCAAAGAATCATATCCTTTTTTTCTTTATTCCGGAGACACCCATTCTCATATCAAGGTGCAGGAGTAACGTATAACTCCACAATGCACTGGTTCTTGTTTCCAGGGACCACATTGGTTATGTGCAGACTATA